>NC_133356.1:19038909-19372242 GCF_030506205.2 Paramisgurnus dabryanus
TTGGATCAGACACACTGAACCCTTTACACCTAGGCTGGAGCACTATCCAATCCAACTATGATCGGTTAATCTGAAAGATCATTGGGTGTGTATGTACAATACTCTCAACAGAAATGTTCAGTATCCATATCAATCCTATTTTTTCATTCTCGGCAAGCACAAAGTGCATCTGTCTAATGAATGCATATGGATATTTATAAAGGTTTGTAAAGGTCATAAACACTTCATAAATTAGGGGACCAAGATTAATGCAGCAATCTGTTAGCCGAGTAACAAACATTGATCTGTAAAGAGATATGTGATCATAGCCTTTGTGTAAACCTTTGAAGAGTTTTATGAGAGGTATAACAAACTAAAATTAGACCTACTCAAACAGCAGCTGTACACATACAATGCAGAAGTTTAATAATGGCACACACCCGACTCAACACCCACACTCATTAACAATTCTGAAACACTTGAGACAAGAAGTGTGATCATGTGAGAGACTTTTGTATGTGTCAATGAGTTTAGATTGTCAGTGGGACAGCAGGGCTTTTAACATGGGCAGGCTGTAGGGATGCCAGTATGACGGGGCGGGGGGGGGGGGGGCTCCTTAATCCCCTGTATCTTTTCCTCAGTGCTGGCTTCATTTATGTGGATTATTAAACTAATCAAACTGTAATGGAGATGCTCAGAACAGCTTCACTACTGTACATCTTGAGTACAATACCATACATACACAACACAGCTAACAGCTAATTTATTTTTGATTGGTGGGTTTAATGCAGTTTTTGGGCATGAGGGTGCACAAGATTTGATCAGGCAGCCCACTCTGCCAGGAAACAAGGATGTTGTGTTCCCAGGCTGCTAGAAACGTTCTGAGAGTTATCAATAGAAATCAAGTTTGGTTTTGAAACATTAACCAGCAAATATTAGGCAGAATCTTTGATTTAAACAGTAAATTTAGCTTCGTTCTTGTAATTAGTTATATGAAACTAGTTATATTTCCTAATCCCTGTCCGGGAAACCACCCGTTAATGTTATGTTATGTTTCAGATGACTTTTAATTTGTAGCTCTTTTCCTTGCCTTTGTTTTTGAAATACGTGCTGGCTCGTTTATGTTAATTTCCTCTCTTCACGTCTTATTCATGTCGGAGATGTGGGTTGTAGCTTTGAAACCAATTCCAGTCGGATTTATTCTTCCGAATCCAAACTGTATGTATTCACGAGAAAAACACGAAATTTCAGCTCAAGTAATGCTATCTATGCCTGTCTCTCTCTCTCTCTTTCTATCTCTCTCTCTCATCGTGCGATAAGTCAATATATTCATTATCACGACAGGCCTAGTGGTTACAAAGCCACAATGATACCACTAGATTTGTTGTTTTTGCAATTGAATAGTGATCATATATAATTATTTCTCAGTCTCTTTATTAGAATACAACCAGAAAATACAGGAAATGTGTTTGTAGTATAAAGAAGTATAAAAGTATAAGATGATGTTTCAAGAATTTAGGGCAAACTCCCCTTCCACTTAAGCAATAGCAGGCAGCTGCAAGATCTCTTAAACCTAAATAAAATGAAATCCCAATTTTATATTTCTCATCAAATGACTTCATGACTTCAGTCTCCTCAAAAAAGTTCAAGATGTGTTTCGTGCCAAGAGAGGTCACACTAAATACTGACTGATGCCTGAAGGAGACATTTAGTTCTGAAAAGAATTTGGTTTTTAATTTTGTGTACATATTTCCTGTATTTTTGGTTTGTATCTAAAAAAAAAAAGTGAAAAATAAATATGGATTGACATTAAAACTTTGCTAAAACAACAAAGCTGGTGGCCTAAGACTTTTGCACAGTACTGTAGGTTATAACAACATGAGGAAGAGTAAATGATGACACAATTTTTCATATTTGGGTGAACTATCCCTTTAAGGTTTCAACCAGACAGTAAATGAGTTCTTTTGTCTTGATAATCCCAGACATGTATCCATCACTTATCATTAAATCTCAGATTTCTATTGATTTTATATCAGGTGAATGATATTTTCAATCATTTACCCTAAGCTTGAAACCGAACCCTAACATAAACCTGTTGACATTATTAGATTTAATGTCAAACATTTACTACTGATGACAACCTCTTATAAAATCTGATCCTCAGAAGTATAAAACTTGTACACACACACAGCTAACATTTGTTATGCAGGAGACGGTTATTCAATTTTAAATGCGTGTGGATCTTTCATCCACAAAGCTTTCAATCCCTCCGAGAGTCAAAGAGCATAATTCTCAGAAATGACATAAGCCATGAATTTAAAGTATCAAACATTAATCTAAAATCCATCTGATCACCACCACATTTCCTACCACAACCTTACTTTTTACAGCACTCTCTCTGTACATATCACGAACACAACGCATTTCAGGCAGTAAGATATGGCGTTCTCACCATTTGTAAAAATGGCTGAGTGAAGCCAAACTTTTCTAAGAAATACGACCAAATAAACGCCCCACTGAGAAAGAATGAAGGTGAGTGATGTACTTGTGTGTTTGGTTTAGAGCAGCAGATGTCTTTATTACCTAACAGAATTAATGCAGGACATTTAATATTCAACCCTGCTGAGGCTCCCTACAGAACAGTTAATCTGAAGCTGAGCGTGAGAGTCAAGCATGCCAGTGCAGAGAAAAACACAAACACAACCTCACCGAACACTACAGATGCAGAATAAAACACATTTATTTATTTACTTGTATTGTTTGTGCAGGTTTGTCTCATTAATCTAATTACTACTTTACAAATAAAGCTTTAAATGGCATAAACAGAAAACACACTAATGGTTTTTCTCTGAGGCAGCTGATAAAGCATTAAGAAATATAGCTTCAAGTGGACAAACTCATTGTGTTTTTTTTCCCCTTCCTTTCCATTCATGTGCCTTGTTTTGTGCTCCACCACTCTCTTTTTCTGTCTATCCCATTACAGAGGGGATAAATAAATGATGTGTTGTTCAGTGACCATCTCTAAAATCCAATTGGGCTAAGTGCTGCTTTCTCACAGTGCGATTGGTCCATGATGTCATGGATCTTACTCTCAGACAGAGCGAGCGAGAGAGCCAACGCATGCACAAGAGAGAGAGAGAGAGATGCTGAAAGCTTACTATATTGACTGCTATGAACAGTTAAAGGAACAGTATGTAAGAAATGTATATCAATTAATCATAAAATAGCCCTGATATGTCACTAGACATTAAGAAATCATTTTCAATTCAAATACTTATATCACTCACAACAGTGGTCCGGCCAGGATATTGTCATTGGAGTTGCAGCCCTCAACTGCTGTTTATGTTGTTATTTTGTGTATTGGCCACCAGTTGTGGTATTGCAGTACCAGTTTTAGCCACAAGTTTTGTGATTGCAGTACCAGTTTTGGCCACAATCCTCCATACTGTTCCTTTAAGCTAAAATAAAATGATATATATAAGCAGGTAAGTGAAAAAATGCACCAGTACTACTAATTATTATTGCGACAAGAATTGATAAAATAATTCTGGAAAAAATCCTGCAATTTTAGAAACAGCTATGGTAATGAGCAAAGTACAGCTTATAGGATAGGAAAGATGTATAATTTTCTTAAACTGCTTGGCATGATACAAATATTTCCAATAAAGTAGTTAAAATCAACAAAAATACATTCTGACAGCAACAGCATTACAAATGTGCTTTTTATAAGAGGAGTTAGGGGTCCTAAACCACTGATCCCCAACCATTATAAAATCGAGATAACACACAGCCTCAAGAAGCTAACTTTTTTGCCAGTAAAATAAATTCAGTTCTGCATTGTCTATTATGGCGCTTTTCCATTGAATAGTACCCCATGGTTTAGGTCGGGTCAGCTCACCTCACTTTGGCTTGGTTAATTTTTCCATCGAGTTTAGTAACACTTCGAAAGGGGATGGATTATAGGCGTGTCGTTATATTTGCACTGCCTACTGCTGTGACATCATACAAGTGAGAGCGTCGTTGTACATTCCCATACATTCATTTATTTCTCAGTCTGCCACAAAATTAAAATTGACAACCACAGATGGATGTTTACACATTGCGTTTATTACTACCTCTGTCTCACATGACAGTTTCTGTACAAACCCATGGTGTCAGTCGACTCGCTCCGGCCCTGAGCATCATTTAAGTTGCATTTAAGCATATATGCAGATGTGCGCGTCGCAAATGTGCCGCCACAAACGGTGTGGTGTTCATGATTCTCAACCTCTGGATGTTTTTCATCGCTAAAAGACAGCAACAGCACAGACGACAACAGGTTTACTCGAGACAGCGCAAGCTGGCATGAAGGTAAAGCTAATCTTTTACATTATAGTGATGACGCTTGTAGTGACGATTCTCTCAGACCAACCAGTGATCTAAAGTGTTTTCCCGTCACGTTTTGGTAGCAGCTCAGCTCACTTGGACCCCAACCAAGGTGGTACTAAAAAAAAGTATTGGGTACTACGTACTGCACCCAGTGGAAAAGCCCCCTTATTGGTTACAGTAAAAGAACTATGATAGAGGGTCAGATCTCACAGTTCTGGTTTTACACAGAAAATAAAGATATGTATAATTAGTTACAAGTGAGCAAAGGAAATATAATTAGTCCCACTGCATGATACATTGCTATATAATTGCAAACATAGATTATGCCAAAATAACATGTTTTCTATAACACACGGGTTACTAAAGTATGTGTTTTTGAGCAGTTGTTATCTGGAAATAACAAACCTGCAAATGTTGCGACTGGCCAATCAGAATCAAGCATTCCTGGATCTTTATTAAGAGCATGGTCAACCCAGACTCTGAGCACAGACGGTCAGGTCACTCTGACTCAGACTCAAAGAAAGGAGGGGCCACACTTGAGAACGGTTGCTGAGGTTCTCATGGCCCAGACATTAAAAAATATGCCAGTACAACAAAGCGCACTAATAACAGTAGGTAGGCACATGTGCAGCTATTAATGAGAAATGGGAATATTCCCTGCTCTCAATTGAAACTCAAATGACCATCTTTCTTGTTTAGAAAACAAATAGACTTGCAACTATAGCAAGTTGCTCTTTATCCATACAATGAAAGTGGATGGTGACTTCAGCTGTCCCTGGTCCACATTTACTCTCGTTGTATGAAGAAAGAGCAGCTTTTGTTTTCTGTTCCACAGACAGAAAGTAATAAGAATGAATGATGACAAAATGTAGATTTTTGGATACTGAATCTGAGAATACAAAGAACAAGGGGTTCAAATGAGGTCTTAAGGCAGCAGGTGAATCTCAAAAGAAAATGCCAGCCGCCCTCAGACAAGAGTCGTGACATCAGCACATGGTGTCTGGGGCAGGATCGGGTCGAATCTCCAGACATGCGAGCTGCAGGCAGCTTTCCAATTGTTGGATTATCATAACATTAGCAACCTAAACGTCTAAACAATAGCTGACTCTTAGGTCAAGAGAACAAACAAACTTGTGCTACACACACAGAGATTTTTGCATACACAAACTTGTAACACAAAAAGCTGACAATTTATTTAAAATTACTCTTGAGAACCTTAAATATCTTTTTTTCTTCAGGAAGTTATATTTTTCACTTTTGGTGGGAAACAACACCACAAACCTCAGTATTACCAGGATCTGATGTATTGTTTTGTAGTGGTAGTAATTTGTCTGACTCTGAAGCTCTTCGTCCATTTAAATTAATTTAATTAATTTGTTAAATAAAAAATACTTTCTATAAATTAACCCTTTATAAGAAATACTTCCTTTAACACAGGCATGCTCGTTTTTTGGTTACATGGCTCAAAATCTACTGACCCATAAGCTCACCAATAAACATTGATGGATTGGTCTATTTTCAGACAGACCTGTTTGGTTTAGAGATTTGTGGCTGCTGTGACAGTACATAAAACTACACTGCCCAAGTCCCCCATTCCTCCTCAGTTCAAGCATGGCTGCTGGATCTTCCCTTAAACAATCTCCACGCTCCACGGCCCTTCTCCTCAGCACCACAGAGACCTGCCCTTGTGGCCTTGGCACTTACTCAGTATAACTTGCTTTATTTTTTATCCTCTGTTGGCTCATCAACGCTGACCTTGGACTCCTCTCTGTTGACAAATCATGTGCTATGGCCATTCTAAAGCTATTCGCTTTCTCCTATTATGCTGACTGTACATTCTGCAACTAAATTATCCTTTTTTAAATCAGATATATTAGGTAATTCTTAACTCCTATTTAAATATTCTTTAACACTGCCTGCTAGTCTATATGTGAAGAGCTCACATGCAAAACCCTCTAAGTGCGTCTGACATGTTTTCTTGTAAACAAACATTTTTATTTAAATGCTTCTGTTTAGATTTAGTAATTTCACTTTAAATGGGGTACTTCACACCAAAATGACTTCTTCATCATTAATTACTTACCCGTGTCGTTCTAAACCACTAAGTCCTCCAATTGTCTTCAGAACACATTTTTAGATATTTTTAATGAAAAATCTATTTGTTCTCCTCAAAGTCATTCAGTGCGTGTTTACGAGCAGACTATGGCACATGCTGCTGACGTAGTTGGCAAAGTTTTTTCCTTTTTTATTATTCAAGCCATTATGCAAACATTGTAAAAAATACTTAAACAGCCCGTATAAATACACAAATTACTTGCCAGTGTATTCTGTAGCTGTATGCTGGCAACTACGTCAGCAAGTGATGTCAGCAGCATGCGCCATAGTCTGCCTGTGAATGCGCACTGAAGGACTAAGCAGGAAAACAAATTGTTAAATAAAATCGTCCGTTTTGTTTTCTTTGCGCACACAATTTTTCTCGTTGCATCATATTATTATTATTGAACTACAGATTGAATATGGACTTTTTTGGCGATGCCTTTCATTCTATTGTGGGGAAAGAATTGTAAAACAAACTGCAGTCTATAGGACGGACACGATTTTTATCTTTTATTCATATCTTTTATTTTTAAGGACTTGGTGGTATGACACAGGGGTAAGAGATGTCTAATAAAATTGTCATTTTGGGGTAAACTAACCCTTCAAATGGCAATTAAAAAGTTATTAGTCAGTTGTTGAAATACCTTTTCATAATGTCATTTTATTGGTATTTAACAAATTTGTATTTCGCAGCAAAACCCTTGAAGTACATGCAAAAAGGTAAAAGGCTCACAAATTTGGTCAATATCCCAATAAGTTCTGTAAACCTCCTTTACCTAGGTAAAAAAACTCTTGCACCGTGATGTATGCATTCCGTAGTTCATCCAATTGGCCTATGGCTAAACCACGCCCCCAAACACGATGAGCCAATCACAGTGCGCATAGCTAACCCAATACACTCAAACATTCTCTGCTTTAACGTACATTGCATTGCAATAAGTCTAACATTAGAAAACGTTAACGTTAGCTTCTAACTGCATTGTACATCATGTCACTTAGCTTCATTAACGTATCTGTAAATAACCGAGATAACAAATGTTATTGTGTTAATATTGTTGTGCTGAATGATTCATGTAAATACTGTAGCACCAAACTAACGCAGAGGTTCTCTTGGTAAAAATGGTGAAAAGGCTTGTCCTGGAAACGTATGCAACTTAGACTTGTACATATTTAATGTGATCATGATGGCAACGAGATGAGGTTTATCGCGTTTACACTGTGACCTGTACATTTTTGCCTGGAGCTGAAGATTTTCATTGACCTTCTCAACAATAAAATTATTAATATAGCCCTCCAATGCATAGTTAAGGCTCTTTTGGTGATTTCTAGATGATATATAGTCTTTCTGTCTCCAATCATCATCAATTGCCTCCTATGAAATGTCTCCCGAATGTTGATTGTTTGTCCGAGTGAGTGGAGGGGGCGTGGCTTAGCTTAGCCATAGGCAGGGCATGAAATTAACACCCGACCACGCGCCAAATGCGGGTGGATTTTGCAATTGGCGGGTAACACTGTCAATCTACCAGCCACATTGGCGGGTAGCCAATGCGAATCAGTGATGGCGCGGGTCATTGTATAAACAACCCACTCCCGACCGACATTTTCAACTAACCCGCCCCGCCCGCAATTGTTCGAAATAGTTTTTAAACTCGACTGACTGACCGCGGCCTGAATATCATTAAAATATTTTTGGATGACTCGTAACCGGCACCCGCTCATTTCTTATCAACCTGCGCATATCACCGATGCAAATTCATTGAGAGAATGCGACTGCTGTTTCGCAACGTTCATGCGATTGGAAAGAAGATGAGGCACTTCTCTGACTACGTTTGGATGTGCGAGTAAGTATTAAACTGTTGGTGAGATGGGATGAGAATGCAATGCTGACATATGCTACTGTACAATCACAGTTGCACAGATGTATAGTGCTGCTGTGACGGATCAGAGCTCTTGATGTGTAAACTTTAGAGAGAGTTGCGCTACTATGCCTTATACTGTAGTACATTAACATACATTTTGCGAATATAGTAATGAAAAACAACGTATGTGCGGCGTTAATGTGCGCAGTTTGTGCCCCCTCTGTCTTTGTGTGCGTGCGCCGGTTTAAGGGGACTCAATAGGGCACATCGGAGATATGCGTTCCTACAAGCATGCGTACATAAAATCTTTCTGCTCTTGACAGGGCACATACAAACAAAATGATCTCAACAGTATTCATTTTCTAATAAAACATTTCTTTATGTCTTAAGTGTATGTATAGAGAGTCAAAAACCAGTCTGTGTTCGTCTTAAAGAGACAGTAACCTCAATTAAACTACTTAAGTCTGTGTCATTAATGTTAATCAAACAACGTAAGACAAAGAGAAATTCACTTTTGTAGCTCTGAAAAAAATTATATTTAATTCATACCATAAAGACAGTGTTATAATTCACTATTCGGGCAAAAAAAAAACTGGCTGGTAAAAAGTCTCTGTGGCAGGTGGATTTCTAAATCCACCTGCCACAGTGGCTGGTGGTCAAAAAAGTTAACTTCAGGCCCTGGCCATAGGTCAACTCTTTCTCTGTGCGCTTATACTAGTTATGTAAACTTTAGAAAGTCAGTGAGCAGTGAGAGTAGTAGAGGGTGTGTATGGAGATAAACAGTGATTCAAATGGTGTGACACTTATAGAAAGGACAGTTGGAGAGAAACAGGTTCCACCTGGAGCCAAATACAGGCACTTCTCATTACTGAAGCTGATTCAGGACTAAACAGGCCCTTAAACAGCAGTAAAGCTTGAGGAGAAGTTTGTGTGTGTGTGTGTGTGTGTGTGTGTGTGTGTGTGTGTGTGTGTGTGTGTGTGTGTGTGTGTGTGTGTGTGTGTGTGTGTGTGTGTTAAGGCAGATTTGGCAAAGCATCTGTGTAAATGTATGGAGGATAAATAATACAAAAGAAAAAAATATTTTGTCTGTATGTTTTATTACACTGTCCAAGTAACGTTCACATAACACCAAATTCTGTGCCAAACAGCTTGTGAGCAAATAAAAATTACTTGAGTCCAACAAACACCCCATACAGGAATGCAGCTTGGTTTGATACCGCAAGCAGCTCATGCCAACATGTCTTCAGTTCATACTGCCAGAAAAAGCTCCTAAAATCTAAAGCAAGGTAAAGTGCCACCACATCTCAACCTGGCTGTCCAATAACATGCCTGCAAAAACAGGCAGAACTCTACTAACTCTACTCCTGAAGGAAGACCTCAACGTTGGGCATTCAGATAGCAGACATGGTCCCACAACGAGGCTGTGGGGTACATACAGATGGTTACCAGAAAAGAATGATTTAAATAAAGCTATTTCATCCTAATCAGCCAATAGCATTATCTAACTCTGCAAAACCTTCAACAAAAATCTGAAAGACCATCAGACCTGTGTCAGTTTTCAAGAGCAAAGCTTAAGGTGCTCTCACCATCACATGACTAATCCACTGCTTAGAGCTTTACTTACACAGAGGACTACAGTGGGATGTTGACAAGCACCTGTTTAACAATACACCCACGCATTGATTTCATTATATTAGTGATGACATTTTATAGAAGCAATGGTTTCCGAGATAATAACAAATCCTTTAATCTAGCCCTAAATCTAACTCTCACACAAAGCTGTTGGCATTTTATAAATGATTTGGCCAAACAGAAGTAAGGACCACTTCAAATGGTCCTACATGTCAGTTTCTGAAATCACTTTTTTTTAGATATTCTTAAACTTTTGTCCCTCACTGTCAAAGCAAAATCACACGTTTACGTTGCTTACTAGATGAGAATACATACTTCTGTTGGTTGTAAGATAAAGATTAAATCAATCCCTATTTTTAAACCCTTAAATGGGGCGTCTAGTGGTATGTCATGCATTTTGACTTGAGACAGTTAAAGAGTTGGATTCCTCATGCTAAACATGGGCAAAGGTTCAAAAAAGCAATTAAATTGAGTATTTCTAGGCCCAACACACTCCGGAAAGTCCTTATTGGGCACAGTGTTGCGCAATATGCCCTATAGTGAGATCGTCAGCCTATGAGTATTGGGGGCGGGACAATAGTTTATTCACTTATTTATTCGTTAATTTTTTGGATTGGTGGACAAACAACAGAAGCTGAATGCCAGTTGGCAACACTGTCACGACCGCAACCTTATTAAACATGATGCCATTATTCTGAGCGCGTCATTGATGCCTAGCCGCTCAAATTTCTTACATGCCAGGGAGCACATGAACAACTCACTCAATGGTTTTAAAGCCTGCATGCATAACAACCTCTCTAGTGCAAGGAAACTTCAGAGCATTACACGCTCAGGTGCGAAAGGAAGTCTGAGCTACTCACAATACAAGCGAGAAAGAGTCCGAGAGACAAGTGCATTACAAGCTTCTCTCGCTCAAGGTGAAGCCCACATGCACTCTCATGCGGGGAATAGCACGCAAGGGGTTTTGGTGTCAAGTGCGGGTTATGCGGGAATGTTAATGTGTAACTATGATGATAATAATAATAATAATAGCATAACAATAATTTTAAATTATAATGAGCAAACATGCCAACTATCATAATGAAGGCTAGCCTATTGGCCATATAACTGACTATCGTTGATAGTTGAAAGTATCGGCGCATGGCACTCTAGCGCATGGCACGTACACACCAATCATTAGCTGACACGAAATCAACGTCACCAAAGAAGTGTGTTGTTGCCTGTGAGGGAAATTTAAGCTTCTTCAGCTTACAAAGGACCCAGCCTTACGGAAACAATGGATATAGTTAAGTCATAGCTTTATTTAGAAACTGATTTCCCAATTGAGAGCAATCGTGCCGCACAAGCCCTGAAAAGTGATTTTTCCACCCATGTGCTTTCCAGTACTCATATCTCCATTGTTTACTGTTTCTGGGGTCTTGTGTGTGCGCGCCCGCATGTGAATCAGTCTTTTACTATGTTTTACGTAGATGCTTGTGATCTTCCATTCCACATCACAATAACTAAATAATGTCAAACAATAAATGCAAACATCCCAATCCACTCAATCCTAATAGTAAAAAAGCCTACACAAAAATTGTCTGTAATCACAATCAAAGTACACACCAAACACACACACGCATGCGTGCACACCCACGTGCACACACATCACAATCCACTGCCATACTACTGCCATATTACATGGGTGTGTTTGGATGAACCCTTTTCTGATCTAAGACAATCCCTTTGTCATACTGCCCACCGATGTTGCAAGCTGCACCCTTGGGTGACGTGCAGCTCATCTGACAGATGTGCTGCTGGTCTGTTGGTCTTAAACAGCTTTGATACTACTAAAGAGAAAAAAGGATCCAACTAGGAGAAAAACATACACTGGTCATGCAATAGGCACTATCATCACATGCTCACCGGCGGAAACCATATACCAAATAAAACAACAGGTCACCTCTTTGTCACCTGTATAAGTTTATAATATATTAAGTTATATATCTGTTTTGTGCATGTGAATGGTTGACGTGATTTGTTATTTCAAGTGATCTGATTTGGTAAGCTGGTGGTGTCAGAATTGTTAAATGATGCTGTTGCAATGACAATAGCCTTTCAAATACAAGGACAGATGTTCCTGCTTCTGAATAAATTGTTTAGTTAGCAATCTTTTATCTCTAGCACATTTATACGACACATGATAAATAGCACAAGAGAAAAATATCCTCAGTATATTAGCAAAGGTGAGGCTGCCAGCCTAGCAAGCAAAGAGAGTCAAGCCTGTTCTGTAGACACTGAATTGAGTGGTATGATCATTGGGAAATCAACAATTGTTTACTTGACTAGGTCAAAAGATAACCACCCCAGGGGATTACTTCATAATTACCCGAGCAAACAAGTTTGCCTGCTTTCTAAGTATTTGGATCTAAAGAAAACATGTTTGCCTACTTGCAGCTTCATTCTCATGCTAGCAATTCCAGTCCAAAAGTCACTGTATACTTTCTAGAGAAAGGCATGCAACAGTCCAAACACCAACATAGTGTAGATACCACTGCCACCACACTGGCATCCATCAACCCTCAAGGGAAAAAGCTGATCGGAGGTACAAAATACATAAAACATTTTGAGGAAGGCTGTGTATATGTGCCTTGTGCTACTTATAGATATGCAATGATAAAGGTAAACATTTACCTAGGTACAGTAAACCACTCCTGCTCTACTAATGAAACCAAACTATTTCCTGTTAAGAAAGATCCCACATTCCAAGGTTGTAATCCTTTTTGGCTCCTCTAATGCAGACAGTTGGCAAGTAGTATGTTTTTTTTTTTTTAAGTGAGAGTGATATGGGTGACTGGCATGCAACACTATACTGTTGCTGCTTTTTAATGTGTGAGGAAATGAGTCAGAATACAACCTCTCCATTAAACCTGTACCGAGCGTAACAGACTTCATGGCCAAGAAACATCCAACCGCTCTCAGCGATTATTTCTTCACTGGGTAGCTATGCGCAAAACCCCAAACATCTAAACATTGGCTAACGGAAACGATGTTTACAATGCAGACCCAAACCTTTCCTTTTGGCCCAAGCCTCAAGGGAGGAGAGGGTAACCATAGCTGCTTGTGAACTGGAGGGTTTGTTCGCTGATGCATTCGTGTGCAAGAGCTCGAGCTGACACGCGTTTGCCCCGCACCGGACCATCTGCTGATGAAGGTTATCATTGCATCTCCCCACCGATCCGACAGGGATTATCCTGTTACCTGCTTTAGACGCCTTAGGATTCCCAGCAGTTAAAACAAATCCCTATGACCAGTGCTTGGAAGAGCAGGGACATCCTGAGTCTGACCACAGGCAGCATTACTGTGTTTAGCTCCTGTGTGGGTTTTTAAGCAAAACGTTTTGCAGAAATGGAATTTATTTGGTGTGCTGTCACTTTAAGATGTAATGCATGGATTCAATATACTGTTGTTACACATGTGTTCACTTTCTGAACAGACTATGTTTATGAGGATAATCGTGGAATTTTTAAATAATTGTGTGAAAATATGTCCGTCCAAGTGGAAGAAAACGTGAACCCAGTATTCGTCTGAGATGCGGCTTTCTGGATGCCGCTTTAGATGTGTGCACACAACAAAACACAAACAGCACGTAAGTAGCACATTAAAATGCATTTTGATTTCTAAATCAATATTGTGTTTTTAAATTGAAGATTGATTGGAGTCAGAAAATCTATATTTTTTACCCAGCCTTAAGTCCTCATATTAGCAGGGCTTTGAATCATCTTCAGCACAGCCCACCCTCATCCTCAACATAGCATAGTGATGGCGACCCAGGCGTAGATTATGAATAAGTGATGTCGGGCCTAGCAAACAATGAGTCAGCCATCTGAATAATGCCGTTCATCTATGTCAATGTTTGCACAGTGTGCCACATGGTACAGTCATATGCATATCACAGAACACATTATGGTCCTTTCAAAACAGAGCGGCAGTCATTTGCTTCAAATAAACAGAGGGTTGGCGTGTAAATAGCATGACGGGTCTGTTTTCAGGTCGTGTGGAGACAAAAGGTGAGCTTTTGTTTTGAATAAATGAGCAATGCAAGTGGCTCATTATTTGTTGGTGGCATTATAACTGCTGAACATTATGATGGTAATTCATCATATTAAGAACCCCTGTCTTCAGAACTCAGTCGTTTAAATAAGAATTCATTTATCCATCATTAGCTCCCACCCATTTTCCTCAATTATATAAAAAATACACAGTAGCACACAGAGGTGCTGGGATTTATCTAAGGGCACATGTTACTTTAACATTAGAGCTAAAAACAAACTTACATAATTAAAGGGAAACTCCTCTTTTTTTTTTAAATCAAGTTAAACATTTGATTTTTACAGTTTTGGAATCCATTCAGCTGATCTCCGGGTCTGGCGCTACCACTTTTAGCATAATCCTATTTTCAGCACCTGAAAATAGTCCCCTGCTATTAAAAGTAACCAAGGGGACTATTTTTGGGCAGTGTGTAATATCACTACGCCTGCCTGCTTAAGTCCTTGATTATTACACCAGAATGAGAGTATAGTTCCTAGCCATATCTGCCTAGAAAATGGCAACTTTTAATTTTCTGTCGGTCTAAGTAAACAAGGTAACTACAAAAGAGTCAAGTTTTAAATAGGAAAAATATAGAAACTCTTTGGTTATTTTTTAGCGTAATGCTAATGGTCTAATCAGATTCAATGGATTATGTTAAGTTATGCTAAAAGTGCTAGCACCAGACCCTGAGATCAGCTGAATGGATTCCAAAATGGTAGAAATCAAATGTTTAACTGTAGGGGAGCTGGAAAATGAGAATATTTAAAAGAAAAAGTGGAGTAGTGGAGTGTCCCTTTAAAATGGGCCTTGAAAAAGGGTGCACTTGCTAATGTCAGTCGATCGATCAGTTTACCCTTAAATAACATGTTGTTTGTCATCTTGTGGTTGATCTGCCAAGCACCTGACAGGGGCCCAGAGTGACAATCCCTTGAGGTATCCGTCTCAAATATACACAAAACACACAACACCCATTAGCTACAATTACTACTGCAATTATCACTAAAAAGGTACACAAACACTCCTTTTAAATAAACTAATTACAAGCATTTCCGCAGGCTAAACTTGCACAACTCTAATTAATTCACCACCAGAATGTTACACAAGGAAAAAATTGAAAAGTACAAGACAAAGGTGTTAAATACATTGTTCCAGTACTGCAACTGTGTGGAGAGATAGGCACAGCATCATGTCACACCATTTGACTAGTGACCTACGAATGCAATGTCTCAAATACATTCAATATCTTCAAGTTTTAATCATAACCGCTCCATCTTACATTTTTCAGGTTTTAAAGGGCACCTATTGTCTGATTCACGATTTTACATTTCCTTTGGTGTGTAAGTGTGTATTAGTACATGTTAATGATATGCAAAAGGTACAAACCCCAAAGTAAACGATGACGCGACTTACATAAATGAATATGTCTGCAACATAAATCTCTTTTCTTGGACTACAACAAACACACGGATTGTAGGCAACAGTTTACTTCCTGGGATTGGTGATGTAGAGAAGACCGACATTATCATAATGCCTCCCGCTTCGGACTCAGCCTGTAAGTTAACTCCTGTTAGCATTGCATTGTGAGCAAATCTTTCAAACATGGAAAGGAGCGTCACATTTCCGGCTGACGTCAGAGATATTTAGGCCAATCACAATGTACAGATTAGCTGGCCAATGAAGAACACAGCGCTTTTCAAATCAATGAGTTTTGTACAAAATCAGTGTGTTTCAAGAAGACAGTATAATCTGGAGCTACAAAAATGAACGGTATGTGGAAAATAATATGTTTTTTTAACCAGTAAACGATGACGCAAGTTACATACATAAATATGTCTCCAACATAAATCTCTTGTCTTGGACTACAACAAACACACGGATTGTAGGCAACAGTTTACTTCCTGGGATTGATGATGTAGAGAAGACCGACATTATCATAATACTTCTCGCTTTTGGAAAGGAGCGTCACATTTCCGGCTGACGTCAGAGATATTTAGGCCAATCACAACGTACAGATTAGCTGGCCAATCAGGGACACAGCGCATTACAAATCGATGAATTTCAGGAAGAGAGTATAATCTGAAGTCTACAAAAATGAACGATATTTGGAAAATAATGTGTTTTTTGAACCATAAACCAAGGTAACACATTGTATTATACAAAATACACAAAATTACATTGTTTTCTAGCAATGAAATGGGTGCCCTTAAAAATTAAATAAATCCCATATTTAACAAAGCAGACTTTAAAACCCCATTGTATGTTAATAAACAAGATATAAAAATTTGGGGAGTCTGCTTTAGTTACAAACAACCTAATCAACAAGAATATGTGTTACGCTGCTTAGCTTTCAAAACATTGTCAACAAGTTTATCTTAGAAGCACAACACCTCACTATGTCGACTCGGCACATACAAACAAACAAAATAAACACAAACATAACGATCCAACGTTTCCTTTAAATATGTTCCAATACACACTCGAATCATCAACCTCTCCATTTTCTCTGCTTGTGCACACAAACACACACAACATTTGGCTTGGGTTCATTAAAAATTCACAGTTTGTTCCATTAAAGATTCACCACAGCAGTGCTGTTACGTTTATCGGGTCTCTTCCAGTCAGATTCAGTAAGCAGCGAGGAAGCATTCTAGAGCCCTGATAATACAGCAGGGCGGAGATGCTGCAGCTGATCTGATAGAGGTCAGAAACAGAGAGAGAGAGGGAGAAAGAAACAGAGAGAGAGAGAGAGGGAGGAAGAGAGAGAGCGAAAGAGAGAGACAAAGTGGTGATGTAGAGTGAAGGTCCTAGCCTCTTTTTTTCATTTAGATACACAGCAGGCTGTGCACCTCAATTATTCAGCAGTCTTCATGCGCCTTCTGACATCACCAACATGCACACAAGCCTAATACTGCATACTCACAATGCCTGCATTTCAGCCACAGGCCCACAGGCTTCCCAGGAGCGTACTAGTACAGACCACCAGAAAATGCACATTACCGTCAGATTAATTACTACACGTTCCCGCAGACATGTATGGAAAATGTTCACTAAACCTTTCAGCTGTGCAAACAGCAACAGATAAGTCAGATAAGAGATAGTTTTAGGTTATTGGTCCATTTTTGGTGTGCTTAATGCTCAGGCACTGCATTTACATTATATTTCCCTTTACATCTCATCTTATTGACCTGATGAATAAGCAAATCAGGAATTTAAGCTTTACTTTCAAAGTCTAATACAAAAGCAACTGAATTTAAACTATACACAACAATAAAAAGAGAGTTTGAATGAGTAACTGCATGCAGACTTTAAACTCTCCTTGCAGACATTTGAAATAATAGCCGAGATGATAACAGCTTTTATGTGACTATTAACAGGTTGGCATGTCAAGAAATCTCACGGGGCTTTGATTAAGGCCAAAGGAATGGAGAGATTTAGTGGGAGGGGCCCTTGGCACTCGTGTGGGCCCAAACAGATGAATAGCACATGTTGCTTTTTCATTCAGTGCCAGCCAGCCAGCCAGGATGATGAAGAGTTTGAAGAAAAACAGTTGCCAGGTTACTTGAAAAGAAGCCTATGAGAGCCGCCAAGCACCGCTGATCTAATTACCTGTTGTTTTTTGTTCAAGGATCTTTTAAATAAATCTGTTTTTTACCGACCATCCATGGGGACCAAAGCGTACAGATACACACAAAAAGAGAACAGGGTCTTCTGTAATTTAGTTTTAAAGTCTACGGACACGACAGATCAATCAGTTCTGCAGCTCACGCGAAATGAAAAATAAGCGGAAGCACGTAGGAGGGCGGAGCCAGGCTAGCTCACGGTCACACCTAAAATGCCACCGAGAGCTTAGTATCTATATATTTTAGAAAATCAAACGGGTCGGCTAAAACTTTAACGAAATTCAGACACCAGATGCATTTTAAGTCAAATATGGCTGTTTGACAGACTGACTAGAAAACTGAGAAAAAAACCTGCTGCTGTAAACTCTGTATGTGGTGTGTCCTGTATTCTAAGAGAAGCATCTCTATTATTACTGTACAGCACATACTCAGCATACAGATTTGCTCAAACTTGCGTAGATATTAAAGAGCAGCAGGGTATCAGACTGCATCCTTTAAAATATGGACTTAAATGATGTCTCAGATCACTCGGTTTGACAGGGCTTGCTATTACATTTCTATGTGACCAGCCTTAAAGTTATGTAAGGAATTATAGACGACGGGCCCCATTGAATTATTCGAAAAAAATACACTGGTAATGTGTTACGACGCAAGTAGAGTGCCTTTACACCGTGGGTGTAGCCTGGCTAACACCAGACCAGTCTCAAAAAGAATGAGACGTGGTCTGAGAACCACATGCTCATTTTCTCGTATTTAAGGCGTGGTTTACGAATGCCCAGAGCAGTTTATTGGGCGCTACGAATGTCTATCAAATGCGACAGTACGTAGCTCATAACCAGTCGTTTCAATTATACCAGATGACGTATAGCGACATAAATTCAAGCGTCAACAACGTTATCGGGTACATGTGCACACAGCTGAAATCTATGCAACTAAACCGGTGGCTGTATATTGATATTTTGAAAAGCAACAGAACTTAGTAGGTAGGCTACGGGCATAATGACAATATGATATTAATAAATACCACTTAAATTTATAAGTTAAATGGACTTTGTCGACGACGATGCCTAGCAGGTTGGTCCTATAAAACTCTGTGGCTAACATGTCTAGCCATATCCAAACATCCTTATTGGAAATATAAATTGTTTAATGCCAAAAGTTGCAGGGGACAAAATGGTCCATAGTTTCCATGCTAGACTTGCAGCGTGAATAAATTTGCGCGCAAGGCAGCATGGGGAAACCCAGGCTACTGAGGGTGTGCATTCTTTTCAAATAATTCAAAGGACCGGAGTACATTTTTCAGCTTATGTTATTTTATTCAGCTTATTTTTAACTGTACTGATGCATGCTTACTTAATATTTATTTAGACAGATCCATCTTTTTTATTTATTTTCCAGTAATTGGTGTGATGTGATGAGTTTGTTTCTTCCGCGAACGCTGAAAGCATGCAGGTCATGCACATCGTGCAGCTTACTCCTGGGTCCTAAAGTACACCCAATTTCTCACAACACAAGCAGACAGATGACTTGATGATTTGTCCTGTGTTTATATGAAAATCTGATTTGCTTACCTGTGTTTTATCTGAACTAGATGAACATTTATCTCATGACCTCAAATGTACCATGATTAATGTTATTTATTTGATGTTTATGCGAACAAAAGTGCATTTGGCTGTGTGACTGTGTCATACAATGGATTTACCCTTCGAATTAGGTAGTCTGTCATCAATGACAGCTCACTGGATGGAAAATGCTCTTCCTTTCCCATCATTTTTGCTATACCGTCACAAATTTAATTACTGCAAATATTCTTGAAATATTATGATATAATTTTAAGGCTGTATCACCCACCCCTAATTATAACTATACATCCCTTCCATACACCCTTTAATCCTTGCCATAATGGAAAACTAGTTAAAATGTACGATGCTTACGGAGGTTTACAACCCCATTAACAAACCAGACCACAAAATACGCCAAACGTGGCAGCATCACAAAATTAAAAATGTGCCACAAAAATGTTGAAGTTTCAAAACAAACAGTCAAAATCACACCATGTAAATTAATAACTTCATTATAATTATGATCAATCATCACTCTCTCATCCATGCACTTGTTCCAATGTTCCAAGAGCTATTTCATAAAATATTTCATTTTACTCATTTCAACCAAAGACAGAGTTAGAGGTCAGGTATACAGCGTGTTCATTCCCAGAAAAAAGATCAGCTGCTTTTGTTTGTGATGCAGCAGAAACAGTGGCTGCGTATCATATATCCTTCACCAACAGCATAATTAGCACTGATGATACTGACAGTCAATGTGACCCAAGCGAAGAAAGAATAAATGAAAGAGAAGCAGCATCAACAGGTTCACATTATGAGCTGGAAAATGTTTTACAGACTCCTGTACATGCACCCGTTATTGGAGAGAATGGAGAGAAACACCATTATTGTTTAGTCTGATCGATGTAAAACAAAATGACTAATATATTCAATATGATACCTAAAAGTGGGTTCAGTCTCATTACTAAAACTTTTGGTAACGTTTTAAAGGCTTTTTACAAATGTCTATGGTTGGAATAACAGAAAGTGCATTAAAACACCTCCTCCACGAACACCAACACATTTTCAAGCTGCCTGCTGGATTTAGAAGGCTGGGGAATGTAAACAGAACCCATCAACTGAAAAAGCTGATGGTTTTTTTTAACCAGCCCTAGTTACTGACATAAGTCCTGACACAAACCGTAGACACAACAAAGAGATACAAGAAATTAAATTTATTGGCATAAGCAATGGGACAATAATATGGGGCACCTTACCTCTTGCTGACAGCTTTTTTGTGTTGATGATCTTTGCAGCATATTCCTGGCCTGTTGATTTCTTTACACATCGCCGAACAACAGAGAAGGCACCCCTGTTAAAAACAAACGCATGTGAAAAACAGTAGTGAAAATAATTAAGTAAATTAATGATTTCTATATGAAGCTTACGGGATGGAAAGCAGGGACAAATAATATGGCAATAACGTTATACCTACGAAATTTCGCATTTATAGTGCTACTCAATAAAAAGCTAAGTAATAGCTTTGAATTTCACTCCAACACTTTTATAAATTATTAATGATATTGAGACCAATGACTGTCCAGGTAGAGAAGAGACAGAATTGTATGGGACCGTGTGATTAATAGAAATGCCTCACTTAAAATACAAATAAATCTTTGGCTGCACCTTATGAGGCAGTTTCCCGGACAGGGTTTAAATTAATCCAGGACTAAGCTTTAGTTATATTAGGACATTTAAGCCGTTTTTACAAACATATCTTACAAAAAAACATTACAGGTGTGCATCTTGAGACAAAACAATGGCAGCGATATATTTTAAAATACGTCAGTGCGAGTTGTTTTTAAATTGAGGCAGCTCAAACATGCATTTTAGTCTGGGACTAAGAAAATACCTGTCCAGGAAAACGCCCTTTAAGTTGTG
The DNA here is from genome assembly GCF_030506205.2 of Paramisgurnus dabryanus. Taxonomy (NCBI): domain Eukaryota; kingdom Metazoa; phylum Chordata; class Actinopteri; order Cypriniformes; family Cobitidae; genus Paramisgurnus; species Paramisgurnus dabryanus. The sequence continues at coordinate 19,060,018 of NC_133356.1, forward strand.
TGCCAAGTTGGTATAATGCTATAAATTGCATATAGCCTATAGTTGGCATAACAAAGTATTCTAATAATAATAATAATAATAATAATAATTGTTAGTACTAAACATTAATGGGTGATTCTCGCTAAATTAGACATATGAGGTGTCATGAAACATTTTGATAAAAAAAGTAAATGCAAAGTAAGAGTATCAAAATAAGAAGCATACAGTTGCAAACATCTCTTCATGTACTATTTTGCACATAATTTCAAATGACATCATACGAACCAATTTTGTTGTTTTTTTCCACATTTAAGGGCAAAATGTTCATTACTGCAACATGTCCATGACTGGATTTGGGTTCTTTGACATGGAAATATTTATAATTAAAGAATCTAAAAAATAAAAAGCTTTAGTGCATGTTATACTATAAACATTTGCAGTAAAGAAACATGTGGTATTTGGTGATCATTGGTAAATATAGAGACAATAATAAGGAATATAAATGCGTCCAAGATCAATTTTCTCATCCTCCGCAACAATTTTTAATCATTGTTTAAGCCTTCAAGGAACTAACATTTTTTAAAAAAATTGTTGGAAGGGACATAATTGACTGTGGCACTCAAGATGGCTACCAGGTAAGCAGTTCTTATTTTTTTCTCCAGATAAAAGTTGAAATTTTGTTTGTCATACAACCTTTTAGTTCTCATGACCGAAACATGAGTTTGTAAATGCATATACTTACGTTATATCATGTTGCGGTAATGATAATTTTTGATAATGATAATCAAAAAAATGTAAATAATTCTATAGGAAATATTTTTTTAATCCTCTAAAAATAATGGTTATAGTAAGTTCAGACCTTAATCTTATATGTGCAAAAAAAATGGCTTCAAGGCCTTTTTTTATTCAGATGCTGGACACCTTCTAAATCTGGATTTCGTGAGAATCACCCTTATTTATTTTTTATTACGTTTAATAAAAGCTATTAAGCCACTTGTTCATTACAATGATTTAACCCCCAGGGTTTTTGAAACACCCCTTACACACGATTAAACTTACGAAACCCTATTCACTAATGGCACCAATATGGTTAACCTGCTTGGACAAACAGGTAAGTCCTTTCAACTTCAACTCACAGAGAAATGTATCCATTTTACATTTTGCATGAATCTGTACGATGTAAACTGTATAAAAGCATATGATTATTTGCATTACATTTATGCATTTGGCAGACGCTTCATCAAAAGGGACTAACATTAGAAGGTATACTAATGTGTGTAGAATGTGTGAATAATGCTCCACCCCAAAACCCAGTGTCACTTGGGCGGAATCAGATCGTACGAAAACATACGAATTATGTGGTATGCTATGAAGTCATACAAATTAGCCAACTCATAAAATAATTGAGAATTTATTGACAGAGAGAGGCCTACACTGTGTAGGCTACACGTTTCCTTATTGGCCAGTGAATATGGGCAAAAGTCAGTAGAGCTGTTAACTGAGTGACATCTTTCATGTCGTACACATTTGTGTGGTATTTCCAAAACACAAAACAGGAGAAGCTTCAATAGTGTCACGCTGCCAACAGTAGGAAAGGCTTGTCAGTCAACGTCACTTCAAACTGCCCATTTCACAAACAACACGGCATGAGGCGACTACTACCGCACCATGTTCACTTCCTTCATTTCGTGTTGATGCTTTTGACGGCTGAACAAAAACAACAGGCAACAAATGTAACGCCATATGAGGCTCAAAAACAGCTACATTTACATCTGCAGCAAAGCCGTACTGTCATACTATCATATGAGTGATAAATGACAAATATTGCTGAATGAAAACTTTGAGTGTCTATTTAACAAATACGGATGCGAACACAAACCAAAACGCCTCGTGAACTTGCCTCTCTTATAAAATGCTCGTTCTAGTGTCGATAAAGTATCGCATCTTGCGATTCTTGCGTCATGACGACACGCAAGCTCTAGCGCACGAGCCCGATTGTTAGGCAACGCGTCGTAATGAAGATAAACAAAGAAACTGGAATGAAGAACAGACACCTCGATTTCTGTCATTTTGCGTTGCGATGCCTTTTTTGGCACGTAACGCCTAAATGTTTGTATTCGTGTGTATGCTGCTGTCAACACTGAACTACACACAGACAACACGATGATACACAATGCAGTGCGAACACAAATGCAGCGGTGCAAAGATCGCTTACTTCCCGAGCTCTTCGTAAAGCTGATACTCGTCTGTAAATCTGGTGCAGGTCACGATTGTAGCCATGTCGCGCTTTAGGAGGAGATCGCCTCTCTGATGTCTCCGGGAGCGCCTCGCTCGGGTTTCGGGAGATCTCTCGCGCACTCACAGGAAAGGGAGAGAGAGAAGTGAAGAGGTGGGGGAAGAAGGAAGAGAGAGGTGCTGCTGGTAAGTGGAGGTGGAGAGAGTACGCAGCCAGCCACGCGAGATTTTCTCGGTCGACGTCGAGAGATGGAAGTGACACCCCTTTTGCACGCGACGCGACAAACTTTAAACGAAATCGCGCACTTGTTTTATCGCGTCGTGTCGCTAGAACTACTAGCAGTGTATATCCGGTGCTACATTGACACCGCATCATGTTTTTTTTTTTTTACAGACAAACAAGCTTACATTCTAATAGTAAAATCATATCTTCCACGTGAAAAATACTGTAGCGTACTTTAATATAGTAAACTGTAGTGAACCTATAGTAAGCATAACCTAGTAAAAATTAAAGTATACTACAGTATTTACTACAGTTTTTCAATTCACTATAGATGACTTTACAGAATATGTACGTAGTATACTTTTAGAAAGTGTAGTAATTACTATAATATACTACAGTATTTACTTAACTAAAGCTACTGTTATTATACTACCATTTTGTTTCATGTCTGTTTTTGTATTTCAGTTCCATTTTGTACAGTGTTTTGCTATATTCATGCAAGATCTTATTAATGTTAATCTAAAAAACATTTAAATTTTAGGGTGTGGCCAACCTTGGATGACTAAGCTTACTTCCTGGAAAAAAATGAAAGTACAAGCGTAAATTTTACAACTTAAGGGTAATGTTGTTCTAGGCCTTATGATAAGGAGGTTCACTAAGATCTAGTGAATCTTAAAGGAATAGTTCACCCAAAAATGAAAATTCTGTCATCATTTACTCACTCTCATGTTGTTACAAACCTGTATAAATTTCTTTGTTCTGATGAACATGAAGGAAGATATTTTGAGAAATGTTTGTAACCAAACTGTTTGTGGACCCCATTTACTTCCATAGTATTCTTTTTTTCCTACTATGGAAGTAAAAAGGGTCCAGGAACGGTTTGGTTACAAACATTTCTCAAAATATCTTCCTTTGTGTTTATCAGAAGTAAGAAATTTATCCGGGTTTGTAAGTGTGTTGACTTCAGGTTCCCCCCAATGTCCTCAACAATGCCCCCACAAATTCCACCCAATAAAATATTCTAGAGCTTATAGAATAACTGGGCCTTGATCAGGTACAGTGGGGACCTGTGACTTTTCTTCCTATGGGCGAAAATTCAAAATAAGAGTGTCATGTGTGTTGCTCGTCATGTCAAATGTGTGTTTGTTGCGTCATATGAACCATATGCATCATGTCAAAATGCATGCCTGCTGCACACATGTCGAAAGGGTTTATGATCGAGTATCTGGCAAATGCAAGCATCATTTTTATCATAAACACTTTAAACGCGTCTGCAGCAGACACGTATTTTGACATGACGCATGATGAACACAAGTTTACATGACGTGCCGAACCCATATTTTGACACACAAATGATGATGGACTAAATACATGTTGTGATGATCTTCACAAAAAGAAGTCACCTGCCACCACTTAGTAGGTAGTCTAATCATTGAACTTGGGAAATAAAGGGCCCACCCATAAAACATTTTCACCTAAACCAGTATGTTGCTTGCTTCATATTTGCTCTGTTATTATAGTCGCCAAGTTATGTAGATGCTTATCATTTGTTATCAGGAATGTAACAATGTAAGAACAGGTGTGGAGAGTAAATTGTCTCATGTTTCTAAACGCTCTCTTCTCTCATAATCAACCTTGTGGAGCAAAACACTCAACGATTAGAAATGAATGCAGAAGAAGTGCAGTGACTGTAATTACACAGAGGCAGGTTGATATGAAGGTTTAATTAGAGAGGTTATTCATTGCAGTGTTCCTGTAGTGCTGATACTGGCCTGTGTTGTGGGTTGATGCTGTGTACAGTGGGCTGTGTATGAGAATGGGTCCTTGCATGCTGAGAAAAGCCACATTTTGATATATTCAGTCTTCTGCAGAAGCTCAGCAGCAGGGGGAGGCTTGTCAGAGGTGGATGGCTAGATGCCAAACAGCATCAGTTTTTACAGGAAAATGTAGATTATTTCTATCATTATGTGCTGGTGTAAGGTGATGGGGGCTGTAAAGGGTACTGGATACATTTAAATTACAACAAAGAATCTATAGAAGGCACTTAATGCAGATACAGTTATCAGATCTATTTGTTTGGTGAATATTTAGTGTTTGTTACAGTACGAGTTTGTTCATATACAGTAAACATTTATTTAAAACCACACTTCAAATGCACTGAGCTATGCAGGAGCAGCACAAGTAGCCAGTTCCCTTTGCAGTGATGATTGTCACCACATTTGTGATAGTTTTAATTTATTTGTAAAATACATGCATAGTAATTATTTCACTGGGATTATTTCATCTAATTTCCCTTTGGCCATAACACTGCCCTCAAAATCACATTTTCCAGAGAAATCACTTGACCCTGATATGTGCTCAGAGCTGTTACTGAAACAGGTGAGATTTCTCAGGACACAGATTTCAGTGATACCTCTCTGATAATAGGGGCATGTTATGCATTATATCCCAAAAAATTGCTTACAGCATCTTTAAGAGATGCCAAACTCAGCATGTGTTCAGGATGACTCACATACAGTTAAGTGAGTCACTCAGATTGCTTTCTCTCTTTCTTTGGGCCAGGCCATTGTGCATTCAGCCAAAGTCCTTACAAAGTGGTTTGATGCTGTATTGAATTGTTTTCAAAGTAAATCATAAACAGGAGGAGGAAGTGCTGCAATAGTGAAATTTTGACACCTGCTTCAGATCCAAGAACACAATAACTACAGTTGATGTTTCAAACATTTTAACAATTCATCCCTGATAATTCTTTAATAAAAACAGGAAATGCCTTTGGTATTATGATGTGCTAGTGCCAAGGGAGGTCACACTAAATACTGGGTGCATCCTTTAAAGGCCATATTTGAAGGCCAATGACACGACCAGGCCCGAAGAATACTGTCCCAATTCGAAGGCTCCTTCACATGCAGCCCCAAAATGCAGCCTTCGTTTCCATAGATGGATCCTTCACAGCCTTGGCTTCATTTTTTATATTTAAAGTCCAGTGTCCTGCTGACAATGTGCAGAGGGCAGGGACAGCAAGTGACGCAACTCTTTCTGCAGGCTAGGCAGTCTCATTTCAGTTCGAGTTTCGCTTTCAGAGTCAACGTCGTTTGAAGGATCCAGTCCCTGAATTGGGATGCTCCCACTGACTGTCTATATCTGAAGGTGCAGTTCCATTCACTTCTATTCATACTCACAACTTTGGCCTCCAAGTCACATAACAAAAAGTTTTTTGACCAACACAAAAAATGGCCACATACAGACTTAGAATATAAATGGTAAACTGCGATTTACACTAAATTATTATTATTATTTTTAAATACAAGTTCTAGATACATTATAATCTGTTGCCTATAAGTCCTTAGCAAGACATATTACTAATGATAATCACAATTTTTGTAGAATATAGTTTGCTTAATATCCTAATGACTTTTGGCATTGGTTATTGCTACAAGGTTTTGTGGTCCAGGGTCACATACTTGATGCTGAAGTCAAATGTTGCATGTTTAAAGCCTAATGTGACCGCAGTACAAGACTTTAAAGAGCAGCCGATCAATGCAGAGTTATTCAGCAATAACAACACAAAGACAAGCACAGGCAGATCAGTCAGTTTAAAACATGCTTTAATCAATCTTAACAAGAACACTCTTGACAAACTAAAGATAACAATCATTCTTTCTGAGAAATAACTGTTTACATTATCTTGACTATTATAGTTTTGCTATTATCTTTCTCTAGATTCTTGTTGCTATTTTATAATTGTTTCTTACAGTAGAGGGTTTAAAGGAAAGCACCACCGTTTTTCAATGTTTTACTATGTTCTTACCCCAACTTAGACAAATTAATACATACCTATCTTTTTTCAATGCATGCACTTAATCTTGGCGCAGTAATATTAACAGAAGTATTAACAGGAGCGATGATGTTACTGCGCACAAAGGTCGAAGTGCTGCAAACTAAGTGCTCTTCCGCCATACAATATAGTTCTCATTTTTATCTGCTCAAAAATTGCCGTTTTATTTTGTGCCACCATACTTACCTGTGTAACTACTTATGTAACTGTCTTTAAATATGGAAAATATGGAAGTTTTTGGTGGCTTCTAAATTCATCCCTGTTTGGAACCTAATGAATGTATGGGGCTAGGCTAAATGCTAACACATTCACGACGCGCTGTTCAAAGATTAAGTGCATACATTGAAAAAAATAAGCATGTATTCATTTGTCTAAGTTGAGGTAAGAACATAGTAAAATATTAAAAAACAGTGTTGTTTTCCTTTAAGATCTTCATGTCCTCTTGCAGTTGTTATTATCATTTTATGGTTTGACTGTACAACACTATCTTTCAGGAGAAGTGTGTTTCCCTTTCTAAAATTCTTTAAAATACTACAGTATCTGAGGAACCCAGCCACATTTACATAAACACTTATAATTACAAAGTATGGGCATTTAGATGAGAGGTAAAATAAAAGTTGCAATAAGCAATACACAAAAAATATGCATGGCACAGCATTAAGTCCTGAATACAGAGCACATATCATTACACCTCTTGAATTCTCCACCTCCTCGTGATCAACCACCTCTTCATTTAGTCCTCTTTGAATAAGGAACCCATCTCTTTTTTTGATCTGATTATTTTTTTGCTTTTACATGCACTAACCTGATCTACACAGAACCTGCGGAAATCAAGAGAAAGAAGGAACAGGTGGAGGAGAAAGTGCATTAACAATGAGAAAGCGTGAGTGTTGTTCTGGCTACATCAGAGATGATTTGGATAGTGCAGAAGCTTAAAAGAAAGAGGTAGGAGAATAAGAGAGGTGTGAGGAGGAGTGTAAGGCAGAGGAAGAAGAGACTGAGAAGACTAGAATGTGAACTAGAGGGTGGATAAGAAAACGCTGATCCATGAGCAAGTGTAGGATAATATAAGTGCACTAATATTTCCTATCAAATCAGTGGCACTACTTAAATCAGTTTGTGTGGTTAAATAACTGGATCATCTAATAAAGACACAGTAATCTCCATTAAGTGCTTGTGGAGTCACATGTAATGAAATCTAAACCGCTCCTGTCTAGATCACATTAACAGAATCCGGATGTCTCTATACTGATTCTGGCACTGTCAGAAAATGGGATCACTGGAATGGTACCCTAAAAAGGTCCTGATATGTTTATGTAATATGTCTGGGTACTAATATGCACCCGCAATATGACAGCCTTTGTACCATTTTTCTACAGTGTGGTAAGTGACACCTACACATATAAAATACACTGATGGCCCCATCCCAAATGCTACCCTAAGGTGATGTTGTCACATCCACACTACTAGATGGTTAGGTCATACAGCAGTATGAACTAGCATTTTGCAACTACAAAAATAAAGCAGCCCTTTGCATTCGGCTACGGACCTTTTTGAACAGAGCTCTGAGTTTACACACTCTGCAAGAACTCCTGTGTCTGCCCTTTCTGCTGACACTGTCCGAATCCTCATCATCCCCATGATCTCCTGGATCTTCATCACCTAGCCAGGGAGTCCACACCCCTCCGTGAAGTTGCGGATCAGCCATCGGGTCATCGGGTGGATTGCGCGGTGGCACAGCAGTCTGGTTGTACTCGGCGAGTCGGGTCAGCAGCATCTTGACCACCTCAGGCCGCACTTCAGCCAAATCTGCCCTCTCGTAAGGATCAGCTGTGATGTTAAAAAGCCAGACGGACTTCCCCCGCTGGTCTCGTCTCTTTTCCATACCCTGCCACTCGTGTGGACCTCCTGACATTGTCTGTGGAGTAAACCAGTCCCCGTCCCCTACATTACCCGTCAGAAGTTTCCAGTCACCGGCTCGAATGGCTGCACGCACTCCTGTATCCCAAATCCCGAAACCATTGAAGGTTAGTAGCCTGAGGTCAGATTCTCCGTGCCTGCGTGACACCGGGTCAATGTTAAAGAGGATTTCGGTCCGTGGACAGGGCAGGTCACTACTTATGGCTCCCCAAACATCATGACCATCCAAGTGGCTGGAATCAGGCTCAGGTAGCCCTGCAAGAGACAGCAGGGTTGGGTACCAATCTGAGACATGAATCAAAGCCTGACTCACCCTTTTCTTCTTTTTCAGAAATGGGCTGTGTACGAAACCGACTGCTCTGACTCCACCTTCCCAGTAGGAGCCTTTGCCTCCACGCAGGGGCCAATTACAGCCCCCTGAGAGAGGCTGGCCCCCATTGTCTGAGGAGTAGATGAGCACCGTGTTGTCGTAGTAGCCTTGTTCCCGCAGCTCACTGACAATCTCCCCCACAGATTCGTCTACAGCGCTCACCATAGCAGCGTAGTGGCGCCGGGGTCTATTGCCAAGGTGTTGATAGCGCCTGAGAAGATGGGCGGGAGCCTGCAGAGGTGTGTGCACAGCCTGGAGGGCCACATACAGAAAGAGAGGCTTCCGTCGATTATGACTTTTCAGGATCTGCTTCACCCTGCAACAATTGTTAAAAAGTTTATACGAAACTTACATCGTGGAATAGTATTTGTTAAGCATTCTCTCACCTCTCTGTATAAAGCCTCGTTGAGTAATTCCCACTCAGTTCCCATGCAGGCCGGTCTCCGTCATGCAGGTCGAACCCACAAGCCTCTGCGCCGTCACAGCTCTGGAAGTTGAAATGGTCACCGCTGCCCGTCAGTGAGCCAAGAAAGCTTTGAAACCCACGGCTGGTTGGCAAGCACTCGGGTCGGCAGAAACCCAAGTGCCATTTCCCTACCATATGAGTGCTGTAACCAGCCTGCCATAGCCGCTCAGGGAGGGTCGGTACGTGGAGGGGCAGGCACAGGGGCTGACGCGCACGAATGATCGAGTGTTGAAGTCCAGTATGAATCTGATACCTGAAGTAATAGACAGTAGTTGGTGAGTGGGTGGGGGAAGCATGGATGTCGTGTACCCATTCAATTGCTGGGTTTAAAGGAATAGTTTACCCAAAAATGAATTATTTTCTCTCCTTTATGTTGTAAGATGAGCAGCTATGTTGTAAGTCTCCAAATCTAATAAGATTTCACTTTAACATGGTCATACTCAGTCAATATTAAAGATATGAAGGTTATATTTCCACAGAATGTTCTGTATGTCAGGTAGGATTATTTTATGTATACAACAGTAAATCACAAAATAGATTATAGACAGGGTCACATATATTTAATAATTTGAAGTGACATTATAACCATTCTATCCATTTATGCTCTTACCGTCCAGTCATAAGCTGGCTGCGTGATGGGGAACAGATGGGCTGAACATAGTAGTTTTCCAGCCTCACCCCCTCACCGGCCAGCTGATCCAACACAGGCGTATGGATCTCTGAGCCATGGTACCCCACGTCATTATAGCCTTGGTCATCTACCATCACAAAAACAATATGTGGAGGATGTTTTCCCTTTCCGAGAACCTTTCTTGAAGATAAACCCACTGTAGATTTTAGTAGTCCATGTAGTAAGCAGAAGCAGTAACCAAACACAAACACATCCATATTGCGAGTGCCAATCCACCAGGTTGCTTTCATGGCCCTTTTAGTGCCTCTTTATGTTGTAAATGGGGATTTTTGCAAAGCTAAACCAAAACTTTTATATTAATGTAAATGTAGTCGCTTTCTGCAGCTCTTCTCTGTGTGATAGGTTTTGATGTATGTCTGAGTAACTGTTCAGGAGCAGACACTGCTGTTTTCCAACAGCACCATGTTACATTCCTCCAGCACACACACACACACACACACACACACACACACACACACACACACGCACACACACACACACACACTCACACAAACAAGATCAGGATTATAGAACATTAATAATACATATAGATTTCATTTTAAATGCCAAGCTTATTTTTAGGCCAAAACTGAATACTGTAATTCCAATCTAACTTTTATTATTTTAAGAAATAATTGTTTTTAATACTACACGTGTGTCCACAATAGAAAACACCTACTGGTCAATAAGAGTATTACCCTGTATTCCCCCACTTTTTTAACCCTCGTTCAGGTCAGACATATACAGTGGCCAATATTAATACAAACCAAAAAAGCACCAGTGGAGATGAAGCAGTGTTGAACCTCAGAAGTTCTTTTATTGATCCTTTAATTACCTCAGAACCACAGAAAGGCGTTTACATCATCACAAGTTCCCAGAACACCAGCTGTGGAGGCCGACTTTCCTGTATCAGACTATAAGTGATGCTCACCGACTACCACCAAACAATGATAGAGATCCGGAGAATACAAAGAAAATGCAATTATCACATCAACAGTACAAAACCTCTGTTCTGTTAAGTATAAAAATTGGGACACTTAAATTTTCATGTTTGGATGCATTTACAGTATTAGCAGTCAAGCTTTTCTGTGCCAAAAGAAACATTAGTCTCTGTCTGAATCGTTAAATGGACAAAAATGGTCCCTGTCACTGCTGCAATAACTTTTCAAAAGGTCTTTTAAAGAGCACCCTATTGTCCGATTCACATTTTTACATTTCATTTGGTGTGTAAGTGTGTATTAGTACATGGTAATGATATGCAAAAGGTACATACCCCAAAGAAAAACGAATGACGCAAGTTATCTTTTCTAACGTAAATCTCTTTTCTTGGACTACAACAAACACACAGATTGTAGGCAACAGTTTACTTCCTGGGATTGGTGACATTATCATAATTCCTCCGGTTTCGGACTTATAGCCTGTAAGTTATCTCCTGTTAGCATTGCATTGTGAGCGAATCTTTCAAACATGGTAAGGAGCGTCACATTTCTGGCTGATGTCAGAGGTATTCAGGCCAATCACAACATACAGATTAGCTGGCCAATCAGGGACACAGAGCTTTTCAAATTCGTACATTTCAGGAAGAGAGTGAAATCTGGAGCTACAAAAATGTACAGTATGTGAAAAATAATGTGGTTTTGCAAAACATGCAAACACATGTATTATACCAAATACACAAAATAAGGTTGTTTTTAGCAATGATATAGGTGCTCTTTAATATGTTCCATTTAGGTACAGTTATGTGTACATTTGGTACCAGTATGTCCCTCTGAGGTACTAATATGCACTCTTTGGGAACCAAAATTTACCTCTGAGATACTATTATTAAGTCTTTGGGGCATTTTCCCGGACAGGGTTTAGATTAATCCAGGACTAGGCCTTATTTATATTATAGGACCTTTAAGAAGCTTTAACAAACATAAAAAACAACAACACTACAGTTGTGCATCTTAAGACAAAACAATGTCACCGATATATGTTAAAATTAGTCAGGGCAAGGTTTTTTTTATTATTGATTCAAACATGCATTTCAGTCTAGGATAAGCCCTGTCCAGAAAACTGCCCCTTAAGGTGCAAAGATGGGGGCCCCAGTGAGAGCAAGGACCACTTTTTTGACAGTGTACACTGTAGAAGAGACTTACTAAATAAACTGTTCGGTTCAGACACCTTGTTATAAACAAACAATTCTTGGACCTTAAAACGTGGTCCAAGTTTCCAGACACTAAAGAGGTGTTGCTGTGTAAATGTGACTGGATAACAACAATGCATTCATCCAGATGTCGTCAACAAGTTCAGAGGTGAAGATAAAGCTACTGTTGCAGATTAGTCTTTTTGCACTAGAAATATATTTTTAAAGATATTGTATAAAATGAATCATTGAATTATTATTTCTTAAAATCAAGAAAAAGTCGATTTCACATTTCAAAAGGTTATTTGTGCCTCAAAATTCAATAGCAACCGTATAAGTGCATACCAAAAATAACTAACCTGGACAAGTAAACGTGTCATGTTGCGAAACCCACCAATTCAATAAATTGACAGTGAAGCTGGTAGCATTGAACTGTTAAGGCCTCTGCATTATAACAAAACCAGAGCCACTGACAACACTGACTAAACAACATAAATCATTACTGACATTTACAAACATCTCCAGCTACAGCACAAACACCTTCATGTGTTGATAATATGGCATAACTGTAGTTTACTGCTATAATAATACAGACCAAGACTGCAAGGATTGTAAATTTAAAACAAAAACACACAAGCGTTCACTTGCTCTCTCTATCCTTTGAGAGCAGAGGTGCAGCAGCGCACACATCCGGTTTGCAAGAGGACCTCTGAGGGGCTATCGACCGCTCAGGTTTGCTCTGCCAGATTTCTCCCCCATGTAGCTGAGAGAAAATCAATGCCACAAAATGAGTTGATTTCCTACATTAGACCAAAACAGACGATGGTCTCACCTAAGTGGGAAATTTCGCAGCCATTTCGGAGCAGGGAGAGAAAATGGAAGGCTAGAGGGGAAAAAACAAGGGCAGATGGAAAATGAGGCAGAGATGCTAAGAGATAAAAATGGTCAAAATGACCAGTGTTGCCCGTTTACTGTATACCAGGCTATTAATTGTGATCTGGGTTGTAGGAAAGTGCAAAGGCATAACTCTAATAGATAAGGGGAACACAAAACAGAGCTGGACTGAATTCAGTACGTTGATATGTGATGTTTAACCCACATCCATGGTGACCACAGCAGTTTACACTGTTAAACTAAACAGATGTTGAGTGATTAAGTTATTATCATTCAAAGCAATAACAAGAATAAAAATATAAAAAGCAGCATGATGACAAGTTGTTTTTTTAAGAGGCTACTTATACAAAAAGTACAGAAATCACTTGTGACCCCGCCTGTGAAATCTAGACCAAAGTCTCAATCTAATTATGAAATACGGAGCATCAAAGTTTGATTTCAATCACTGATTTTAAACTTTGTCATATCTTTTTCAGTCAGTATTAAAAATATCAAGGTTGTATTTTCACTGAATGTTCTTTACATTATGTAGGGTGATTTTGAGACACAAAAGCCGGGTCACATTTACATCGTCTTGACTTTGACAAGCTGGACAGCTTACCGTACATAGCATTGTAGCCTGTGTGTGTTATAACAAAAAAAAAAGAGTGAGAGCGCACTAAAGCCATCACCAAAATCACACGTCTATAGCTCCACTATGTGGAGAGGAAAGGAATAACAGGACAATGCCATTATATTATTTGTGTAGCTGCCAAAAGTCCAGTTATTCTAACATGCATTCAAAACAGAAAATGTATATGGAAATTGTGAATTTACAGCAAACTGCACGATGTTTTTGTGGTTGAGTCAGACTTTCTTATAAGGTTTCACAGAAAGCTTATTATGCAGCAGTGTGAGAAATGTGGTTCACTTATGTGGTAAATAACACAGTTACAGTGATCTGAGTTTGAGATAGTGTATGTGAACGCACTAATGAGCAAAATGTGTGTTACACATGAATTTCCAATAATTTTTCGTCTGCATCAGCTAATGTTTTACTTTTAAAAAAGTGCCGCCATAGTCAATGCTTTGGCATAGCTAGACGTATGTCGTAGACGTATTTTCAGCTATTTTCCTGTCTACTTAACCCTCTGGGGTCTAAGGGGTTTTTAGGGCCCTTGGGAAGTTTTGACATGCACTGACATTTGTGCTTTTTTCAGTTGCTTAAAAACATATTAATGGCAAAAGTCTCATAACACTGTGTTCATCACAAACTGGGCTACAATATTATATGATCAACATGTATGTACATGTTTGTATTTTTAAGAGAAAAATGTTTATGCATAGTTTTTGAAAAAGCAAATTTTTTAAGTCACTGATATAAGTCCACAAAACTCATTCTAAACATGTTTTCCCAATACTTTTAAAAACAGGATCTAGTAGTCTAGAGTTTTTTCTTCAGACTGACGTGAAAATCATTCTGCCTACTCATTCACATAAAACAATATATTGATTTACAATTTCTAAGACACTTTTGCTTGGGAAAGGCTGTATGCGTGGAGGCGGGAAAGCTCCTGAATAATCTGTGATTGACACTGGAGAACAAAAGAGTTGCATAATGAGCCACATAATGAGCCTTGTAGGAATGTTCAACAATGTTACTTTCTCTGTAGTAAAACCATGATAAGGTTTACTTGGGAATTTATAACAAAAAATTTCAATAGAATGTAAACACACACACTAACTATATATATATATAAATATATAAATATTTTCTATTAATTTCAAAGTATACCTTTAAAAACCATGGTAAGCATGGTAAAGGGTACTGTTTGGCCATCGTAATGAACACAGGGTTAGTGTTTGGTTGGCCAGCGAGAGGTTTACTTTTGTGCAGTAAAAAGCTCAAAAGAACAACTGCCTATCGTTGTCTGGACTCTTATTTGTGTATTTGTAATCATTATAGTAGAAACACAACAAGGGACACGCGTGATAAACTTATCAATGTTTGTTTACAGCCGCCGCCATTACCTCACGTGTTGATCATGAAACCAGTGAATGTGTGCACACGCGAGTGATCCTGTGTATAATAAACTTGCTGTGCGGAGATATGCACTGGAATAGACTAAAATCTCCGAAATCAAGTCAATCAGTAATAAAATGTGACATCATAAACCTCTTAAAGGCATAGTTAAAGGTCCATTTCCTGTGTTAAGTAGAAGTTTTGATTGTGTACAGTGCGCAATATAACATGTGTTCATGTTTCACATGTTAAAAACCGCGGTATTTTCCCCACACAATGTACTTATCTCTATAGCGCTGTTTTCATTCAAAACGGGCTGATGTCTTCCTTGTCCTTTGAAGTCCCTCCTTCAGAAATATGTAACGAGTTCTGATTGTGTAGTTTGTTTAGTGTGTTGTTATTCGACACCAGCTTAGCAGAGCCGTTTGAGCCAAAGCTGGCGACTGACGTATTTCTGTGGGCGGAGTTTAGTCAAAAACTCTTATTTTGACATCATTCAATCGGGAAGTAGAGGGCTGTAGTCCAAACCGGCCGTTCGCTGTAGGCTTTGAAAGTGGACTTCTGTTAGAGATATTATATCGCCTTGCAGTAAACTTTGAGCTTTATCATTTTACAGGTTTTATTTATGCTATTATAGCAACAACATTACACACTAACTAAAGTTTAAAATTTAGAATTTGAGTTTATTTATTTGTTTAAACGCAACAGAATTTATTTTAATAAACGACGAGAAGTACACAGTTGACAGTACCCATCGTCTTCCATAGTGGGAAAAACAAATACTGTGTGAATTGTCAACTGTGTGCTTACCATCGTTAATTAAAATAATCAAATTGCACTAAAACCTTGTTTTCAGACTTTAAAAACAGCCGATGTCTTTACAAATACAGCTATCGTCTCTAATATCCTGTATATATACCAATGTTAAAGTGCTTGGCATTAAATAAAACCACACAAAAACATTCCCAACCTCTCTAACAGTTTATTAGAGATAATACAGCGTTGAGAGTTTTTAAAATACATTTTTTACAAAAAACTGACAGCAGCTTCTTATTGTATAGGACAGACAACAAATTGTATCACAGCCCTTCTCCTCGCCCCTTCACAGTTTATTCCATACAACACATCTGCAACAGCGTCCATTTAAACTTCCACACGCCTGTGTGTGTAGTGTACAGGAAAGTGCATGGTTAGGATAAACACAGGGGATATAACCTGATAAGACACTTGATTATACTGGGAGACGGGACATATACGGATTACTCCCTTAATTGCATATACTAACTTACCGTTTGGTTTCTGATCCAGCTTTGTGCGTTTGCTTGTCTGTGTGGAGAAGAGAAGGGCTAGAGATTTGTGGTCCTATGTCTGTACATGAACGCTGATGTCTATTCAGTCACAAACCCACCCACCCGAATCCCAAAATATACAATGCTTTGAAATGTACAATGTTTTACAATCACTCCTCAGACAAGTTGAGCAAGGCTAGACTGTGTGTGTTGTATTAGCGTGAATTAAGCGCACTCCAGTCGCTGTTAAATTCATGCTCGTTCTGGTCCTGATAAGCAGGCCTGCGTTAAAAGAGGAATGCGGCGAGGGACCACACTTTCCACTATTCCCATTTCTTCATCTCAGAATGGGCACACAGGTGAGCACTTTGGCAGGACAGACCGGTCCATGTTTGCGGTCCTCCTGACCTGTCAGTCATAATCACAGTCCATCCCCGCTAATATATTTCTCAACAGAAGGATGCACTTATATATTATAAGTCTCTCTCGCTGGATCCTCTGTAGTGAGTGGACAGTGTTTTGTTGGGGTTGTGATACTGGAGATTCAGGTGAACCCTCTCAGCTCCAGCTGGTGCTCTGGAGCTCCTCTCTGAGCCAGGCGGGTAAAGCCTGACCTAGTCGATTCAACAGTTGCGACAGCTGCAGGTTATGCTCTCGATAGTACTCGGTCAGGAAGCCACGTGTCTGAGAAAAATGTAAAACAGTGTTTAAGGATAAACCAGAGCTATGTGAATGGCACTTATATAATGCAAATTTAAGTTGAGACACTTTGGGCTGTGCAACATGATCACAGTTGAGAAGAATACAAGCACTCCACTGTGTCTTGCCAAACAGCGCCACTTAGTGGCATTAATATGTAAGTGTTCCTGTAGCTCAGTTGGCTTTTGATTAAATGGCCACTCCACTTTTTTTGTAAATATGCTCATTTTTCAGCTCCCCTAGAGTTAAACATTTGATTCTTAGCGTTTTGGAATCCATTCAGCTGATCTCCGGGTCTGGCGCTAGCACTTCTAGCATAGCTTAGCATAATCCATTGAATCTGATTAGACCATTAGCATTGTGTTCAAAAATGACCAAAGAGTTTTGATATTTTTCCTCTTTAAAACTTGACTATTCTGTAGTTACATCATGTACTAAGACCGACAGAAAATTGCTGCATAAAAGCTGCGATTTTCTAGCCAGATACGGCTAGGAACTATGCTCTCATTCTGGCGTAATAATCAAGGACTTTGCTAATGTAACATGGCTGCAGCAGGCGTAGTGATATTACGCACTGCCCGAAAATAGTCCCCTTGGTTACTTTCAATGGCAGGGGACTATTTTCAGGCACTGTGTAATATCACTAAGCCTCCTGCAGCCATGTCACAGCAGCAAAGTCCTTGATTATTACACCAGTTTGAGAGGTACAGTTCCTAGCGTATCTGCCTAGAAAATCGCAACTTTTAATTTTCTGTCTGTCTTAGTACATGATGTAACTACAGAAGAGTCAAGTTTTAAATAGGAAAATATAGAAACTCTTTGGTTATTTTTAGCGCGATGCTAATGGTCTAATCAGATTCAATGGATTGTGCTAAGCTATGCTAAAAGTGCCAGCGCCATACCCGGAGATCGGCTGAATGGATTCCAAAATGGTAAGAATCTAATTTTTAACTCTAGGGGAGCTGGAAAATGAGCATATTTTCAAAAAAGTGGAATGTCCCTTTAATTCATCTACCAAATAAAAAAGTAATTAAAATCATGCAGCTTCTGTACCTTCCTGCTTCAATTATATATATTGTGGTTACGATTTCTTTAATCACAGCTACAAAAACAAAATTAAACAAACCATAATGTCCAGAAATGATTTAAAGTGTGACACTCATTCAACAGCAAAATAAAATTGATATGGATAAAGAAGTCAAATTGAATTTTCTTTTTTAAGCCCATCAATTTTAACTGCAGGTGAATCACATGCCTGTAAACCAGAGCCCTAGCCACTGGCATCAGTCAGAGCACAGAAGCTGTTAACTTGAATGAAAGTCGAGATGAGATTGTTGCTCACCTCAGGGGCCATTTCTGGATATTTCCTGCCTTTACTCTTCCCTAGACACTTAGGACGGCCAACTTCCAACCTCTGACACCAGAATCCTTTACCCTCATCAAAACTGCAACACACACACATAAATTTAACATACACACTACTGACATATGAGACTGTATATTAATAGAGTGAGATGGTAAATAAACAGTGGGACTTACACAAGGGCTTGGGTGTAGTTAAAGATAGGCGTAATCCCGAGAAACCGCTGGATGCCGTCCATTACCAGGGCTGGGTTAGATCTGAGCAGAGTGCCATCTACGATATGAAGCTGAGGTGGGGTGGATAAAATATAGTGTTTAGAAAATGAGCATTTTCTACAAATAATTTATATTAGTAGCAAACTGTTAACAATTTATATATTTATAACGCAGGGCTGTTGAATGCTTTATTCTGATTGGTGGATAAATGTTCCACAGGTATTCGTTATTTTTTGATTAACGCACACCTGACCTGTCAAGTGTCTGGGGTAATGAGAAGTAGTTATTGTTCAGCTCTTTAAAAATGGAGATTTACAAGCATTAACATTTACAATGAGAAATGTCTGCAAACTGGACGGAAGCAGCGATCAGGTAGCTCGTCACTCAGCACCACGCGTGCAGTCTCTCTCTCTCAAGAGAGAAATGACGGATAATAAACAAACTTCAGGCGCTGCAGGAAAAAAACTACCATGTGTAGGACTTTAAACACGTCACGTCTTTACGTCATGTGTGTCAATGCATGCACAGATTCCGTAAATCATTGGCAGTGTGAATGAACCAAAACAAAATATCATGGACAAATCCCGGATGCACTTTCCGTGTATTTTCCGTAATGTCTGTGTGAAACAGGTCTCAAATCACTGCTTTCACTTTAAGCTAGAAATATAGTTCCGTTTTTACCGAGGAGCAACCTTCCGATCTCTCTGATGAAGCCAATACGGAAGTGACTTAAACTGCAATTCGTCAACTGGCAGCTAGAGGCTGGCTCCAAAAGGGAGTCAATTCCCATAGAACACCATGTTAAAATGCCCAACTTCAAAGCAGAAAAAATAATATATGTCTACAGTCTGGTTCAAAAAGTATTTTTGGTCTATATAGCTCATTTCTCCCTTCATGACAACTGTGAGAGTGGTGAATTTTTTTGTAACTCATCCGGTAAAATTATATTAAGCCTTAAAGTTCTGCATAATTAAGGGAGTGGCCATTTGACTGATGGGTGAACTGCCACTGCTGTCATTAGAGTCGAGCTAGGCGGCGTGGTTTCAGCAACCAGCCACCTCAGCTTCACCGACGTCCCGCCTTTATACCCATTTTCGGTTATACGTGAGTGATGCACGGCCAAGGTGGTGACAACAGGCACCGCCTACTATTGGCCCAAAAAAGCTCTTCACATACGTATGGGTGATGTCTTGGACACTATGGGTGGTTTGCAACAAGGATTAAATTAAGCAGAGTTTCGACGTAATCTTGGGTTTGCTGATCTCTGTTTAATTTTTATTCGAGTTAAATTTAAACAAAGATTAACAAATCTTGAACCTGTATTAAACCCTTCATCTGCGATTTATTTTGTCCGCCATGATTAATTTGCCAGTGTAATTAAACAGCAACAATGTTGACGTTGTCATTCCAAAAGAAAATAAACCGTTTATGCAGGCAAAGGTAATGTCATTTTTGTATTATAAATCTATTATTGATTAACGGAGCAATGTAGGAGGAAATATTGTGAAGCTCAGATAGTGATATACTGAACAAGATGTGCCGACGCATTAGTCATGAAGCGCCACCGTGTTTCTGTTCATTCACTGTCCTTCAGTTCCTGACTGAAGCATGCGTGACAGAGGAGAAGCGCATATGAGCATCAGTAGCTGTCTCCGGTATAACTCACTCTGTTGAGACATTACAATAAACACATCTTTGAATAGCACCACCACGCTCGCGGTGTCCATTTCTGATTATTTAGCCACACATTTAATTGTAAAAAAATTATTTAAACCTTCTCATATGCAAGTTTAAAGTTAATCCCTAACTAAGATTTAAAACGGAGTTTAAAGTAATGGACCAACAGGATTAAAGAGAATCTAGTTTTACTGTAAAATTTAAACCTGGATCAAAATGACGGTTTAAATGTAAAACCGGTTTAAAGTTTGGTGCAACAGAATTATTAAATAATCTTTTATTCAAACCAGATTTAGGCCTAATCCGTTTGGTGCAGTCTATCCTAGTCTATAATTTTTACCGTCTATGGTTTCTACACATACGCGAGGGTCTACCCACTGTATGTTCACCACTGGATTTTTGTAACCATGCGTACTATCTACACAGTCGTGCATGCGTGTACAGGCAAATGTAGAATTTATCCCAGGAAACGAATTGCATTTTGTCGCAATGTGCATTTGTCGAACGTCTGTGTACATTTACGAGTCAAATAAACTATGCTTTGCAAGGCTGTGCGTTCAACCGTAAGTTTGTGTACACGTAAAGAGATCATACTCTGAGCTTTACGCAAAAAAAAAAAAAATTGTGGGGATAAGAACATCACAATAACTGTAGTACCTGTCTGGGCTGGTAGTGCAGGAGCCATTGCTCAAGATGTGTAGCGTAAGTTCCCGGTTTAAGACTGCGATTCTGTAGGTTCAACAGCTCTTTAGATGCAGAGGGACCTGCTGTCACCACCTCATGAAATGTGTGGTTAATGGCAACTGGGTCCTGGTGCGCTCGCTGATGCTGCAAAACACAAAAAGAATGTAACCATCCATAAGTTATTATTTCTGAACTCAAATACACAAGACAAAAGTGCATGCATCAGTAAGATAAATGCTGCCTAAACAAGATAAATAGCATACTTCACATGGCTATATCAGATCAAATATCTAAAGCATTTATGGATTTGGAAGAAGCTTTTATATGAAGTGACTTTATATAACAAAAAAGCAGACCACACAGATGTCAGTTGAAAGAAAAGAGAAAGCTCTTGTGGAGTACCTGATACCAGGAGTAAGCTCTGTCAGCTGGGTTTATAAGCAGTGCTATGATCTTGGCTCGGGGCAGTAAGGCTGCGGCCCTCTTAGGAGCCACCTCTGTGTCAAAGTAGTTGGCACTTTTCTCAAACATGAAGTCTGTGCTGACGTTTGAGGGAAAAGGAAAGAAGTCCATGTACCTGAAGGAGACGCAAAAATATTTTCTAAATAAACTCAAAACTAAATCACACTGTAGACAGTCTCTCACTATTAAAATCAAATGTACTTTTATATGAATCTATAATAAATGCACGAATATAACAGAAGTTTGGTGGGAAAGTTGCATTACCAGTCAATGCCATTGTGGTAGTTAGGCCCATTAAAAAATTGGATCTCCTCAAAAGTGACAGGGCTGGGGAAGTTGCTGGTAATGGCAGGGTGAAGGGTGAGAAATGAATGCAAAGCTGTGGTACCTGCGGACAGAAAAAACATTTAAAACCAAGATTTTTACATTATAAAAGATGATTTAATGTAGTAAATCACCAACAATTACTTTAGCTGGATACAGACTATATCACATATGAGACTCTAAGCACTTACCTGTCTTCTGTGGGCCAATGACCAGAAATTTGGGCAGCCTATCACAAGTCTTTTCTTTGGACCAGATGTCTTTATGTCTCTTGTCATGACAGGGGTTCTGATTAGAAGATGAAGAAAGATTATACATGTTTTCTTGTACCATCCTCCATTTTCTTTCTATCACAGTAATAATGCAAAACTGTATAATAAAGTACAGATATACTTCAAATCTAATTTTATTTTAGTTTCTAATTGTATAAAATTGATTCTGATCTTTCTTTACCTGCCATAGAGGGTCCATCTCCTCTGGAAAGATCTGGAAGTATTTTTCTCCTAGTTCCAGAGGGGGCAGAGTTTGTAGCCGCAGGTTGGTCCAGCACTGCACAAACTTCACCAGAGACTCGAAGGTGTAAAGGCCAAGACGATCATTTCCATAGTTAGACAGATGTGTCATAAAAATGCTGATCTGTGGGAGAAGACAGTGTTATTTACTGGTAATTGTATTTGATTTTAATAAGTAATTAAGTTATTTCTATTAAAGGGGACATTTTACAAGACCTTTTTAAAATGTAAAATTAATCTTTGGTGTTCCAAGAGTACGTATGTGAAGTTTTAGCTCGAAATATCATATAGATAATTTTTTATAGCATGTTAAAATTGCCTTTAATGCAAATGAGCTGGTCTCCGCACTAAATGGCAGTGTCGTGGTTGGACAGTGGAGATTAAAGGGTGGTATTATCCCCCCTTCTGACATCACAAGGAGAGCCAAATTTCACTTTGGATAACTTTTGTTTTTTATAAAGAAAATACTTTTCATAAGTCACAGGGGGCTAGTTTGACTTCCCACATTCTTAAATACTTTCACATGACATACTATACAGTATATACACTGGATTTAATAACATGAGCATAGGCTCCAGAAAATTGGAAAGTAACTTTATATATATATATATATATATATATATATATATATATATATATATATAATATAATATAATATAATATAATATAATACATGGGTATAGCACGAATCATCTGAATTCTATATTAATGGCATAACAACTAAGCTAAATTGTGTCTAACAAGACCCTTCATAAAGTTCTTCCTTGTCTTGGCTTGTTTGGGACACTACTGACAGCTCTGCTTATACATCTATGACTACTGTATTTTCTGGACTATAAGTCACACTTTTTTCATAGTTTGGTGGGTCCTGGAACTTATAGTCAGGTGCGACTTATACGTCAAAATTATTTCATATGAACCAAGAGAAACTATTACAGTCTACAGCTGCGAGAGTCCGCTCTATGCTGCTCCTGTATTTATGTAATTCAATCGTTTCAGTGATGCGGAATGACTTCGGGACCTTTTTGAACTTGATTTGGCTTGTCGTGTTAATTTAGCCTATTCAGCCTCTCAGGTATGTTGTGTATGCTATTGTGTATCGTGTAAAAAACATGTTTACTTTAACATGTAGGGACACCTATTCAGCCTGCTGTTCTGTGCTATTGTATAGTTGAAAAACTTGCCTTTCCAGATTAAATGTCTGTTCTTTGGCTTGGATTTTGTGAAATCATTTTCTAAATAAACGCGACGTATAGTCCAGAGCAAATTATATATGTTTTTTCCTCTTCAAAACGCATTTTTGACTGATGCGACTTAATACTCTGGAGCGACTTATAGTCCGGATTATATAGGACATAAAGCTATAAGAAACTATATCTCTTGATACATTCTGCAATTGTGCTGTATGCATATATGTGTATATGTATGTATGTATACATGTATATGTGTATATATGTATGTATATGTGTATGTATATGTGTATATATGTGTATATTTTAGGGTTCAGTTATGGTTATAGTTATGCAAAAACATTACAAATATTGTGTCTACTAACAGGGTTAAGGAGGATGGTGAGGAAGAGCTCTCCTCCACGAATGCTTTTGTCCAGCTCGCGAGATCCTCCTGGGTACTCATTATAGAAGATGGTGTGAGTAAAAAGGCCACACGTCTGCCTGGGTAACACCTGCAGAGGGAGCAAGGTTACAGACGGATACAGACAGCACTCAATTCAGCTTCAGCCATTAAACAGACATCCTCAGTGAACACAGAGGTGGTTTTATTGAGAAAATGAAACGCCCATTAATCATTTCGTCCGATAATGGTGGGATCAATTTGAGCTCATGCTCCAATAAATGCATTAATGTTTCTCAGATTTAAAATCATCGAGCTTCATTAATGAAACATGAGCGAAAGAGATGTGCGCCAATCTTTCGTACATAAAGTGTTGCACTGAATTGAACAAAAATGAGTTTCTTTCCATTGGGCCGTTATCAGCAGAATTCAAAAACCCACGTATATATGTGACCCACTTTGTAAATCCCAGCTTTTCTCCTATAAAACCATCCTATATAAAGGAAGAATATCATATCAAAGAATGAAATCAAACTTTTCATAATTCAATTATGAGCCTTTAGCATGGGTCACACATACTCGTACAATAAATAAACAAACCCATATTTTTACCTTTATACCGTAGTGTATGAAGCCCCTCCGATGACGTGCTGGTCTCAGGTGGGGATATTCTTCTGTGCTGGTCACTGTGATCTCCCAAACGCTTTTCCAGGCCTCGTACAGCTGGCTGTGTACAGGATACACCCCTGAATGGTGGGGGGCCACAGCGTACCCCATGTCTGTGGGAATACCGTGCTCCTGTGACAGAGAACGTAATCACAATTCACTCAAAATTGCATTGCCTAAAGTGGGAGGTGTAACAAAAGCAGAGAACTCATCAGTGGGTGTCTATAGACGAGAAGCTTTTCATTACAATTCTCAGCAGAGAAAAGATCTAATTCACCAAAAGCATGTAGTTCCTTTTCATCAACACATGAGGGCGGTAGACAAACACACCCGCATATGAGTTAACAGTGACAGCAAATGATTTAAAGATTTTGAGTTTAAATCACATCTAGCCAACGTGGATCATCAAAAGCCCAAAGTTGTTTTAAGAACTTTGTATGTGCGCTCCTGCTCGCTTGAGGCGGCACACGTGTGTTAAACACAGACGGCGAGATCCACAAGCCCTAGCTAAGGAGAGCCTTTTGCAGGCTCATTAAACCTTGATGAAGGAGCGGTGTCTTCTTCATCGAGCAGAGAGTAGGAGAAGGCATATGTCAGTGTCTGGTCTAAAGACAGGATGTGACAGAGGGATTAGCGAGAGGAGAAAGGCCCGGTTAGTATTCACAGCACGCTCTCGCTCTCTCTCTGCCTGTCTGTCTTTGGTCCATATCCCACTCCAATGACCATCATTACACAGGGGTGGGCTCGTTTCAAGAGGCCAAATTCACAATCTTCTGCGGCGTGGTCAAGGTCAAAGAGAATCCGACCGATCCAATGAAAAAGTGCGAAAATGAAACACCAACAGGAGATAAAGCTGTCGAGCGAGGAATCAATACTTGCACCTTTGCGACAACACCAATAATAGACATAAATAATAACACAATGATGAAGATACAAAACTTGCTCAAAACAAAAAACAAATACGGTCAAGAATAAATAAATTGTCCAATTTTGGGTTACAGGCGTGTGGTAAGGATGAAGTGTTTGTTTCAATGGTAAAATACTCTCTCACATCCCAGCAAAAATGCAGGACAACTATAAAATAGCTATTTGTATGCAGGTCTGAAGTGCAACAAAAAAAACCAAGTGTTGTGCTTTCATGAACAAGCAAACACAAGCAAAAATGTTATGATGTGAGTTTTAGGGTGGGACTCTAGATTTGTTTAAACGGTGTCCCCAAACCTGTTTGGAAAGAAGCATTATGTTATGTCGTTCAGTACAACAACTAGTGCAAATGTTCACCTTTCAACTGCATTATACGACTAACCTGTGCAAACTGCATGTTGAGTCTCATCTGCTCTGCCAAAACACTGACATTGTGAAAAAGGTGAGGTTGCATGTGACTCCACATGTGTGGAAACCACCAGAACTCATGTCTGTGCTCCAACAGCATGTCATCGCCTTCATCCTCTTCCTCTGTACCTGCAAACACCAACATACACACTTTAGATGAGATTTAAACGTTGGTGACATTTAAGCACCAAAGAAGAAAAACAAAGTACCTGCGTGATAGAACTTGCCAGAGAAGCCAAGATTGAATGTAAAGTTGGGAACAAGTGTCCGTAGTTTATTCTGCGTGTTCAGCAAAGCCTAAAATAAAATAAGAGTTATCACTTTAATGAAACGCCATCAAAATATGTGTATGGAGGGATCAAAAACAAAGGTGCAACATATTAGACCCTGAGCTGTGCTCGGAGGCAAACACATTCTTTTAACAACAGAGTTTTTAAATAAATCTCTTCGTTACCTTAAGCGATGACACAAACAAATGCATTACCTAAAGTCATCGACAGATGGCAGTATGGTGCCAATACAGTCCTATAAAGAGTAAGATAACAGAAGTTTCAGGCCGTCGGCCAGATCGACAGACTTGAGTGGGCTGTGAAATACACATTTGCATTCAAATCTCCTCTACCCACAGGCGGGTCAGACGTGCCGAAAGAAACCGCAGCCTTAACATCAATCTAAACTCATCCTTGCGAAATGAACACATTTCATAACTTAACATCACCGCGCACATCTAGCTAATGACAGCGCTGTGAGGCTTGAAATACAAAATGATCCTGCCATCAAGCCCTTCAGACCTTGAGTGATACGGGGATGTAAGCGAATTACAGTGCCGTTCCAGCACAAATCAGACGGCGGGGAGAGATACCGTCACCTTCTGCACAAATCTGACACAAAGCTGAGCCGATAGATGCGGCAGTATCACAAATCAAGTCATGCTGCCGGGGAGAGAAGGTTGCTGCCTCGCTCTGAAGAGATGGCATTTTGCGTTGATTTAAGGGCTGACGGTGTCCCGGAGTGTGTGTGTATCCAATATTTGTTCTGCTTTGAGTGTGTTTGCTCAGCATGTCCATATAAACCGGTTGTTTTTTATAGCATTGATCTGGAAGCCGTCTACAATCACAAGGTGCTGGTCAGGATGGAAAATGTGCTAAAGTGCAAATCAATCATCAAGTTGATATCATTTGTTAAAATAGCAAAGTTGGCTTGAGATAACTTTAGTATCAGATAAGAAAAATTAAACTGTTTTCCTTGCACATGAACAATAACTTTTGATGGAGAAATAGAAGGCCTGTACAGCACCATGACAACCTTTACTTTATTAACAGACGCATGCTACACTTCAGAAAATGATGCACAGTACGAAAATGTCTACTAGACTGGAGTTTAAAGTAGTATCTCTAAGACATAGATCTTGTTTAGGTTTGATTAACCCTGACATGACTTAAACTAGACTCAAATTGACCATAAACCAGAAACTCTACAGAACTCTGCTTTTACAGGTCTGCTGAATGCACAGTAATCTTAAACCAATGTAGGTCTGGCATAAAATAGTTTTGTTATATTTGTTAAGTAGACATAACCCCAAAAAATGATTCATAAATGTATAGAAGTGACATGACATAAGTGACATGACAGCCAATTTGTAACATTTGCACGAATTTCCATGAGATCAAGTCACAGGAGCAGAAGTAAATCATATAAAAACGTTTGAATGTGGATGTATAATATGCATTAAATGGGACATATGAAAATCTGACTTTTTCCATGTTTATGTGCTATAATTGTGATATGTGATAAAGAACAACCCAGTAACTTAGTTTTGGTAAACCATTCTCTGCAAGCGTGTGAAAAAATTGGTAATTAAAATTTGGCTCCCCTTGTGATGTCAGAAGGGGATAATAACGCCCCTTAATCTGCACTTTGCAACCACGGCACTGCCATTTAGTGCAGAGATCAGCTCATTTGCATTTAAAAGAACACACACATAAAAATTGCACATTTTTGCTCACACCTACAAATTTGCAATTTTAACATGCTATAATAAATTACCCATATGATATTTCGAGCTAAAATTTCACATATGTACACTGGGGACACCAAAGATTTATTTCACATCTTAAAAAATGATTGTGAAATGTCCCCTTCAATGCGAAGTATGCAGGAATCCAGACTAACTTTTTTCATTAGGAGCGCAGTGGCCCCCAACTGAACAAATTTTAGGGGCACAACCAGAAAATTTAGGGGCACACACTGTAAATCAACATGCTAAACAAATATTACCATTTCTACTAATTTCCACTGTATTACTAATAAATACTTTAATGATAGATGCAGAAAGTACAATGTGCCATTTCAAATTCAGTGTCACATCACAAAACTAAAGGTCAAATTTACTGGTTGCACAAATTTTGGTGGTAAAATGCCCTGTTATGGCCTTTTTTTACGCATAAGTGAGGGTCCATGCACAGTGTGCATGACGCATTTTTTGTCATCGGAAGAGTGCGCACCGCCGGATTTTTGAAACCCCCATACTTGTAATCCTAGGTCACGTACGCACCTACAGGAGAATGTAGTATGTAGCCCAGGAGAGTCAAATAAACTATACTTTGCAAAGCTGTGTGTTCGACCGTGTGCGTACCATAGACTGTAAAAAAAAGATGGACGACGCCTGTTCACTCCCTTCCATTGGTGAAAAGTGAAGCCGCCAGTGTCCCGATATGGCGCTGACATCTTGGGTCTTGAGTCTGCGCAGTAGCGATTTCGGGACCAGTCATGCGCAATAGTGAGCAGGAAGTGAAGCCGCGAAATCAAAACCCCGCCCTCGCTCTCGCAGAATGCGCATATCACACGATATCACAGCTGTCAATCATGACATGACACC
The DNA here is from genome assembly GCF_030506205.2 of Paramisgurnus dabryanus. Taxonomy (NCBI): domain Eukaryota; kingdom Metazoa; phylum Chordata; class Actinopteri; order Cypriniformes; family Cobitidae; genus Paramisgurnus; species Paramisgurnus dabryanus. Next base: position 19,088,413 of record NC_133356.1, read on the forward strand.
ACCGTTTTTATATCATTAAATAACTAACTAAACACAAACTTATTTTAAAAACAAACACTTGAATCTACATCAGTGTGATAAAAACTACAATAAATGACAAAAACCAGGTTCGGAAAAAAGATAATTGAAGTGTAATAAATTTTTTTAGTTGGTCTCAAGTCCCAATGAATAACATGGGGAGGCGGGGTTTATGACCTATACTGGGACCAGTCACTGGGGGGCAATCGAGACGTTTTGGCTTCACTTTTCAGGGCTTGTGCGGCACGCTTGGTGCGTACATGTAAAAAAGAAAAAATGACTACCTGAGCTTTAGACGCATTGTAAAATACGTTTGAACTCCCTTGAGACGGCATTGGACATGAACAATGCTTAATCTAAATCTGCCTTTTGACTTTCACATCATCTTACATTCAGTGTACTATCTACGATGCATAAACTACCTTTCTTTTCCAGAACATGTCGAATATTTCCGAGACGCGTTGAACATTTTTACCAAAAAAAAAATATATGTATAGTTTCTGTAGCATTGCATAAGCAGCACAAAGGTTGTGGGCGTTTGATTCCCAGGGAAAACATACACTGAAAAATATGTGTAGCTTGAATGCATTTTAGGACTTTTTAAATAAAGGCATCTGGCAGATGCATAAATGTGAATCATAATGGAGCGTATTTATATTTTTATGATGTGAACAGATCAATGGTGTAGGTGGTACAATCAATGACCTGCACTGTGTCATGAATACCAAAACAATCAAATACACACAGTATAGGGCCTGTTTAATTTATTCACCTTACTTTTGGACCTTGACAGTAATATTAATATGATGCTGAAGCACCAACCCCTGTGACCATACCACCCCCCAACCCAACGTCTACAGTGATGTGATGTACAGTCTCTGCGGACACCTGTGTGTACTGTATGTGTGAAGTACAGACATTAACTATGCATGTGTATCCTCCGCGTAGGTGAAGAAAAGATTTACTGCTTACAGACACTAAGACAGGAATAAAAATATAAATATAATAACATGCATATGTGGGTGGATAATCTGTTAGACATAAATTTAGGGCACTGCCCCAGTAACCACAATGAATATTAAGAATTCTGGCAAAATGAAAACATGAAAATAAAACTGCACACACTTCAGATATTTTGTTATATTAGTTAATTATAAATAGCAGATGTGCAAAAATAAAAAATAAATATTCAGGGTTAAATACAAATGAAGTTTTATCGACATCATTTTGTCACACTCTGCTGATTATTGAAGGAAATAAACCCTCAGGTTGTAAAAACGGAAAAATGGAAATTGCAATGGAAGTTTATGCAACCATCCATGTTGAATATATATTTGCCTGTGGCATAAAAATACGTACCCCCTAGGTAAGGTCTCACTTTTTAGGTATGTTTTTGAGAACTTTGTGTACTTTTGTTAGTGTTCATGTGTTAATATTCAATAAGGTTTGGTTACAAACCTGAATAAAATGTTTAGTTTTCCTTACTTGATAGACTTAACAAAAAGAGAAAAGCAGACCAAACAAAAACACTCTGTTCATAATCTATTAGAAACTCATTAGCTTACTGATGTAATGTCTATCAATTCACCAAACTGATTCAATATTTCTGCAAATCATGGAAAATAAAATTCCTAAATAATGCATTTACAACACAATGCTTACTCTGTCAAATATAAATGATGGTGGGCGAATTAACGGCCTGATCGATTTAGTAAGCAAAGAAAAAAACGTCTTCTACTGAAGTGACAACTTCATCTCTCTCCATGTTTAACCCTCCATTACATTCTCATGGGTTTCAGTGTTGTCAATGCAAATGGGATGTTAATTGTCCCGTTATTTCTCATTAGAGCCATCCATTTATTTTGGACAAGGGACTGGGACAAGAAAATATAGTGAGACATACATGTTAATTATGTTTTCTCCTGAGGATTTAGAGACAATCTGGTGTGAAAGCACACTTTTTCTCAAGATGAGAACAGAGAAATGTATACATGTCATGTAATCATTCCTTTATAAGGGATGCTATTCAATTTTAGGTTAATAAGCACCTTGTCCAAACAACGCAATCATCCCTTCTCATTATTTGAAGAGTAGCTATTTAGCATCACCCTAATGTCACACCATGAGCTCAAAGCATCACCGCCTATCCTCTTATCTCTGTCAACTTGAGTGTAAGAAATTGTTACCTATTTTGAGAACACAGCTTTACAAAACTAGTGTTAATTTAAAACGTACAACAATGGAGATAAGAGATTAACGTTACTCCAGTATTTCAACAAGGATTTCGACAAGAGAATTGCAAAAATACTCACCTTCACATCTGACACCTTCATTCGCGTACCCTCCTTTCCCACAAATATATCATCCACATCAACGAGCAGATGTCTCTCCAAAGACAGGCACAGTCTCTTTCCTGTCAAATAAGCAATGGCATCCACAAAAATCAACTTGTGTAGCCAAAATAACAGATTGTTCCCGAACAGTACCCTCTGAATGCCATCGTGAAGGCCTAGGTCTTGTATTACAGTGGCGTGCAGGGCCCGGTGAGGGCCTAGGTGGGACAGTGCTTCTGAGGACTTTGTGACTGCGAGGAGCACTGGCTCATAGGTGCTGTGGTTAGACTGAAAAACCGTCCAGTCGTCGCCCGGAAGCGGGCCTTGCTCCACTTCGTTGGGCTTGGTGATGTAAAGCAAAGGGGCGGCAGGGTTGATGTGATAGTCTTGTAGGCCTAAGTTAGAGTGCAGGAAAAGTGGGAAGCCTTTAAGCTGGGCACTGAGCAACGAGTTCTCATTGGCTTTGAAGAAGCCGATGATGCCTACGCCAAATTCAACACAATATTTATCCAGCAGGTCCCGGTTCCAGGCATCCAAATTGACGTATTTGAGTAAGTTCTCGTAAATAACCAGGGCGTAACGGCCGACGTCACGCTCCATCAACGTGGGCATGTCACCCTTGCTGGGCGCGATCTCGGTGTGGTAACGAAAGCGGCTTGACTCCAGAATAGCCACAATCTCTTGGCCGAGCTGAGAGTAGATGCTTTCCAAAAACACCAGTACCACAGGCTCCGTTCGTGAGTTATCCATCGCCTTAACCGTCCTTTGCCGGCCTGCAAGTGGGGGCAGAAAAAGCGGAGCCCGTTGTCCTCCCGCCGCCGCTGCAACCACCCCACCACAGTCACTGAAGGGCAAAGGTGGCGCCTCCTTAATTTTAGGGCTGTTGCTTACATAGTACGCAAGGAAAGCCATAGACAGCAGGCAGAAGATGATGAGCGCCAGGATGAGGCGGTGGAGCTCGAGCTGCCTCACACCCCGCACTAACTTCCACAGCCCCATGGCCGCAAAGCGAAAGTGGGACTGGGGAAGATAGGGGGGCAGAGGGGAGCGTGACAGCCTGACTGTTGCAGTTTTCACAGCGAGAGGATGAGGAAAAGAGAAGGAAGGAGGAAAAGGGTTGAGCAGCAGACACTGGCACAAGCTTTGGGTCACGAGTAGCCATTTATGCTAAGTCACCATGGCCCCCATAGCCCATGACGTGAGTCTCTGCTTTGATTGCTGCTAGCTGCTCCAATGAGGTCACTCTGCCGTTCCACCCCCACCCCACGAGTACACTTTCGCTCAGGCCTGGGTTAAGAGGATTGGGTTACTTGATCACCCTCGACGCTCCTCCACTGACGCTCTCCAAAGGATCAGCTTTTTCTCTCCCTACTTCTTTGTGTCGTTCCGAGTGTTCATATAAGCATGCGTCTCTCAGCGCAGAGGGCTCTTCGGGATCTGTTTGAGAGTTTTGGGGCTGGCGTTCCACTTGCCCCGTTGGCCTCAGTAGTTGCTTTGAGGGTGTTCAGCGTTGGGGTGGGATGGTGAATAGTGCCCGCCAGAGGCCCAGTGCAGCTGATACGTTAACCATGGTGTAGGATGAATCACAGCCTGAAAAGGAGAGAGATATGCAATCAGTCACGACATTGATATTAAACAACCTTTAAATTTAACTTGGTTAAAAATGCAATTACACAGAATATATATGAAAAATGCCTCACAAAAACAATAAAAATAGCTAGTAAAAAAATCTGAATATGCAGGTGAGAAATGACTAAATCTATCATCTGACAAATGCTGTGTCATTTTTTTATGCTTCCAAGCAGCCATGAGATTTTGCCATTAGCGTGACTGCTGATGCAAATCTCCTTGTTTCCATGGTCATGAGTTGTTTTTTCTGACTCCTAAAATAGTTCTTACCCTCAGTGAGTCCTTGTCCTTTAATAAGATGGCATTGCAGATGCAGTAAGGACAAAACTGACCTTCTGGATGTGACTTAAGCACTGTCATCATGTAATGTAGGCCGTGTGCATTAAAGAAATACACTGAACCCACATAGACCTAATCAGACCTATACTGTCATAGGAACGCACTGTTAGTAAACTTGAGGATATATTGCGTATGCTTTATGGGTGAGAGAGCAAGGCAACAATCTGATTGAGTTTCTAAGACGAAAATCATCGGGTCCTGGGCACATTTCTCTCTATTCCCACCAAGAGAGGCTTTGTCAGCTTACAGCCAGCTATCAGTCTATGACATGATCAATGCCAGCCATGCTGTAACTATAAATCAGAGCTAGCACTTAAAGGATCGTTTTTCGCACAGATGAACAAGCATAGCCTGTGCTTCGGTCAAAGGCACCTTGTCTTGGACAGATGATAAGATAGGAGTGAAAACGAGAAATGAGTACAAAATCAGTGTAAGGAAAAACATAGATGCTAAAAGATGGTGAGGAAAAGACGTGCATCACTTATTACCTCACAGATATTAAAATCTTTATGTTCCGAATCACCTGTCTGAGGTAGCATGAAATTGAAGATAAAATTTTTGAATTAATCCAAAGTGCTGAAATGCATAAAATTAATCAACCGTACACCATAGTCAGAAACATTACAATTTCACTTGTTTCGGTTTCATCTGCATTTGATTTTAGTGCTTTGCACAAATTAAAATTTTTAACATTCTTAGCTGAACAATGGTATTCATCTTTTGCATGACATGTAAAATGTTCACCCGCAGTATAGTAAACCCTACAGAACACCACATTTTGAAACCAAAACCTAGGTTATTATTAGCATGGGAGAACTCTAACCTCGCTGACCAGTTATAAATCACACAAGCAATGAAGAAAATACAAGTGTACCCAAACAGCACGCAATGCAATGTAGTCGTAAAAAAGACGGTCAGGTCAGTGTATCCAATTTAACGTAACGTTATCTGTATCGCATCCTAAAAGGTAAAAAGCGAGAATGAGAACGGCAGCCCTAAATCACTATGTGAAATTGTTTCACATGGCATATACTGCATATAAGCCAGGATGAAATTACTACTGAGCATTTCTCATCTCGGGAGAGTAGCTTTCACATTGGAGAGAGTGAAAGAAAATCATGAACTATTCAGAGCTGAACTGGACCAGGAAATGATCAGGATGGTCATGCATATCTTGTGTTTATTATGCGGCTCTTCTCAGTAAACAAACATGCATCCAGACCAACAGTGCACATAAGCACCGGAGGAAATGAGATGGAGCGACTAGTGGAGGAAATAAAAGAAAGGAAGGGATAAAAAGTGTAAAGAATGGATATGAGTTGCATGAAATGTAGGCAAATATTGAATTTCAATTGTACTTTAAAGGGACATATGAAAATCTGGCTTTTCCATGTTTAAGTGCTATAATTGGGTACCCAGTGCTTCTATCAACTTAGAAAATGTGAAAAAGATCAACCCAGTAACTTCGTTTTGGTAAACCATTCTCTGCAAGCATGTGAAAAAAATTAGTCATTAGGATTAGGCTCCCCTTGTGATGTCAAAAGGGGATCTTCTTATTATAACCCCCCCCCAATCTGCACTATCCAACCACGGCATAGAGACAGAGCGCAATTATGCTAATTTGAAAACCACGTATAGCTAACAAGCTTAAACCCAAAAACACATTTTTATAAGGTGTCGACCCCCAAAAAATTGAGGTTTAGAGACACAAAAGTGGATCTCTGACTACGCTTCTCTCCAGTGGGCGTAGTTCTAATAATAGTAGTACTATGAAAAGTTGCCTGTATCCACTTTTGTGTCTTTAAACGCTCGTTTTTGGGGGTCGATAGCTTATATCTTGGCTTGTTAGCTGTACATCCTGTCACACAGCAGCTTTTGGGAATTATTCTGCTTTTTGTTATAAGCCAGAAATGACAAGGCGGCGGTCTCTCGCAATACAAAGTCAATGGAGACGGATGGATTGTTTCCCCCCCCGGTGGGCATGGTTTTCAGGTTATGATGCGTTGCGCTCTGTCTCTATTTCCATTTAGTGCAGAGAGGGACAAAGACAGAAAAAAATAATAATTGACAGCACAATTGAGTTTCAATTTCAACAAACCATCATTATGGCAATCCGTGTTTGCATGTCATTAGTTTATATCTTTAAAAAAGTTTCATAATATGTCCCCTTTAATAGTTTAATTATTATACACTTTAAAAAAATATTTGTTGGTTCATCTTTAAAGTAAGTTACTTGGTTGCCTTAAAATTTTGAGTTAATTCAACTTTTAATTCAATTTGACTCAAAAAGTTTGTAAAAATTATTGATATACCTTACTTTCTGGACTATAAACTACACCGGAGTATAAGCCGCATTATTAAAAAATGCGTCATTAAGACGAAAAAACATATATAAGTCACAGTGGACTATACGTCGCATCTATTTAGAAAATTATTTCACAAAATCCAAGCCGAAGAACAGACATTTAATCTGGAAAGTCAAGTTATTCAACTAAACGATAGCAGACAGAACAGCAAGCTGAATAGATGTGTGTACGTTAAAAGTAATATAATCAGTACAAAAACGATAACCCATAGCATACAGAACTTACCTGGAAGGCTGAATAGTCTAAATTAACCGAACAAGCCAACTAGCGTGAAGTTCGCATACTCGTCATTCCACATGACAGAATCCATTGAATTACATAATTAAAGAAGCAGCATATGGCGGACTCACGTGGCTGTAGATGGTAATGTTGTCTCTTGCCTCATAAATGTCAAAATTAATTCATACTGACTTACAAGGCGCATCTGACTGTAAGACGCAGCACCAGCCAAGTTGTGAAAAAAAACGCGGCTTATAGACAGAAAAATACGGTAGGTAAAAAACAAAACAAGGGTCACCATAACAAAACAGGGGTTTGGGACATCCAGAATATGATTTGCAGAAAGTGGGAACTCCTGGATAAAATATATATGTATAGCCTTTACACATGTCTACAATTTAATGCACTTACAACACGACAGACCTTCTGAATTTGTCTTAGTACTTCCCTATGAACAAGGGGCGTTCACACAGACAGCTATTTGCTGTGAATTTAAGTCATTCTTTTCCATAGTCAAGTCCACTAATGACCAACAGTACAATGATTTTGTAACCTCCAGCGATTTAATCGATTTAAGTGTGCATGCACCTTAAGAGCAATCAGGTCTTATTCAGCTGGCTGACAAAGGGTGTTTTCAAAGCACTGCCTCTGTATTATTTTTCCGCTTGTCTTCTCACCCACTTGAACTAGAGGTCACATGGAGTACGAAGCATTCACTTCTGAAGTGTGAGAGGCAAGGAAATGAAGAGAGGCAGGAAATTTATTAGAACGGTTCTCTGTAATTAGACGCAAAATTGAAACTCTTGCCTCAACATCCTGTAACATTGCGATTTCTCTGGAATTACACAAGAGTGCTAATAGGGCAGATGGTGGGCAGTAAGAGAGAGTGAGTAAATGTGCGTGAAAGTGAGAAAAATGACTGATCAAACAGGAAGCGTGAACAGATGCACATGGATGTTAATCAACTTATGTGTTTGTGTACCACTGCGTACCATAATACTTGCTATGTGCTCTAAAGAGTTATAAGCACCAAGTTTTAAACAAAAAGTGCACAACACACCCAGTGTTTGATATACAGGCATGTGGAGTAACATTGTGGATCAAAGAGACATTATGTTCAGCAGTGCTATTTAAAATATGAAGTAAGCGAAGAAATGTCACTTATCTTAAACACAACTGGTCACAGTTGTAAAAGGAAGAGGACACTAACTAAGACGAACGACTGAGAAGGAGGTGGTTACTGTGGTGATCAATAAATTACCCTGCATGGCTGCAATGTCTCAATGACCCACGACCAATATGACCTTTGACCATTAACCCACACTAGCTGAGCATGTGGGACATGTGGTGTCTCACATTTCCTCCGCTTCAATAATGAAGGAACAACTCAATCCCACATCTTGACTGTTAACAGAAATCAAATCCTAACTCAATCACACCAGCAGCTTTAAAGAAAATGCGTCTGAGGCAATGAATCTACACCGGAGTAGTTTGCAACAGTTTCCTCCAAATATATATTTGAGCGGTTCTGGCCTGTGCAAAAGTAGCCTTTGTGACCTTAGTGTGTTGGGTCAGGATGAGTTAAATGACAAAATGCAAAACTTGGGGTTTGGTGTTGGTTTAAATATTAATATTTTGCCTGACAAACACCCCTAATTACACAAGGAAAGTAAAGGTGCAATGTGACAAGCAACCAGCAGGGGGCTTCAATGCACAGTGGACAAGAATAAAGGTCTCTGGTCAAACTGGAGGAGGGGGCTGTCATGACGCCCCGAGGTCAAGCTGTTTTTGAGCCACAGGTGCGTCTTGCAGTGCTCAGAACATCATGAGAAGTCTCGCCTTCACAAACACACTCGCCCACTCCTGCAAGAAAAGCAGACTGCTCAATCAGTACAAAGTAAAAGAAAACTAACTTTAACTTTAAATGGCTCTTGTGTGTTGAGAAATCTAATGAGCCTGTAGCCTAACTGCTGCATTCAATTTTCAAGCGAGAAAATACGGAGCGCTTTCACAATAACAAAACGCTTCAATAGTAGAAAAATCTTTAGATAGATTCAATCCCGTGGGGCAATTAACATGCAAATTATTTACAAAATTTACAAGCTCTGGAGGGAAAAAATAAACAGTGGAAAAAACATCGGCTCTTTTTAATCAAAGGAAATGCTTTACAAATAGTGAGACGACAAGGCTTAATCTGAGCCGTCATTCAAAATCCCTAAATCTGAGAGGGTGACAACAATTACGTTCGCTCTCTCAATCACGACATTCTGGGACACAGAGATAAACGCAGACCCCCTGTCCCGGCAACCCCAGGGTCAAGCCCTCACAACCCAAAGCCCCCTTCACTATGAATAACACACTAAATAGACTCACTCCAGTGAATGAAACGTAAGCAGAAAGAATAACCCCTTTATTCGTCCTCTCTGGTGAGATGGTAAAAACCAAAATCAAGAACTAAAACATGTTTGGACGTCAGCTCCATTTAATTTTCTTGCGAGTTGAACTCTGTCTATGAGTTTCTTTTAGTTTGGACTGAGATAAAAGCATTTTGCTTCTTTTCATCCCATTCAAACTTCAATTGGGCATGTGAAGTGCGGCTAACCTACTTTATGGTGTTTATTTTAGCCATCCATTTCTCAAAGTGCTACACATGAGAATAAGGGTGACAGATCTGATAATGTGCTGTTTGTGTTTGGGTTACGAGGATGTCTGTCTGTCTCTCTCTGCCCCTTTCTAAAAATATAAGCAAAACAGGACGTATTTATGACTGACCAAAAAGGAATTTGCCAAAGCTGATTCGCTGATGTGAGCTGCATGCTAAGTTCTGGCAGGCTTCGCCGTTGTTGGCCACGTATCTACTGATAATGCATACAGCACTGTTAATTGTGGGATTACAGGACAGCAATTAGCAAGGTGGACTTTAGTGGAGAGAAGAATGGGACTAACACAACTGGGACAAGCTTTAATCCGCTTGCATTTTTGATTCACAAAAGTCCCCGTCTGTGGATGAGATGTTAGAGAGTTGGAATAAAAAATATAGGAGACAGCTAAGCAAACAACGCATAGTGAGGTCACAAACACATCTGCCCTTTCTTCCTACAAGTGTCCAATATTCCCACTTGCACTCATACCTCAATCTTGAAGTAAAAAGCATCACTAGAAAAGCCTTATTATCTCCACTTATTAAAGCTATTTGGTAATTTAACATCCAATGATTTGAAAGAGAGCAAATCTTGTTAAGAATTGCAGCAAGCATTGCAACGGTGAAATAGCTGGAGGGCAGCAGATAAAACATTTTATTACCGAGAGTAGCGGGGAAAAAGCAGAACTACCATTAGCAGATTCCCACGCTGAAAAATATTGCGGGCTAATCTCTCTCATTAACACAGAATAAATATTTAACGATTAAAGATGGCACCTCATTAGAGGGGACCGTTCACAGCCACAGAGTGCTGCAGTAAGTCAGACATGACTCTCCATCGTCTTGCAGGTGGAAGCCGTGATGTGGCTGCTGGCATCGAAAGGCCGTGTCAAAATATTTACATTGTCGGTGAGAATGTCATGCGATCATCTACACTAATCCCAGCTCTGCAGCTTCATGCAAAGTGTGTGCGTGAGTGAAAGACAATGTGCAGGCTCATCTGACGCATGCAAACCGTGCTGTAACTGGCCTGGTAACTGAGAGAAATCACTTTAGTTAGCCAAGACTGTGGTCTGGAGATTTTCAGAGAGGTGAAAATATGGCAGAGAATGAAGTAAACAGCAGAGATGAAGATCAAACTCGGAGGTTGGTAGAGGTGCATTGAACAGCGTAAAACACAACAAAGATCCAAATTAGAGAGGTAAAAATACTGTATGAGAAGCACTATACAAAGTTATAAAGTTTCAACTATTTTTAGAGACGAGAAAGAGAGAGAGAAGTTGTTTTCAAACAGAGTGAGCATTCAACATGTCCCCGTCAAGTATTTCTGGAAGATACTATAAGACTTCAGCCCATACGTCTTGTGTGTAGTAAATGTTAACTGGTAAGGTGGTAAAGAATGTACCTCTACACTTGCAATATGTAGCAGCCCAATTAAATGCGACCTAAACAAGATGTACTAATAACACGTCATAGTACATATATCCAACTAATCAACTGTGCAATTATTTTCGATCTTTTTTCCTACTGGTTTAAGTACAGGACAGATAAAGACTTGTTATGTGGATTAAATAAGAGAAGGCAATAACCTGCTTAAAGGCAAATAAAAAAGATGTTTGCATTAAAATATTTAAAAATCACAAGCACAGTGTTATTTAATTTGTTCACATGTGTACTTACATTATCCAAAATATTTAAATTGAGAATGCACAGTTTTACCCAGTGCTCCGACCCTGTTCAAAGGGTTGTGTGATGTCTGGTTTATCATTAGCTTTTGCTGTCATAAATTCCATAGGTGTGTTTGACCAAAGATACTGATTATAACAAGATACTATAGAAAACACAATGCAATACTCAACTCAATATATCTACTCTGGTGACAGAAGTCCCGCCTTCCAGTTAAAAAAACTAGTGATAGGACAATATAATGCAGATGCTGATATATCGGCCGATATTTGATTTTTTTTTTTTTATTGGCACCAGCCGATAAATCTTTTCACTCAGCCAGCAAATTTCTTTATTACTTAAATTAGATTTTTTGTAATAAAAAGACACTCAGTGTCACTCAATAAAAGCCAAAGTCTGACAGAGAGTAAAATGACCAACAATTATTCACTTTTTAACATGACGTTACGTCACTAGTTCAACGCACGTTTTCAAACAGTACCGTGAGATTTCAGATACACATTAATTACAATATCTTGTAAATGGTTTAGTATTTTAAAAGGGTATATTTCTAAATGTTATGCATAACAAAGGTGTTTTTTTAAGTTTCTTATTTACATTGATAACATGTGTGTTATATCCGCCTCATAGCGGTCAATCAGCTTTCTTAATATCGGTATCGGCCATAAAAAAACAACATATCGGTCGACTTCTAAAAAAGAACCAATCATCAATCGATAAGAATAGTGATGCTCTGGGGGAGGGGCTCTATACAGTTTCGTTTGACGTGCTTGCCAACCTGTACGCATACGTAGTACTTAAAACGACATTGAAAAGGGTGTTTTTAGCAGAATTTAAGATTTAAAAACAGTTAACGTAAGGTTTAAAAAGAAATATGTGGTTTAAAAGTGATTTTAGCACATGATATCTGTCTTTCAGAATCCAACTAGACAGGATTTTAGTCTTGTATGACTGAATAAACGGGCCAGTGTTGCAAAAATGACCACCTATAGACGTGGTTTTACTTAAGATGGCACTGTGCATACCAATTAAAGCATCACAAGAGCGATTTAAAAGCAGAACTGCTGCTTCACTCTCATGAATTTAATGTAATATGCCAATCAATGTATGTGAAAGTAGCACTTGAAGCATTGTTACTTCTATCAAGCCACGCTGGGCGCTTTCATTATAATGTAATGATTATAATACTTTATTTCATTACATCATCCATGAACATGATTGATTCGTACAGACAAGTAAAATAAAAGACTTTAGAATTCGTCAAACAGACAAAACATATTAATGGGGGAAGTAAATGCAATAAGAATTGTTTGTCAATCATAGTCAATTTTTCATTTATCAGAAAGAATTAACATCATTAACAGATACTTTGAGGATTTAAAATAATTCTGGTTTATACAATTACACATAATGATTAATTCCTCATAACTAATAAGAGCACATATAAAGGAAAGGCACTGTTTCTTCCAAAAGGAACGCCAAACCCTGTTACTTCATAAACATGCCGTTTCCACCATGCAGCACCACATGGCTGTTAAGAGAATAAACCTCCTGCACACAAGTTTAGCACAGCATGGCCACCCACTGTGTATGCATGTGTGGGATGGGGGACACGTGCCTCTTTCCAAAGGCAGAACGCAAGAATCTGACCACCTGTTTGGCTTCCCCCGATCATTGGATGACTTCCAGGCCCCCTCATCTCAGAAGACCCAAGTGATGTTCCTGTATGGTGTGTAAGGGGGCTTTCACACCGAGTGCGTTTACATGTACAGAATAAGCGGATAATCATCAAAAATCTGCTTCTTATCGAAAACGGTTTTAATGTGTTTACATGCAAATCAATAAACCAGGTAGGAACCGCCTACAGAGGGTAAATTTAACATAAGCTTTTATTTTCGCAGATTCTCTGCCAACTGGTTTAGTCAAGCGGAGACTTTTATGCATTACTTTGAGCTTACTTCATAACATTCACACATGAAGAAAACTGCAAGAAAGCTAGTTAAGGTGGTGTTTACATGCCGCGTGAAGTCGGAGTAATGAGTAAAAACTACCTGTACAGATCGTTTTTTGCTTATGTGGTTTATGGGCTTTCCACGATAAAACGTGTTTACATGACCTCACATGTTATCAGTTTATAAAGCATAATCGATATTAAGGTGTGAGTGTTAGTAGTTAGACTAATAGTTGCTAGTAGATGTTCTGTACCGACTGCTATAGACAACTGAATAAGGCAGCCATCACTGTCTACTCCTAATGTTAGCCACCTCATCTCAATGCATTCATTTTGCTCAACTTTGTCACATTGCCATCAGCTTCTGTTCATCATGTCACCTGAAATTGCCAACTATCACCAGAAAAGAAATACTTTGAGACTCTTTGTCACTGTAAATGCCTTTAAAAAAATCTGATTCTGACACTGTGAGGTCCGTATTGGAAGGTATTGTGCGATAGAGAGAGGCAAGGAGTGATAGACCAAGCTGTGTATCATCATTAGAAAGTGAAGTATGGCGTAGGAGGGTAAGGAGAATGAGCGAGTGAGTTGAGTCCTGTTTGCACAGTTTAGCTCTTGCTTGGCTGTCTCTCCTTTTGGGAACACTGAGTTCTAAGTGTGCAAGCCAAAGCCATAATCAAACCGGAAGAATGGCAAGGTCAAGTGTGTGAAGACCATGCTGCAGGCATGATTGAATGGCCCTTTACAACTACTTGACTAAGGTATAGAGAATCTTTTCTTTTTGAAATATTTATTGAGAAGTTTTAAGGTTTTAAATACACCTTAATAGTTTAAATAATAATTGTGATTTATTTATGAATAAAGTCAGATGTTGTTTGTAGATTCAATTATATATAGCATTATTTTTTAAGTATCATTTAAAATGTCTTTGTCTGTCTGGCATAAACGCTGCAGTGTTACATGAATACGCCACTGACCTTGAGGAAAATATTACACTATTTTTTATGACAAACAAACACTGAAAACAAAAGCAATATTGTGAAGAAAAATATGAAATTAAACTATTACAGCATATTACATACTTCATAAAATTAGTATTAAATCAATACCAAAAAGAAAAATAAATATATCACATCCTAATCTGTGTGTTTAACATGCATAATGTGTTCAAACTTGTTTAACAAAAGAGTATGGGAAATGCCTGGAGATGTGACCTGTAAGCACAGGTCCAGTGGCAGATCTAGGACAGAGATTTCAGAGGTAGAGTGACCTTACCTGACTGCCCTTACACAGCACCCACATGCTTCCTCTCTACTGACAAGCTTGAGGTCAAACACAAACACATTAACTAAAGGGGCAAGGTCCTATTCACAGGCTGACATACACTCAAGAACACTGTACTGTAAAAATGGCCTTCAGTTCTCTGCAACCTTCTTAAACCAATCAGAATGTGATTGTATGTTAAAGCGGGGTCATGGGTCAAGTCTCTAGGCAAGATTAAATCAAGCAAAACGACAAGAAAACCAGTGTGATACACTGATTTTACTGCTGTCCTCCAAAGCCATTTATACAACAAGGACTCTAAGGGCCTGTGTCCACCACAGTGTATAAACGTTGAAACGTTGAAAAAAACACCATGAGCTATTCCCAAAAACACCAACTGAGGGGGTTTGGCAGCGTTTTTCAGCTCATTACTTTGGTTGAAATGATTTTTAGTTTATCAGTCTCTGTACGATGCACCGGATGGTTGGTGTTGTATTTGTCCCACACCCCTCCACTATGATTGGATGGCTGAGTGAAGTGACATTGATTTCTTCTTGTTTTTCAATTTTTAACTTTCGGTGAAACGCTCAGCTCGTTAATGTCACTTTTTAATCAGCTGTCCAATCACAGTGGAGCATAGTGGTGTAACAGATCGCAGTTGATCCATATGTATCATGACCCACTAATACACAAATTTAAATAGGGAAAGTTTATTATTTGCACATGTTTCAAAGGCTTGCAAATGTTAACATTCAAGTGATTTTTAACAATTTAACAAAAAACAAAAGTGAGCAGCATTCTCTATGCATAGACACACATGCGGTTGCATGTGTCTGGTCCAGCACCAGTCAGTTGTGATCATCCCTATGCCCTTCTAGGGCTGGGTATTGCTTAAAATCTTTCGATCCGGTGCCAATTTCGATACTTCTGTTTCAATGTAGGTTCCTTACGATACCATATGTTTTAAAATCCATTTAAACATTAACAAAAATACATTAAACACACAACTTTTACTTTCACCTTCACCCTAATTAAAACAAATTCTGGTAACACTTCTCACTCAGGGTAACATTATTAATAAAACTGGTTGTGCTTTTGAATAGGGGTGCGCAAGCAGACACACTTTTCAGTTTTTTTATGAAAAGAAGAAAACAAAAATAAAGAAATTAAGAATATAATTAACAATGCTTTATTTTATGAAATGTAAAATGGTATTTAGCTTGGACTAACAGTATTTAAATAAGTGGGTTCATTTTAGCTGCAACTTTGACAAAAAGTTAAAATATTTTAATTATTTTAATTCACGTGGTGGTGGACAGCCAATTGCCGGCGCTTTAGGTCCAAGTACAGGCTCACACAGACACAGCCGCTTGGCTTTTGGAATCGAAATTTGGCACCAAAAATAAAAAAAATTTCGATCCTTAAAGTATCTGAGGTTTTCTTTCGATACAATAAAAGTATAGACGTTCTGTACCCAGCCCTATGCCCTTCAATGATCAGAACGCTTGATGTATAAACTTGAGTTGCGCTACTGTGTCTCCATCTAAATACATTTGGCGAATAGAGCAATGAAAAACAAAGTTTTTATGTGGAGCTACTGTTTATGCTGCGCCGTTTGGAATTCACTCTTCGTCTGTGTGTGCACGTGTTTAAGCGCACTCAAAAGTGCACACACGGAGAGACGCGTTTTAAAAAGCAAGCAAACATAAAATCTTTCTGTTCTTGACAGGGCACAAACAAACAAAATGACCTCCCCAGTATTCTTTTTCTAATAAAAACATTTGTTTATGTCTTAAGTGTATGTGTAGGCAGAAAACTGTCTGTGCTTATCTTAAAGAGACAGTGACCTCAATTAACCTACTTAAGTCGGTGTCATTAATGTTAATCAAACAACCCAAGACAAAGAGAAAATCACTTCTGTAGCCTTAAAAATTATAATTATGTTTAATTTATTGAATAAAGAGAGTGTTATTATTCATTTGATTTCTGTACCTAATGCTAATTTTAAACCTTACTTAATATGCAACTTTATCTTTTTATAAATATGTTTGTGATTTTTTATTTGTTCTTATTAGATTCCCCCCCCCCTTTTTTTGCTGATCTGAACCTCAAAAACCGTAATGTGATCCAAATGGTGAGTTTTGTGATCCGAACCATGAGTTTTGTGATCCGTCACACTCCTAGTTGAGAAGAGACAAACACCACAACAACCAACCGGGCACATCCTACTATGACTAATAAAAAAACAAAACAAAGGTATCACAGCAAACAAAGTATTTAGCTGAAGAAATGCTGGCAAGTGCCCACAGTTGGCATCTGCCTGCCGTTTTCAGCCACGTTTAAACACTTTTGTGTACACAATCCCTAAGCTCCTCTTCTGCTGCCGGCGTTTTAAAAATGATGCTTCCATGGAAACAACTGGAAAAATATTCTGGCGTTATGAAAAACACTTTGGTGGAGACAAAAGCTAATGTTCCAAAAACAATTATTATTAATAAAAATACTTTAAACAGTTAAAGGTCACATTCTTTCTGTGTTTTTGAAGCTTTGATTGCGTTTAGAGTGCGCAATATAACATGTGTTCATGTTTCACGTTTAAAAAACACGTTATTTTTCACACAATTTACTTTTCTCTATATAGCTGTTGTCATTGTCCCAAAAATGGGCTGATGTCTTCCTTGTTCTATGAAGTCCCTCCTTCAGAAATACGTAACGTGTTCTGATTATGTAGCATATATTGACTAATTAACAATTTGAAATGTCAGAACCTCCTGGTATCAATAGATTTGATGCCAGATTGTAAGGCCACAGCTCATATGCTGTGTCGCAACCTTGCATTGAGGCTTTAGAGTGTGTAAGTCATGTGGGTTCACATATCGAGTTTACGGCCGACAGTGACATACGTATCATATGCTCTGACAATGGCAGCTCATTCTTCATATGAGAACCTGCCCAAAACTCCAACAATGATTCAAACGCTCCATCCATCAACCAGCCTCGCCTCGTGAGTTTTGTAGCGTGAGCAAATTGTAATGCAATATTGCCAGGCAACGTTCTTTCAAGTATAAGGCTTGCAAAAAACAGAGCAATGAGTTTCAGCAAAGAAACAGCAGGGGAATTAGCCACAATCTATTGCCCAAACTAGCTAATGCACCTTTTTGCTCAAAGCAATGTTTCCTGGCAGCAACATAATTGCTGTTGTTGGCATGTACCATTAACTCTCAGATTGGTGTTTAACTCACTGTCTGGTCTAATATGCTAGGAAAGCTTGTTTACATCTCATCTCCAAAATCTACTTAATCGCTTGTCTAAAATAAAAGGATCACTTTCTTTGGTACTCTTCTAAACAGTACAACATTTAAACACACGGTCAAAAAACCTTTAAAGATAACTTCCTCCTCTCCCACTTAAAGTACATTTAAAAAGTTAGAACTTCTTCAAAGACCTTTAAATATTAGGGAGGGGCCTTTTAACCAAGCACATCTCTGAAGCAGAGGAGATCATTCATCTTAAAAAGCCACAAGAGTCAGAAGTTATTTCCTCACATCTCAGTGTTTTCTGATGTCTGGTAGCAGGAGGTGTAAAACCGATGGCACAATGTCCTTTAGTGGTGCCTGTTCTTCTGGAGAAGGAGAGAGCAGGGTCACTGAGAAGCTCAGATCAAAGACAAGCCCAAGAGGAGTACTTCTGAAGGGAACACACGGATACCTACAATAGTCATGGTGGCACTCAGCTGAAATCTGGCAGGGGTCTTACTTGTGCCTGACATGTAAAGTACAGAAAATGTTGTCCTGCTTCTGCTACAAAACCACACAGTGAATACAGTCACAAAAAAAACAGAGGCTGTAAGGAGAGAGCTTACGGATAACATTTTGGCGTACATTCACACAGTCAATGTGTGGGATTTCCAATTTAGACGACTCTCGTGTTTTCAAACTGTACATACAAACAACAGGAGCAGATAAAATAATATCTGTAGCAAACAAAGTTAATACCCTTTTTATCTTCCTATATCTTGTAATAGCCTGGAGTCATGCCTGTAACTATTGACTATATACAAAAGTAAACATTAAGTCTTTGTGTTGTTGCTGTTTTTATAAGACTCAAAACTATGACAAGGTTAGTGATTACAAGTAAAGGATGTCAAAGTACAAGTGTGCTGTCAGGGTATTGTGTAAAGACAACTTGTTGTCAACTATACACCATACAGCACCTATTTCATTGCTAAAAAACAAGGTTTTTTTGTGTATATGGTATAATACAATGTGTTTGTGTGGTTTATGGTAAAAAACACATTATTTTCTACATACCGTACATGTCTGTAGCACCAGATTTCACACTCTTCCTGAAACACACAGATTTGAAAAGCTCTGTGTCCCTGATTGGCCAGCTAATCTGTACGTTGTGATTGGTCTGAATACATCTGATGTCAGCCGGAAATGTGACGCTCCTTAACCATGTTTGAAAGATTTTGTTGCTAACAATAGTTAACTTGCAGAGTCCGAAGCGGGAGGAATTAGGATAATGTCGGTCTTGCCTACATCACCAATCCCAGGAAGTAAACTCTAGCCTACAATCCGTATGCTTACTTTGGGGTTTGTACCTTTTGCATATCGTTAACATGTACTAATACACACACACCAAAGGAAATGAAAAATCGTGAATCGGACAATAGGTGCTCTTTAAAGTTGGATTGTGACATTGAAAATATGATGTGTTCACCTAGAATGTTGTATTTCATAGGCAATGCCTGCATGCACCAAATCTTCATAAATCCATCTGAATTCAATCCAATAGCAGATTAGGAAAGCACAGTTTATATGTATCCTAAAAATTGCTATCCGATTTAAACACCTGTCTAAATGTATCAGAGTCCTGCACGGGTAAATTTTTGGAGACTCACTCCTGCCCGTACCCGCAAAGTTCAGCACCAGATCCGACCAGTCACTCGTGATAATATCAAAATTAAATCCGCACCTACCCAGACCCGTTAATATTTGGCCCATTACCCGACCCGTACCTGCATAAAATCGCACACGCATAATTCACACACGCTAAAATCATTCCAATTAAAGGGTCTCTAAGCGAATCTGTGCGACGTCACTTTTTGTTGATATTTGAACTGTTTCCAAACAAACGGAGCGTAGCTCACTCCTTCCCCTCCCCCTCGTGCTTTCATGAACGCGACCAACCCCCACCACCAAATCCTTCTTGGCGTTTATTGGCTGTAATACTTTGTTTTGTTTCGTGGTGCAGGTTTGGCCACTGTGTGTATATTGAAGTTTGTAGAGCCTGGGCTGTCTACAGAAATCGCGTTTTTTTACAGTTTGATCAGCGGTCAGGTAGCAAGCAGATAGTGAGGAGATGTTTGCTGTATGTAACAAAAAATGCTTTATGGTCTAAAACGCGTGAATTCCCTTAGAGCACCTTTAAAGTGCTTTATTTTTTATATCTCGAACCTCTCTCAACATCACAATAGCGTTATGAATGGGCTAATGAAACGGGCTAAAAACTGATGTACATTCCCTATATTCCAACCAAAAGTGAATTGCCAGATCCAAGTAACAAATCCAGCCCAATGGCCATTCAAAACTAGCCCAAAACCAGCCCTATTACCATGCACAGCAATGTGCATAAGTGCGCTACTTTGCAAAGCTGCGCTACCGTCCATTATGAAGTTTACACTTCACATCTGAATGAATGTTCAAAGTCAAGATTAGATGGAAAAAGTTGTTCTTAATTTTACAGATGTGCATTGGAAACAATTTTGAATAAGAACAATGCTACTTTATTGTTTTTTGTCATGTGATTGTAAATGAGACGTAACCATAACCGCTAAACATGAGCAAAATTCCACTGCGCATGTATTTTTGAATCAGATTCAGAAAACACTATGATTCACAATTTTCCATACTTAATTTACTCCATTGATCAGATTACTATAGGTCTACACCACCCCATTCAATCTGATTCGAATTAACCTTATTCAGATAGATTAAAGAGTTTATATAAAGGTTTTTTAGTCTCGAGTCATCAATCTGATTAGATATGGATCATTTGGTGCATGTACACATACCTATAGTAAAACTGTATATGGGTATACGATGAGTTGGGGGGCACATTTAGCACTTCAAAAGATCTGAAAAATGCATTCTGCAGTGAAAATGCTACTCAAGAGATAAGATTGTTTAGGAAAGTATTTATATCTGTGCATTTAATCTGGGAATATAACAAGAAGGAAAAGCTAAAAATCGATAGATCCAAGCAAGATGTCACAGTGACCAATCACGGCCGGCTTCTGTCACTGCATCACTGTGACATGGGTATTTAGAGCTTTCTAATTGGTCACGCTGTGCGAAGACTTCGAAGCTGACAAAATGACAGCTGACAATGGATCCTCGCTCACTGTCAAGCTATACATCCACAAACCGCCCACATCCTGTAGCTAAGGTGCCACAGTTATGCAGTGCAAAAATTGTAGAGTGAACCTTGCAACTTTCTGTGGATTCAATAAGATGGCATGCTGTCTCACAGCTGGCCAATCAGTGCCAAAAGCTGCCGGGGATTCAGTGTGTTTGTGTGGGTAGGCGTGAGAAAAAGCAGTGGGGGGGATGTATGTAGCGAGCGACCCTAGTTTCTTTCTCTATTCTCCATTGTCGTTCTGTTTTGCTGGCCAGGGTTTAAGGCACTCCCATCCATCCCCAAAACAAGAATGCCTCTTCGCTCCAATTAAAATTTCTTTGGCACAATTTCTCTGCGGTTATCTTTTCATTTTGTATCTGTCTGTGGAAGGCGCTTGCCAGGATTCTCCATTCATTCGGCGATCAATCGTAGCGCGCATACAAACGTCCTGCAGGACCCCACAAGCACAAACTCGTCCTTTACTCTCTCTGTCTCTTTTTCTTTCTCACACACGGCAGACAAATAAAGGCACACAGAATTATACAATCGAGGGAATGTGCATGCAAAGCACCTCTGAATAATGAATCCTTCCCTCTCAAAGGAGGTCCCTATTAAGAAAAAAACTCCAAAAAAAGTAGATGACCATTTTACGAGTGTCTTGAGATCAAACAATGACATCTTTTCTTGTGATAGGTTTGCACACCTAGGTGAGGTAGGTGTTCACTGGAGGTATTATAAGTAAGTAAGGTGCTAGCTTAATTGGCACAGAGCTGGAAGGACCACAGGAGGGGAGGAGACAGAGGTGGGTGGACGGTTCAGAGGCCACAACTCTCTTCCTGGCAGAACTGATAGCACCACATGGACCACACACACACACACACACACACACACACACACACACACACACACACACACACACACACACACACACACACACACACACACACACACACACACACGCTTTGTCACTTAACTCCCCAAAGCGTAGTACACTGAAGCATTCATACTCTCCCTTTCTCTTAAACACTCATTATAAAGGTCAAAATAACAATCATTCACAAACACAGCCATACTGCACACCATACATGCAGGCAAAAACAGCATAGAGTCAAAACAGTAAGATTATATATAAACAAATTGTGACCCTGTCTGTGAAATCCAAGCTAATTATGAGATTAGGAGCATCAAAGATTGATTTCACATTAATTTGAATTTTTGATTTGGCTTTGCTCAGTCAGCATTAAAGATATCAAGGTTATATTTTCACAAAATGTTCTTTATATTACATTGGATGATTACAAAATTACAAAAAGTGACTTTGCTGGGTTTTCCTGGAGACTGAGTCAGAAATAAATACACATTTTTCAAGACAAAAAGATTTCCATGATTTTTTTTATGAATACTCTAGTGTTACAACATTTTAATATCACTGTATGATGGCACACACACGTGTATTGCAAAGATATATTAGCAAAAAATGTTTTTTCAATAATTTACTATGTTCATACCTCAACTTAGACGAATAATACATACCTATCTTTTTTCATTGTGTGCACTTAATCTGTGTCATAGACTGTAAAAAAAGATGGACGAGGCCTGTTCACTCTCTTCCATTGGTGAAAAGTGAAGCCGCCAGTGTCCCGATATGGCGCTGACATCTTTGGTCTTGAGTCTGCGCAATAGTGATTTCGGGACCAGTCATGCGCAGTAGTGAGCAGGAAGTGAAGCCGCAAAGTCAAAACCCCGCCCTCGCTCTCGTAGAATGCGCATATCACACGAAATCACAGCTGTCAATCATGACGTGACACCACCGTTTTTATATCATTAAATAACTAACTAAACACAAACCTATTTTGAAAACAAACATTTGAATTTACATCAGCGTGATAAAAACTACAGTAAATGACAGAAACCAGCTTCGGAAAAAAGATAATTGAAGTGTAAATAATTTTTTTAGTTGGTCTCAAGTACCATTGAATAACATGGGGAGGCGGGCTTTATGACCTATACTGGGACCAGTCACTGGGGGGCGATCGAGACGTTTTGGCTTCACTTTTCAGGGCTTGTGCGGAACGCTTGATCTGTGTACAGCACGTCGTGAATGCGTTCGCATTTAGCCTAGCCCCATTCATTCCTTAGGATCCAAACAGGGATGAATTTAGAAGCCACAAAAAACGTCCATTTTTTCACCATTTAAAGACTGTTACATGAGTAGTTACACCAGCATGGTGACACAAAATAAAACTTTTGTTTGGAGCCATATGAATGAATGGGGCTAGGCTAAATGCGAACACATCCAAGTTGAGATAAAAACATAGTAAAACATGGAAAAACGGTGGTGTTTTCCTTTGATAATGTATCTGTTTGACACAGACTACGAAGTGTTTTTTATTTTATTTTTTTATTTATTTAACCAGGAAGATCCAATTAAGACGCACACAACATCTCTTCTACTATGGAGTATTGGTCAATGAAAATAAATATGTATATCTAAAAATGAAATCTAAAAAGCAGTAAAAACCCTAATAGCTATTAAAACAAACATTAGTGACAAAATGTCACTTTTACCAATATTAACTTTTACCAATAATAATGAGATGTTCAAGCATCAAATTATCATATTTTGCAATTAAAGGCACTTCTGGCATCCAATAACTATTTTCATAATTGGCTATGAGTTAATTTTGGTAAAGCAGCATTTATATGTAGTCACAAATGAGAGCAGATTAGCAACAATAACTGCTCTAATTTATTACAAAAATATCTCAATATTTTTTGACTCGCAAATTGAAATCGTTCAAATCCGATAATGCAACACAGACAATGAGATGACAGCACATTGAAAAGCTAGACTAGACATAAAAACACAAAAGGTCTTCCTTCATCCAGAATAAGTGAATAAATGAAAACATTTAAAATCAAGTGGAAATGCATTCACTGTAATCCTCTACTCTAAATAAATCATAGATCTTAGGTTTTTAATAATGCGTCATATTTAAATAACATTTGTGATTATTCAGAAAATCTTCATTTGGCATCTTTATCTTAACCTTGATCACAATAAAACAAAACTCACTCGCTTCCTCATTCTTAACTTCTACAGCTCAAGCCAAAATGCCGAAAATCAAATTTGCACTCGGAGAGAGAAAAATGACAGCTCTCCAATTGGGTAAAAGAGTCATCGATCACATCGGCCAGTGTTATTACTGTGACAGAGCTGTGCTCAGCGATTCTGCACATATTCATTTTGAGCAGAGTTCAGAAGGGGACCGTGAGTATATCGAGCGTCCATCGCACAATACACCTGATTCTATAGAGTAATACTTTCTGCCAGCTCACCAATCAATGCAATTCAGCTTCAATCAATTCCTTTATACTCAATTCAATAGATGTGTCATTGGCATCACTTAAAATATACATAGAGGGGGTGTATATGATAAACAGTAGTATTAGGCTCTCCTCCCAGGCACACATAAAACACACACCTTGTTATTTGTTATCAAAAACACATTGAAGTTTTACCATCACACCTGTGCATAGTCAGCCTCATTATTTGAGATCCAGGGTCAATGGTTTGCACATGCAAAAAATAACATAGGTTATTATGGTTACATTGCCACATTCAAAATAATAAGCAGTATGTAGTGAATACAATGTAAAAAAGAGAGGGGCAGACAATGGTCAACAACCCCAAACACTGATGCAATCTCGACAGAGCAAACAATATCAAATCAAGATAGTTTTCACTGCAGTTTTACACAGGCATCGGTTTATCTCTCTGTGCTGACTGTGTTTGTGTATTTTTTAGAAATGCAGCTGAGCATGTATACTACTGTTCAAGGGTTTAGGGTCACTTAAATGAAATGTTTTTCATGATTTTAAAAACCTTTTGATTTGAAGGCGTGTGTTTGAATGTTTAAAATTAGTAACAGGGAGAAAAAGAAAACTGTGTCAACATATTACAAAACAAACATTTTATTAAAAAATGTTTTTGAAATGGATAACTTGGACCAAATAAAGAGAAATCATTCAATAGCATAGATAAAAAAACTGCAAAGATGTTTAAAAAGCATCCAAGGGTGAAACCTCAAGAAGCTGACAGATAGAATGCCAAGAGTACTTTTTAAGTAAATCTAGTCAAAAGTTGACTACCCTAAAGATATAAACAAGTTTTATAACAAGTAACACAGTATAAACAACACAATTTCTAAAGTTGCATTTGTGTTATTCCATAGTTTTGAGGCTGCATTATTCTTGTATATATGCAAATTAATATGAATAAATAATGAGTAAGTGATCCTTTTTCCTTTATTTCTTAACGCCATTCCAGCATCTACGGCTATATTCATGGCAAGAACCAGGTAATCCTACACAAGTTTATTCAGACAAGTTGATTTATACACAAGTTGGGGGAGGGACAATTTGGTATCTCCAATTTGCCTAACTTGCATGTTTTTGGCCTGTGGGAGGAAACTGAGGTACCCGGAGTAAACCCACGCTGACACAGGGAGAACATGCAGAAACTCCACACAGAAAGGCCACCTGCCCTAGCTGGGGCTTGAACTGGGAACCTTCTTGCTGTGAGGCAACAGTGCTTCAAACTTTTTCCGCGTGCGGACCCCCTTGTGTACGGTGAATTCCTTTGAAAAGAAAATTTATGACAAAAACAGTTCTAAAATGTAACACTTTATTTGAACAAAACATATTAAATTAGTAGTAGTGCTGTTGGTAAGCAGCCTTATTTTTTTTTTAGGTTTAATTACACAGAATTCGTGATAAATGAATGTATTAATTTTATTAATTATTATTATTATTATTATTATCTCAAATTATTATTATTATTATTATTGTGTCTTCTTTGTGTTTTTGCTGCTGTAACACAGAAATGTCCCCATTGTGGGACGAATAAAGGAATATCTTATTTTATAAAATGTCATAAAACTGGGGCCCCCCTGGCACCATCTCGCGGCCCCGGCCTCCAGTTTGAGAACCACTGGTGTAGATTTTATAGGCTGTGTTCAACTAGGCAGCATTTTTATAATTGATAGCAGGCAGGTGAAAAGATATATGAAGGAAATGGCAGACATCAAAGATCATCTGAGGAGTGTGTAATCTTAAAGGTCTGCCCCATAACCCTTTCTGAAAGCATGTATGTGCTCTTGACAGCATTCACAGGTACATGATAAAAGCTTCTCTTGGGTTCTCTTTTGGGTCAATTACATTTAAATAAGAGGTGCACTGAAACTCAGTACACAATTTAAATGCACACATAATACGTAGTTTTATATAAAAGTCAGAAAAACGTATTGACTTTGTCTAAATTTAATATCTTAGGTTGGCTAAATGGGATGTGACTTAAAGTTTTCATACATCTGTTTTATAAACCCAAAAGAAACTAGATGATTGGATGAAAACCTTCAGACATTACTGTTTGTTCAGACAGTAAAGGTCAACAGCAAAACTGGGAGGAATACTTGCATGACTTTTCACAGCAGTAGAATTGAGGGCGCACTCACATTAGTGCTAACCTCAATCAAACCAAACCCCACCGTGAGTGTCGCCCCTCCCTACTCCCCCAGAAGCATGCACTCACACTGTACTATGAGCGATCCAAGCTCAGGCTTTCGTCATTAGGATGTGATTGTTTCAAAGGAAACAGGAAGTGCTCTCTTAAGACTGGAGCCCATCGTAATGTTAAGTCTGTGTTTTTTATTCTGAGCCGTTTGATGCCCGATGACACACAGCCCTCTCACATGTGTGTGCAGGTCAAACATTCACGTAACCTTGCTGCATCCATCAGAAGATTTTTTAAATATATGCTGGCCTAATGAGACACACTGGCACTGGTGTATCGTTACACCCCTAATCACTAATATACTGGGTTCCTGTACCTAGAACATAATTTAGGAATATATCACTGACACAATTAAAGAAATAAATGACTAAAACACTTACAACTTTTTGCTGCCGTGGATGATCTTGTTTAATTTTGATGAATTGTTCAGTCTACAAGTCGATTCGTCCTGGGTGTAAATCTCAGCATGTGTTCAGATACCTGTAATGAGGACACAGAGGACACATGAGGTGAAAGTTTGATAGATAACTGCTTGCTTCTTGCATCACGGTCCAGTCGATGTTTGCACAATCTGATTTGAGCATTGCCTCTGTGTCAGATTGCCCACTTTTCTCCCCTAGACTATGCTCTGAACACCACTAAAGCACTTTGTGGGTTTTGTGTGCTGATGCTCATCTGTTGACAAACCACACAAAGACAAGAACCCATCCATGACCAATAGACCTCTTGCATTTGTGTCACATGTTTATAAACTGATCTAAGTACAGAGAAGTCCAGAAAAATAATTAAAGAGAGGACAGTTATAGAGAAAGGTATAGCATGAAGATTTGACCCTAGACCAGTGGTTCTCAACCCCAGTCCTCAGGCCCCGCCTCCCAGAATGTTTTAGATGTCTCCTTATATGAAACACCTGATTCCACTTATTAGGCTCCTTCCAGATTGTTTGAAACTTTTCTTTTGCTTAACACACTAACTAGCTGATAAACTGACTGCCCTAGACAATGGAGCCTTACAACAAAAAAAAAATGGTGCTAAATGGCACTAAATTATCGTAATTATAGGGGAACCATTTATAATACCTATATAGGACCTATGAAGAAGCAAACTTGGTAATATAGCACCCCTAATGTGGTTCTACACAAGTGCTGCATAGTTGCTATATGACACTTAAAATGGTTCCCCTATGATTATGAGCAAGTGAACGACTTGTTTTTAGAGTGTATAGTGTTTTTTGCAATGAACAGTATGCATCTGGTGGCTTGGAAGTAGATTTTGTGTTATAGCTTGATTCGCTACAGCGCAGGTTGGTTATGCACAACAGGAAGCAGAGAGAAAAAACAGGGACATGGAGGGAGGCAGACACAGACTGACTGACAGACGAGATGCTGTGTGAGAGAAAAGAGGGTGGGCAAAAAAGATAACAGAGGAAGCACACAGCAAGGCTCCTTTGTTCTTGTTGATGCAAATCGAAAGTTCAAAGTTTAATGATACAGTAAGCTGAGAGACACACAACATCTATCCAAGAGAGGAAACCTTTATTGAGCGATTTTAGTCTAAATTATTCATGCGTAAGATATGATGCACACATGCATAGCCAGTTTCACATGCATTAAACCTAATTCACAAAGTATACATATATAAAACAAAACATAAAACATTCTCATAAAATGATGCTAAATACAATTTACAGATGTACAACTATGCACAACATTTTAAAAGCTTAAAATTTACAAGTTTATCATGGAATGTAAACATGCAATATGTCAATAATGTGTGAATTGTATTGGATTTGTGTGTGTGGTTTTTTGAGACTCTCCTGGCAGCACTAACCCCTCTCATATTTGTTGTCATACTCTTTAACCAATCAAATTCAAGTTGCAATATGAACGCAAATACAAATCTAGACATGCATTTACATCCAGTACAATGGCATTGTGTATGTATAATGTGCTCATTAAAAGTGACAGCATTTATACAACGGTACTCTTACCGACGCTCAATACTGTAAGTCTAAAAACATTACATTATCTCACTAAACTGAGTCTATATTTGCCAATAATTATATTTAAAGGTACTCTTATTCTGAAAGGATTAGTCAATTTTCTTTAAAAAAAAAAATCCAGATAATTTACTCACCACCATGTCATCCACAATGTTGATGTCTTTCTTTGTTCAGTCGAGAAGAAATTATGTTTTTTGAGGAAAACATTCCAGGATTTCTCTCATTTAAATGGACCCCAACACTTAATTAACTCAACACTTAACAGTTTTTTTCAACAGAGTTTCAAAGGACTCTAAACAATCCCAAAAGAGGCATAAAGGTCTTATCTAGCGAAACGATTGTCATTTAAAATTTTAAATATGCACTTTTAAACCACTTCTCATCTATCTCCGGTCCTGTGATGCGCCAGCACGACCTCACGCAAAACGTCATCACGTCAAGAGTTCACGAATGATGTATGCGAAACTACGCCCCAGTGTTTACAAGTATGGAGAAAGAGGGTGTTTCGATGTTGTTGTATGTGAAATGACACTAATTAATGTATTTGTGTCAGTTTACTATTTAAAATAGTCCACAAATGTGCGTTTTATATATGTGATACGCAACCTTTCTACGTCACTATGCTGGCGCATCGCAGGACCCGAGATAGACTAGAAGTTGTGGTTTAAAAGTTCACATTTTTTATTTTTCTTGTCAAAAATGACAATCGTTTCGCTAGAAAAAATCCTTATTCCTCGTTTGGTATCAATTAGAGTCCTTTAAAACTCTGTTGAAACTGCAATTTTAAACTGCATTAAAACTGTTACGTGTTGGGGTCCATTAAAGTCTATTAAAATAAGGAAAATCCTGGAATTTTTTCCTTAAAAAAAATTATTCTCGACTGAACAAAGAAAGACATCAACATTTTGACATTGGATGACATGGTGGTGAGCAAATTATCTGGATTTTTTTTTTTTTTTAGAAAATTGACTAATCTTTTAAACTTATTCAAAGAGCACTCATTAATACAAATATTGAGAGCGATGTTCCCCTCTCCACTGACTAATCCAACATTGGTTGAGAAGTGATACAAACTGGACGACCTCCAGTATATCAAACAGTGAACTTCTCTCGTTTTCATTTAACTGAAAGCTTCCTTAACGATCCACTGCAAAAATCCTCCTATATTCAGTCTATACATTATAGCATGCAGTAAACGGGACACATCTGGTGTGCTATATTCCGCCCTGATCTTTTCTTTACACATGTAACCCACGTCTTCACTCTGCCCTAACGCCTCAATGTGACAGAACAAAGTCTATAGTTCATTCAGAGTGTTAATTAATTCCCCAAAATCTCTAAGGATATGGCCCGCATGCTGATTGGTTGACTATTTGACAGCAGTAAAAATCACCCATGTCAGTCTCAACATCATCAGGCTGAAACCAGACAAACTCCATTTCTATCCTCATTATTCAGGTCTCTACTGATTATCAAGTTTGCACATGCAAAAGTCCACAAAAGGCTCAAAAATGAGTTTTCAAAGAAATCCCATCAATGCACCATCAAACCAGACAGCATCGGTGATCTACAGTACATGTGACAGGCTGATGGTCGGTAAAGTACGTACAACCGCGTAGGGACGGTCGTGACTCATCGCTCCAGCGGGGAGTCGTGAGAGACCGGTGAAATGGTGACATAACCGCATGTGCAATGACAGGGTAGAAGATTAGAAAATGATCATATTGGAGATTGGAGGGCTGTGCTGCCGTGGCAACACTCTGAATTATGAGTATATTTCAAAAATGAGAGGAGGGAGGAGAGAGGCAATAAGTGAAATACCCTTTTAAGATCCTGCAATTTCAGTAGCATTTTATCAGAAAAGCACAGCTACAAATCTGGGGAGCCACATGAGTAAGAATGGAGAAAATAATGGAGGCAGGGTATACATAGCTGCTAATCTTACGACAGTTAATGATTTAATTACACCAGAAACTATACAAGTCATAAAAATGACTAAAGAGAGAATAAAAGTAGAGTTATCAGAGATTAGACAGGCCTAGTAAGGGAAATGGAAAATGAGGTCTAAAAAATACTTCAAATTCATCAGTGTGAATATCTGAAAATGAAAGAAACAATTTGTTTAATACTATAATGAAAGAGGTTGACAGAAAGACATCAGCACAGGAAAGATATGGTCACTGATGCTCTCATACATCCCTACAGAACCATTCAGTCTGTCTGAAGGCATTTCATCATCTCGGCTGCAAAAGATAGCAAGTAGAGGAGATAAACCAGAAAGGTGATCCTGTTTTCATATAATCTCTATATCCTGACAAATACTGTCTCTATTCTTTAGCACTGGACACATCTATTCACATATCTGCCTCTAAAAGCCTAGGTACAGCGCGAGCATACGCGCACAGTCGATAACACAGCCTTGCAAAGCACAGTTCATTTGACTCATACACATGCACTGACACGCGACACATGTACAGTTGCAATACCATTCGTGACATAATACATACTCCATACAGTACGTTGCCTAAATGGCAATTTTTTCCCAAATGAAGGGGCTGATGCTTTTAAAAACTGCGAATGATGAGCATTCAGATGCTGTGAAAATCGATAGATGTTTCTACATAGTCTGTGAGCACAAATCTGTGTGGGTCTGCACAGCATCCTCTGTCTGACTCTTGTGCTCTCATGTACTGGTTATGTCATTTCCGATGCAGAGCTTGTTTTTGATAAAACCCTGAAAGATACTTTCTTACATAAAATAAACATTTGCTGCAAATAGGGTTCCCACACATTAGTTAACTTCAAATTCAAGGACCTTTCAAGGACTTTCCAGGTCCAATACCCTCAAATTCAAGGACTAAATGTGGGGACACATTTCAAGTGAGAGCAAGGTTACATCATGTTACATTTTAAGATACATTGTTACAGTTCCCTTTCACGGGAACTCGCGCTGCGTCACTGCTGTGACACTTTGGGGACGCTTCCAGGGGTAAGTGCGTCTATATGTGTTTATCAAATTCAACCAATAGTGAGGCTTAACAACAAAGACAGGGTGACTCGGGAGTCAGGAAGTATATCGGTATCTGAAATATTGCCATACACGGCGTTACATACAACAACAGTTACATACATAACCAGAGAAGTTTTCATGAAGTTTTCATGAAGTTTCATTTTGGTATGAATTTGGCATTTAAAGCGAACAGTTTAGCACGTGCGCTTAAAAAGTCTAGAATTATCCTACACTACACAGGGAATAATATGGATTTTTTTCCAGAAAACATCTTGCATAAAATAGACTCAAGCACTTCCAATGGCCTGTATCTATGTATGTACTGTATACTTTAAAAAACTTCCCAGGGCCTTGAATTTTCCCCCCCAGATTGACCACCTTTCAAGGATATCAAGGACACGTGGGAACCCTGTGCAAATGTTACAAATCTTCGTTTATCTTTTGGAGATAGGGTCATGGTTTTTTTAGGGGTGCCGGAGGATAAACATTCTCTGCCTTCAGCATTCGCTTTCAATTGCAAATAGACTTTATAAGTCTCACTAAATTGTGAAAAGTAAAAAGGCTAAAAGGTTGTTTAGAGTCTTCAACTGCGAGCGAGATCAGGATTTGCGAGTCTTATTAAGCTTTTCCTCCACTCAGGGCCAGAGAGGTGCAGAGCTTATCAGTGAATTCAGATGAGATATGCCAGTAAGCCCTGGAGATATTAGCTAATATGAGTTAGGCGGAGGCAAATTTCTCAAAAATGAATGAGTTGGAAAATTAATCTCATAAAATTACAAATTGAAGGAATTGCAGAGAACAAAAAAGGTCAGCGCACTTATCTTTACGGTTCATGTTCAGGCTGAAAGTATGAATTAAAGGAACAGTTCAGCTAACAAGGAACATTTTTGTCACCATTTTCTCTAATAACAAAACCATATTACTGACTTTCATAGAACGAACGTAGAACGAAGGTGGTTATAATTTTTCAAAGTTTTCAAATTGTCCAAATGTATTATTTTCATACAATGAAAGCATTATAAAACTACCAAAAGAAGTGGTAATAAATGTTTTCCATATAGCTTTCATACCTGCCACCTTACATTCAAACCTGTGTCGCACCTTGAGACTTATTGAGAAGTACCTGAATAAGATCTCGTATACAAAAGATCTTTGTGCTCCTCTGAAGAAAATCAAAACCGTTTCAAATGACATAAGAGCAGGTTGATAAAGACCATCAATATTTAAGTTGTTTCTTTAAGGTTTGCACAACTATTTAAACAACTGTAGATAGATACCAAATACCTTGCCTAAAGGCACTGGATTACAAGACCTTGTAAAGATGTGGAGGTGGAAATAGATTTAACAATGTAAAAAATCTTGTCTTGTGGTATGGAAGATACACATTATTTATTAGGGAGAATAAACACATAAAGTACATATTAGCACTGAGCAACGACAGCAAGAGAAACCATCTCTATTTTTCAGCCTTTTGACCATATTCACCAAATTAAATATTTATACATTGCTCATCCAAGGGCAAAAAAGAACATCACATCAACGTCCAAAACGTTGATTTATTTTATATCTCCAACAAAAGAGAATAAAGTATTAAATAGGCCTAAATTGTAAATATTTAATAGACTGCCCATCTCTAGTACGAACTGCTGTCTTTGACCAGCTGTGTAAGGAGTTTTACTGAGATTGTAAGGGTCTCTATGGAGGGATCATGTGATTATTACTGTACCATTTACTGCATATTCCATGGAGAGGTAAGTCTGTGCTTCATCACATTAATAACAGCAAATAAACATTAATAATGAAGGAGAACTTCATCACCAAAGACGCTCAGAGAAACAAAGGTGACCCTCAGAGAACCACACACACCCAATATCTTGATATACAGACCGAAACTCCCATGACAATGGATGACCCATGACCTTCTGTCTGCTCGTCCTCTTTAACAGCCTTCTTTTGACCTGCCCTTTAATTCCAGAACATAACATTAACTTTTCGGCTCCCATTAGAAACCAGCTGAAATCAATAAAAGCAGAGCCCAGCAGTCCAGCACATCCCATGTGATTCACTGTGACTTAATGACTTTATTTCTGTGCCGTGCTTTCCATCATCCACCTGGTATTTTTAGAGTGGCCCGAGTTCGTGACACAGCTTTAATTTGCAAATGGGTATAAACAAAATGTTCAGTCGAGGCACAGTGCTCTCAGACAGGGCAAAGGGAAGGAACAACAAAGAAAGCAAGAGGGCCAACATCATGACGGCTTCAATGCAATTGCTTTGAGCCTCCGGTTTATTCTACACTGCGGAGCAGACGACACACAGCTCCAACTCCCATCACACAGTCTTCACTTGGCCTTGCCATCCACAATCTCACTGGAGCAGAAAACAGAGAGAGCAGAACGCAGCTCAGATGGAACGGACGGCTCGGTCAGCTGTGCAGGTAGAAAGGATGTTCCCCTTTTTTTCCAACTAGTAATGTTTCACCGGGTCTCTTGGGATTGGGCCGAGCTATTGATCAGACCAGGGGTGATGAAAGAACAGAGGTTGAAACTTTCATTTAGAGATGATGGATGGTTTGTTTTAAACCGGAGAACAAAGAATGGCTATATGTGTTAAGACATAAAAAGGACCCAAATGTAAAGAGCAAATGCAATTAGTGTCACCTTGGTCAAGGTTGGACAGTTGTGAGAATGATGACGATAATTCAAAGAGAGACAAAGGAAAACAAACCACACAAACGTTTGGTTTTCTGTGGGCGCTATTCTCTCTCATGGGTTGTTTTTATTAACAGGGCTCAATGCAACAAATTTGTATACTGGCCCAGTCGGGCCAGTGGTTCAGGGTTTACTTGCCCTGCCAAAATTTTCACTGGCCCCACCAAAAAAGATTTCAGTGTCACAAAAGTAAAATATAGTCAAGTATAAATATACGTTTTATTCATGATTTGAAACAGTGTAATTGATTTGCTGTGTTGAAAGGTCTTTCAATGCGCTTAAAAATCTCTTCATTCATATGTTTTGCCATCAAGTTAAGTGGACCATATAAAGGGTTATCTGCAACCCTTTTGACACCATGCAAGCTATTTGTTGTGAGTTTCTGGTTTTGTTTACGGCATTCGCTTGTTCCAACGAATAAAGGCTTCCGACTTTACCTGGAAACTGACGGCAAAATGTACAAAACATCACATTGTTTCTTTCAACCTGTTTTACCCAAGTTAATATCTTCTTCAAAGATGTTTAATAATTATGTTTTCGTTTGGCCTATAATTAAAGGTCGTCGCCGTCTTAACTTTTTGCTCTAACACTTGACGTAACATGCCACAACCAATAAGGTAGGAGAAACCTCATGACATTGCTGAGAAGTTAACATTCGCAACGCTTAAAGTGTGTCTTGATGCTTACATTGCATAAGAATATATACATACAAACGGCCACAGGCAGAAAACATATTTTAGGGACTGATGGCGATGCACTGGCACAATCGGGCAAGTGACAATAATGGCCCGAATGGCTCTCAGGCTGCATGGCCCGGGCAAACGGCCAGTCTATTATGTTGAGCTCTGATAAAAAAAGTTATATGAAGGTCACAAAAAAAACCTTGTTTTGATAATTTTCAATAGTTTTATCTATTAATAAATAAATAAATAAATCGTAAAAAAAAATTTTTTACAATTCAATAATTTAAAAACACAATAATTTAAATCTTGCGACCAAGTTGTGACTTCATTAACAACGCAACCAAAAATTCTAATATGAACCAAAAGTACCCATAGTTGAAGAAACACCCATACACACATATAAAATAATGTGCATAATGAGTTCCTGTAGCTCAATTTATAGAGAACTGCAAGTAGCAACGCAAAGATTATAAGTTTGATTCCCAGTGAACATACATTTTGATAAATAATACAGTGCTTGAAGAACTATAAGTCGCTTTGAATAAAAGCGTCTGCCAAATATATAAATGTAAAATGTAATTAACACTACATATGGCATTGTATACTCTTTGCGCCAAAGAGTTTGCAATTCCAGTTACTACATTTACATTTTATGTGATCACACGTCTATTTATATAACACCAGAAGAGAGGTCATTCAAAGGAAATAAAGCCTAGATCCAAAAGAAATTGAGGTAAGTAAAGGTATAAGTTTCCAGCCACATCTTTCAGTGACATTGACAAAGTGTCCAGGCAGGGCGTCCAGAGGCTGTGGGACATGAGGCCGAGGGACATGTCCTTCCACACCAATGCGCCCAGGGCCAAACAAACATAAAGCAATACGTGTCCAATGAAAGAGCCAGGTCCCTCACACACAAGCACCTCTGAAGGCTCAGCCACCACAATGCGATCAAATAAATAGCTTTGAGGTTTTATTATTAGAAGTCACCTAAATTTCACCTCCAAGTCAAACCTCAGATAGTGTTGTGGGAGCTGAGGAGCAGAGTTAATATCTATCTTACCATACAAACAATAGAAGGCAGGGGGCAATACCCAGAGACACGGTTAATAGTGGGCTTGGATCTGAGCCTCTAAAGAATCCCTGTCTAACTGAAATCTGACCCAATAAACCAACACTGAGCAATAAGCACTACTCCAAGCCCCTCATTAACTGAGGTGGAGGTCTGTCTCTAATGCCAATTTAACAGCCCTGCTATTGCCCATGTCGATCTCATTCCAATAGCCCAGATCCCTCCATCTCCCTTGCCCTGAGGGTGTTTTGCTATTGTGACCCATTACAGACCATAATCGTCCTCTGAGAAAGATGAGAGCAATGCGTGGAGGCTTGGAGCGACGACCACGCTGGAGCATGCGTCTGGCTGGGCGGGAGATTAATCCAGCCCCATGCTGCGACAGGCCTCTGATAAACACAGGACGGTTGGATTAAAACAAAGACCAGACGCTCGAAAGGATGACTAGCACACGGGGAGGAGAGCCCGGGAGAGACTAGGGATTACCTGATGGAAATATTCATGAAGGTTTCCACTCCCTGCTGTCTTTCCCTGTTGACTTTTTTGTGATTGCCAAATGATGGGTCCCTCAGGGCCACTGCTTTAAAAGCAGATTAATGATAATCCAGGTTAATGCAAGAGACAAACCCACTATGAGATATGTGTGCGTGTTCTGAACCACCATGACTACAACAAAGGAAAGTGTGTTATAGCAAATGGTGAATAAAGTACAATGTTTTGTTGAAGTCCCTTTTTATATGACGAAAGTGTGATGTTACCTTTTTGGTTCAAAGTGAATTAATAAAGAATCATTATACTCTTCGCTGAATGTCAAAACGTGGCTTCAATATTGTGATGTATAACTCAAAGCATCTAAATATTTTCTCATTTTTACCTTCGTGATAGTACAAAGTACATCATGCACATTGTGTACAATTTCAAAAATTACAAGACTTGATCCAGTCAGCACGCTTACAGTTGGCTGCACATTAGAATGAACATACAATAACTGTCCAGTGTAAAGATGGTTACAAAAAAACATATGCAAAGACGACACGCCAGTTTGCAAATACTACATAAGGAAATCTTACTGTCATTTTGAGTATTGAACATTCTAACAACGTACTTCATAGTAGATTTTTTTTACATGTTATTTTACATATTTGAAAAACTCAATTTACAAAACCTTAAATCTATAACGCACATTAGGGCTTTTCACACTTGAAATAGATATCAGTTTCACACTGTTCATACTTATCCAGGGGTTAAGAGATAATCCTGGGTATTCATAATCTGACGTTTCACATTGTGCATTCCTAAACCCTAGGTTAACGTTTTCATTAGCATATTGCCGTGTCAACAGTCATGATTGGATGAAAAGCGATGTCAAACTGACTGAATAAAAATAATGTGCTGTCACTTTAAATAACCGTTTCTCACACTTCTGCGTCAGTGACAGAACAGCTTGCAACGCAAATCTCTCTTAGCTGTTTTATAATCCTTTTTACTCCAATTCAGGTGTTTTCAGTACACTGACTATGATATGGGGTATGTGCACTTTAGTTTCTGATTGGCTGTCCGTTGCTTAGCATCAAATCATAAAATTCTAACCCGGGGGTAACCGCAGTGTAAAAAAACTACTATGGGCATTTCGCATTGGGCACAATAAAACAACGTGAATGTGAGATGCAATGAAAGCGAGGATTATTTTTTGACCAGTGTGTCAATTTTTCCTGTGTCGCCGTACGCTCCATCCAATTAGATTTGAGTTTTAAGTGACATGCCCGGAGCCAATGTTGTTATGTAAAATAGCAACGAAAACACACAAAGGCGTTTTCAAAACCAGTTTAAAGACCGGATAGAAGAAGAATGATACATTTATTTCTTTTAAAATTAATATTTTCATGCTTCTTAACAGTTTGTGGTGACTCGTGATGCTATGCATTAATGTCTAAGCAATTCTTATTTTTATTGGTAAAAGACAATAGGCTGACCAGCTGAATAGTGAGTGGTGCTACCTATGGCACTTTTCCATTGCATAGTATCCCACAGTTTGGTTTGGGTCAGGTCGGGTCACCTCACTTTGGCTTGGTTAGCTTTTCCATCGAATTCAGAAACACTTCGGAGTGGGAGGGATTATAGGTGTGTCGTTATATTTGTGCTGCCTTCTGCTGTGACATCATGTGAGAGCATCATTGTACATTCCCATACATTCATTAATTTCTCAGTCCGCCACATGAAAGTTTCTATATAAACTACGCTGAGCCTCGTTGCATTGAAGCATATATGCAGACGTACGTGTCGCGAATGTGCCGCCACAAACTGCAAGTCTGTAAAAAACTGTTAAGGTGTTCCTGATTCTCAACCTGTGGATGTTGAGAATCAGGAACCAAAAAGGTAGTCTGGGAACTTGATGACAACATGTTTGCTCGAGACAGTGCAAGCAAGCATGAAGGTAAAGCTAATCTTTTACATTATAGCGATGACGCTGGTAGTGACGATTCTCTCAGATCAATCAGTGATCTACAGTGTTTCGCATCACGTTTTGGTATCAGCTCAGGTCGCTTGGAACCCCAACAGAGGTGGTACTAAAAAAAGTAAAGGGTACTATGTACTGCACCCACTGGAAAAGCCCCCAAAAGTAAGCTGACCTGACCCAAACCAAACCGTGGGGTACTATGCAATAGAAAAGCGCCAGTAGTGGGCAAGTCTGCACCACCTATCAGAGAAGCTTGAATTAGCACAAGTCGACCAATGGTTTTGTGCTTGTTATCTTGCAACACCCGGTATGAAGGGTCCTTTAAGACTGAACTGTTCTACAACACAAAGTGTAAGTAAGGTCTGTATGTAAAATACCCTGGGATTAATTAATTTCAAAGTGTAATACTTAGGGTTATAGGTTTAATTCAGAGTTATCTCGTTTTGGAACCAAACTCTTCATATAATAGTTGCCTAATTATCAATAAAGAGGGACACAAGTCCTAATAAATCCCCACTTCCCCTCTATTTCTCTCTCTCTGTCAGTGTGGCCACATTAAGAGATATAGCTGCTCACTTCAAGCGTGCTTATTGGGTTAAATGCGCCACACTGCTCTGCTTCACTCGAACGCCATACAGCTCAGGAGACGAGACGAGACTCCCCGCCGAGAAAGCTCTGAGCCGGAGAGAACATGTTGACTCATTGCTACATTAGACACACTCGCAAGAGCGTGCACACACACACACACAAACACACAGAACGAGAGATTTTCCAATGACGCATCCCACTTACAAACACTTTGATTCTGCTGAACACAGATCAAGATGACACGTGGAACCCAAATCCATTGAACACGCTGATTAAAGACATCAACATGTTATTCTTAAGGAGAACCGTGAGCGAATTTCAACTTCAAAAAAGGCAAGAGATTTCCGTCCTCCAAACTCCAGTGAAGTTTGTGTCATTACCTCCCACTTCTGTGTCTCTCTTTGAGGGCCATCCGAGCGCTCTGTGTGGAGGTAATGATGCAGCAGTTGAGACGCAGCGGTTCAATGTGTCAGATCGCATCAGGGTAGAAGCATTACCCTGCAGCAAGACACATTCAGAGGAAGCATAGCTTCGCTCACACACACAGAGTTTAAATGATGGGATTAAGCACTGTGGCTCATGAAAAGAAGGATGAGAGAATCATGTCTGATGACAGCCTGAATGTTTTCTCTAAACGCTTGTTTCTCATTCGGGAGGGATACAGGGAGATGTGGACAGTTTTGAACAGGGAACGACAGCAAATCTGCAAGTGGAGTCTTGTGAAAATATCTCTTTCCTTCTTTATTCCTTACCTGATCTAAACTCACATGAATGTCGCTTGATTTACTCATGCTTAATTCATGGAGCCTTGTGGAGACAAACACCCACCCACAATGAGGTTTGGCTGTTACTCCTCTTATTAAAACACTCTGTGGGAATCAAGCAAATACACAGCTATGTATACAGAGTATAACTTGCACACACACACAAGCGGTTTCATAAAATGAAATCACATAGTTACTGTTAATACAACAGTTGTCTATTTTATGCATCCTAAGCTTAACTTTGTGTTGACATTAAATGGATTGTTCAGCCTAAAAATTTTAATTACCCCATTATTTACTCACCCTCAAGCCATCCTCAATGTATATGATCATCTTTTTTCAGAAAATGTCCTGGCTGTTTCAAGCTTTATAATGGAAATAAATGGTGCTTTTGATTTGAAGCCCAACAAGTCCATTAATCCTTCTCAAAAGTAATTCGCACGGCTCCAGTAGATCAATAAAGGCCTTCTGAGGGTAATCGATGCATTTTTGTAAGCAGAAGAGCAGTGTAGCTCACTAGGTTTAAAAAAGAGCTACTGTTTCTCCTAATTACAGCAAAGCCAGAAATAAATATGGCGTAATACGTGAATGTTTTACATCAGAAGTGTATTTGAATTATAACTATAGCTGACTCACAAGTAGATTTGCCTGTGTCTTAAAGCTGATATCACCACATCCTCTTTCACATATATTTACATTCAGGCACTAGAACAATTTCCTTTTAGTTAGTCCTTAATTTCCATTTGAGAATCTGCTATTTAAGGACCAAAATTTAAGCATTTTCTTTCTGGTTATAAGCTCTTTTTTCATACTCAAATTAGGCCAGTAAGAGGCAAGTCATATCGGATGAAGAATCTTATGTTTTTCCATGCCAGAGGAGGAACAAAACAGAGCCGTGATTGAGTGTTTGGCATTCATAGCCAAACACATTGAGATGTTGTCGTGGAGGAAGATAATTCAAACTGTGATGTGGGAAAGCAATAGGGGGAAATGGAGAGACGAGGAGGCTGACTATGTACAGATCTGACATGGCACTCAAAACATTTAAGATATTCTGCTCTTTTAAAGCAGTCCATTTAATCGGGCTCAGAGGTTCAGCCAGATTTCTTTAATTTTTGAAAGACAATATGAAACTGTAGGTATAAGCACCAACTTTCTTTAGCTACATGCTGGACAGTAAATTTCGTCTAGGTCAGTTGATTTCCTGAAACTATGGTCAATAAAAAAACTGCGTAACTGTGTTACGGGGTCCACCCATAGTCCACGACCTTCAAGTCCAAAAAAAGTGCGTCCATCCTTCACCAATTAAATCCAAACAGCTCCAGAATGATAAACAAAGGTCTTCTGAGGGTAATCCGCGCGGTGTTGTTGTAGAAATATCCATATTTAAAACGTTACTAACGAAAATAAATACCTTCAATCCAAATACCAAATTCGGGGGCACAGAAGCAGCAGCAGAGTAGCCTCCGTAGGCTGCGTAAGCTCTCATCCTGAATGCGGACGCAACTAAGATGGCAGCGCTACCGGAAGGTAGTTATTTACGTTAATAAAGTTTTAAATATGGATATTTCTACAACAACACCGCGCGGATTACCCTCAGAAGACCTTTGTTTATCATCCTGGAGCCGTTTGGATTTAATTTGTGAAGGATGGACGCACTTTTTTTGGACTTGAAGGTTGTGGACTATGGGTGGACCCCGTAACATTACATTTAATCAACTGAAAGATCTAAATCATTTTCTAAAATATCCGAAAATGTGTTTGTCTGAAAAACAATGGACATATGCAACTCGGACAGCTTGGGGGTGGGTAAATCATGGGTTTAATATAATTTTTGGCCGCACTATCCCTTTAATATTGTAATGCATTACTTTTAAAAGTAACTTTACCCAACACTGCTCATGTGCGACGTGTAGTTTTTCTTTCTTTGCCCATTGCAGAGATACTGTATGTGTATATGTCAGGTCCTAACAGCGCAATGCGTCTTCACATCCTCATCAAACAGTGTATGCAACACATATCTATCACGAACATTTGCATCCTCATGCCGAAAGTTTATTATTTGCATGCATTTGAAAGTTTTGATAGTTTAAACTTTAATGCTCCTAACAGCTGCTCGTCTGCGTACACCCCATGCGCGTACACATAGCTGCCTGTTATCAGTGCGTCTGAACAGAGCAATCTCTCTCTCACGTCTTAAAGCTGCAGTAACCTAATTAATCTCTGAATAAAATCACTCTCTGCTTTTCAACTGTTGTAATATATATGAATGCATGTATATTTAACAGACATAAGTCTTTTTAAAGGCATATTACATTTCTCGTTGCAGAAGAAATATTTGTTGTGCTATTTTTTTAGATTCTCTATTAAAACAAAAAATATACCTTATTACTGCAAGTAATATAACAAACACAAAATCTGTGATATTAATTTATCTGAAACAAAATGTTAACGGTTGCAGTCACCAAAGAGCTTGCAAATCAGCTTAAAGAATCGGAGCATCCCTAGATTTGAGTATTAATGTACTATTGAGAAAAAACTAATGCTATCAATAACATATACAGATTTATAAGAAAAACACTGAAATTTAGAGTTGTGCCGATAGTAATAGCCTTCATGATTATAGTTGGCTTGTTTGTCCATTAATGTTTTAAATTATTATTATTATTATTATTATTATTATTATTACGCACTGTTATAATTATCATCATAGTTTCATATTAACTCTTTCCCCGCCATTGACGAGATATCTCGTCAATTAAGAGAAAACGCTTCCCCGCCAATGACAAGATTTTCCGTCTTTCCGCAATACCGCTATTATCCACCAGGTGGCGCCCTTCCGCAACTTTTTAAAACCGGAAGTATTGCCCTATGGCAAGCTGCTGCATGTCCGTGTCTGTTTTAAAGATCGCTCTGAATGGGATCTCTATGAAAAGTCAGTCACAAAAATTGAATTATCTCTGCTTTTTGCTCAAAATATGGTGTTTTTGCAAAAACCTACCCATATTCAAAAGCTGATTGCAAAAGAACCACTAAAGGTAGGATGAAACGTTTTTTTTTTTTGAAAGCAGAGGGTCTGTTCTTTCATTTGGTATATTGTATGTTTATTTATTTAAAGAAGAACATTTTCTGGAAGGTATTAAACTTTGGTGAAAATCATGAAAAACGCTGGCGCTGGCTGGCAACTTTTTTTAAAAACGCTGGCGGTGAAAGAGTTAACATTCCCACATAACCTTGCGTCACCAACAAGCATTGCATGAATGAGAGAGATTGTAATGAGCCCGGCTTGGACGACTTCTTGCGCAAGTGAGCTTGTAATGTGCTTGGCCTTTTCCTCGCACCTGAGCTTGTAATGTACGTTCGTAATGCGCTTGGACATTTCCGTGCACTTGAACTTGTAATGCACGCCAGAGAGGTTGTTATGCACAAAGGGAATTGAAACTAGCGAGGGAGTTGTTTCTGTTTCCCAACACGCAATTAATTTACAGCACCCCTGGGCATCAATGATGCGCTTGGATAAATGGCATCATGTT
Organism: Paramisgurnus dabryanus; assembly: GCF_030506205.2. NCBI lineage: Eukaryota > Metazoa > Chordata > Actinopteri > Cypriniformes > Cobitidae > Paramisgurnus > Paramisgurnus dabryanus. Next base: position 19,131,653 of record NC_133356.1, read on the forward strand.
TAGGAAGGCTGCGGTCGTGACAGTGTTTCCAGCTGCCCTTAAAGTAAAGCAGCTTCTTTTTTGTCCAACAAAGCTGCTTGTCATAGACAAATTAACAATTAAGAAAACTATTGCGCCACCCTACCAATACTATAGTGTATCGGCGATCATATAGGCTGACGATAAGACAACTCACTATGGAGAATATCGGTCAATCCTACTTTCATTACAAAAAAACTAAAGGCACATAAGGCCATTAAAGTTGCCTATCTCTAATCATGAAAGAAATGAGGTGGCAACAACAGATAAGAGCAGGAGTTGCAGTTTGTTTCCACACTCGACCCATAATTCATGAGGCATGTGCTCTGATTGTGTCAGGGATCATTAATTGGCCATTGCATTGCTGTGAGCCATAACTAGAACAGAGGCCACAACAACAAAAAGACCAATATCTATTAATACATTATGTAAAACTGCAGAAGTGAAGAAGATGTTGTTTCAATTGCCCTGTGACCACAGAGAAATGGGGGAAAGAAGGAACTGGCATTGATGAAGAGAACTGCAGGATGTTTCTGGCACTACATTAACACTAATTAGGGCAGAATTGATTGAGAGGGGAACATTCTCTCCTATTATAGTGCTGCCATTACTCACAGAATGACAACTGACAGTGTTGCATATGAGACTGAGCAGAAGTCAATGTTTCTGCTGATAGCGGCATTGCTCAGAGACTGCATCTTACTGCTGTGTGCCAAGTAATTGCATTGGGCTGCTGTACTGTTGTATAAACTCCAGGGCAGTGTCCGAAACCTGACAAATTCAGTATCTGCAGGTAGAATTGCATCTGAATTCAATGTTTGTCTAACATCCAATCTTGACAATTCATCCATCTGACTGATTTTTAAAGGTAGCAGTGGCACAGATCCTTACGATATCCCACAATCCTGTGCATGTAGTTTAGCGATTGCTTGAGTAGAAGACGTCATCTGATAGAGCAACTCAAAATAGTAAATCAAATAAAAAGAAATTCTTTCATGTTATGATTGCTGCAATTAAATACTCAATTGAGTTGCCTTAATGCCCGATCTTAAATAATCGCTGCAATCAGCACAGCTGGACAAAGTTTAACTCTGCACACCTGAAAGTACTGAACATGCTTACTGGAATGTATTTAATACTTTGTACAAAAGTCTTTGTTGGTTATGAAAGCTTCAAGATGTCTCCTGTATGGAAAAACTAGTTGCAGGCACTGCTCTGGTGTGATTTTGATCCATTCTTCCACACAAACAGTCTTCAAATCTTGATGTTTCCGCGGGCCTCTTTTATGAACTCTGATCTTTAGTTCTTTCCATAGATTTTCAATTGGATTCAAGTCAGGTGATTGGCTGGGCCATTCTAGCAGCTTTATTTTCTTTCTCTGAAACCAATTGAGAGTTTTCCGGGTTCTGTGTTTGTGTTAGGTTTTACTCATCATGAGATGTTTCTTGCGTGACACCTTTATAATGAGACACTAGGCCATTATTTGGGACTGAACCAGCTGTTATTATTTGCACTGACAAGGGGCATGATTACTTTGTTTTTACTGACTGTCTTGGCACCTCCTTTTCTTTATACTTTGGCCTGTGTTATTTTACACAATTACACAAATTTATGGACAACTATGATTTGATTTCTTGCATAGTATTTGTTGTAACCAACATCTGGTGACAGGGTTCCCACACCTTAGTTAACTTCAAATTCAAGGACCTTTCAAGGACTTTCCAGGTCCAATACCCTCAAATTCAAGGACTAAATGTGGGGACACATTTCAAGTGAGAGCAAGCTTACATCGTTTTGCCTTTTCAGATACATTGTTACAGTTCCCTTTCGAGGGAACTCGCGCTGCGTCACTGTGGCGACACTTTGGGGATGCCTCCAGGGGTAAGTGCGTCTGAATGTGTACATCAAATTCAACCAATGGTGAGGATTAACGACAAAGACAGGGTGACGTGGGAGCCAGGAAGTATATCGCTATATCTAAAATATTGCAAAAGACGGCAATACAGGGACGCAGGAAGTATGGCAAAGACGACACAGCGTCTCGTTCCCTTCTCAGGGAACAACAGTTACATGCGTAACCAGAGACGTTTTCATGTGTCAAACACAACTATGCAAAAAAAGCATTTTGGTATGAATCAACATTCGAATACAGAAGATAAAAGCATTTAAAGTGAACAGTTTAGCACGTGTGCTTAAAAAGTCTAGAATTTGTATATGTTATTATCCTACACTACACAGGGAATTATATGGATTTTTTTCCAGAAAACTTATTGCATGAAATAGATTCAAGCACTTTCAATGACCTGTATCTATGAATGTATATTTATAAAAAGCCTCCCAGGGCCTTAAATTTTTTCCCACAGATTGACAAACTTTCAAGAATTTCAAGGACCCGCGGGAATCCTGTGGTGAACATTTCATTTCAATAGAACACTATATTTACTAAAAGATTTATATTAACATTTCAATAGAGCACTATATTTACAAAAAAAACATGACATGTTTAATACTTATTTTATCCACTGTATACATGGACTAATGGCTATACTTTAAAAGGGGATCAATTTAAATTCAACTTTGCAAAATAGGGTTTCCTATGCAAACTATTCCTATGCAAACTAAAATCCAGTCAAAAACCAGAGAATACATTGTGTATAAAACAAGTGCTGTCATAAAAAATATAAAACATACAGTACAAATTTGTAGATAAACTTAAGATAGTCAACCTTTAATTCACTGAGCGATTAGTTAAACAAATACCATGATACAATTTATAGATTTTTCCTTCATCAACAAAAAAACAGTTTGAGACCCAAACTTAACTTGCAGTAGACTTTCACAAAGAATCAATAATAGAGTAGATTCTAGAGTAGATCATTTCTGATAACAAGCTAATTAAATAAGTAAATTACCTCATAGCTAAAGCCTATCAACTATTACCCTGAGCTAACGTTACCGTGTAAAACTAATGTATACAATCATAGCTACAGATCCTTGAATTGTTGCCTGGCTGAAAAAACTCTCTCTCTTTCGCACAGCGGTGATCCATGCTTGCCGCCACTCCTCATCTTTGGGAAACAAACACACTTTCGACAAGGTATTTGTTCCAGAGATCAGTTTAGTTTAGTGTCTGACATGCTATGTACCGACTAAACAGCAAGGCAGCTGCCATGGTTTATTGCTACAATCGAGACAACTTGGACATGAGAAACACAACGAGAAAATGTTGGAAATTTCCCACCTCAGACGTCGAAATAAGTCTTGCAAGACATTTGAATGTGGACATCTGACCTCTGACTTTGGGGCAGATTGTTTAACCCCGAACTTAGGAACAAATGCCCAGGATACTTCCACATGAGACTAACGCTGTACTTTTTATGTTAAAATGTGAAAACTTTAAATTATTTTGAAATGAAATGAAACATTCTTTTCTGTAAGATATATGACTGAATTCAAACAATAAGTACCGTTTCTCATGAGACGTGATTGACTGGAAACTACTGAGGTCGGAGGTAAAACAATTAAACTGGGATATTCCCACCTCAGACTTGGGTCGTTTCTCAATTCCAAGAACACAAAGGACGGACTTGCGTTCTTGTGGAGATCGATCTTGCCAGACGACCTTGGAAGAACGAACTCAGGTCACAAGAACATGGAACGCACTTGTGAGAATTGAGATGTGCGCGATCTTCCTGTTGGTCACCAAAACCATTGTTTTGACGCAATGACTTCTGGGTCGTAAAGCGATTTCAGCGCGCAAGTCTGCACTCGATGCACCCTCGATATCAAGAACACATCCGGGTATTTTTATGCATCCTCTATACTTGCGTTCTTGAGAATTGGAATTGAACTTTGTCTGTTAATGATGACGTAGAGCGAGAACACAAAGAAGTAAGATCGCTGAAGAACGCACATTGAGAAACACCCTTGGTCTCATACGTGCCATTAAAAACACAGTGGTGATTTATCCTGTTCCTGAAGATCTACACTCCTGCAGAGCTGTGCTTTAATCCTGCCGTCAAACACCTGCCTGCAATTTTCAAGTGAACTCCAAGACCTTGATTAGCTAGTTCAGGTGTGCTTCATTAGAGAGAGACCTGAAATTTGCAGGAGGTAGACTTCTAGAAGCAAAAATGAGCACCCCTGTTGTAACCCAAATCAGCATCATGTCTACAGTTAGTACGAATACAAGAAAGTAAAAGCAATGTGCAATCCCCACCTCTGGCATCAACCGCTTCAAAATGCCAGACACGCAGACACAAGTACATTGATGTACTCTGGTTTGGCCTATGGTTAATGACTCTAACACAGTTAGTTTTCCCCTCTCCATCTGCTTGGTTGTCTCAGTGGCACTTGGCAGCGGATTCAGGATTCACCAAATCCCCACTATCGACACCATTCATTTCCCAAACAATCAGTCACACTCTCTGCCGTTATCAGACACGCACACGCGTGCAATATACAGCAACACGGATGCTCATTAAATGGACATAAGTGTTACTAAAAGCTCATCTCTGTCCACAAACACCTCTCACATCACACACTCACAGTCTCTGTGATGAAGTAGTATTAACCTACAGCCTTCCAGCATTGCTCCCCACTGTCCTCTTACACAGCTCTGATCTCATTCGTACAGCTCTTTCAGCAGCAGTTCATCACACAACACACAACTGTCATCGCTGCTAAAACAACCTGCAGATCCTGCTGATGATCATCAGCCTCCAGGCGAAAGAGCCAGACAGAGGGAGAGATGTCACAAATAACGGTTTAAAAAAACAAGCGCACAAAGAAAACTGATATAAAATAAGATCAAATATTATATGACCCTATTCATTTCTTTGTCCTCACTTACACTCATTGAAGAACTATGAATGCCATAAAGCCCAGTATACAAAATGAGACAAAAGCTTGTGGCCTATTCATGTTAGAAATCTAATCTCAAAATTACCATCAACGATCTTCTAGTGTTTACGCTTTTGCCTTGATCTTTTGACATATTTAACAGGTGTTAATATCATTAAAGGTCACATTCTTCCTGATCCCATTTTTTAAACCCTAGTTAGTGTGTAATGTGGTTATAATAGCATAAATAATACCTGTAAAATTATAAAGGTCAAAGTTCAATGCCAGGTGATATATTCTCTTTAACAGAATTCCGCTATCAAAGCCTACAGCGAACGGCCGGTTTGTACTACAGCCCTCTACTTCCCAGTTGAATGACGTCAATAAACAGGAATACGTCAGTCGGCAGCTAAGCTAATGGCAAGCTAAGCTGCTATCGAATCACAACACACTAAACAAGCTACACAATCAGAACTCAATACATACGTATTTCTGAAGGAGGAACTTCATAGAACAAGGAAGACATCAACACGTTTTGACGACAGTGGTATACAGATAAGTAAATTGTGTAAAAAATAATGAATTTTTTTTAACCGTGAAACATAAACGCATGTTATATTGCACACTGTAAACTAGGGCTGGACCAGAAAATTCGAATATTCGAATATTCGTTCCGTGGGTTGACATTCGATTTTCAGTTTTGAGATTCGATTATATTTATAAATATTTTTCAGCGTTAATGCAGAGCTTTTGCCAAGCAGGAAGTGCGCTTCACGCTCCCGCTCTGTAGGTGGCGCAGAGAGACCAACATCCATAGCCAACAACCACCAAACGCCACCAGTGGAAGAGATCGCCTCAAACGGAAAGCGCGCTTCCTGCTTTGGCATTCACGCTAAAAGTGTTGTAAATAACGTTCAGTTTCATGCAAAAACTGATTGATTTGCTTCACAAGACGTCAATATGTCACACAGAGTTATGGGAGCGGAGTAGACGCGCGGAAAAAGCAAGCATTTGACGCGCGTCCGAAGCAAAATCCGCTTCTTGTGGGAGGGGCAACTGCTGTGCGAGTGTCTGTTTGCAAGATGACTGATGTTACTTGTGCATTTATCAAGAGAGTTACCAGTTTTGTATTGGGTAACCTTACTATGGGGAAAAATAAACGGCGCGGGTAGATAAACGTCACGTGACTCAAAAGTGAAGCGTGTATTACAACTTACCAAGTTGCCCAAAGTCCTTACTGACACTCTTCCAAGCGAGGTCCTTTTTAGTCCTGTCTCCACTATAGAAATAAAAACTTGTGTCATATAGCTTCGAGTGACTGCTTGAGTGAGTGACTCCGGGCGGGGCTGCCACCACAGCAGCAAGCAGGCTCCTGATTGGTTAACGCGGCGCGAAATTCCGCCAAAGTTCAAATATTTCAACTCGGGCGTCAGCCGCAAATTCGCGTGAACCGCAAGATGCACAAAAAGCACCATTCGCGCTTACCGCGCGTACCGCGCACAACGCTCAATTCGCGCCTTTCGCCCGAGCTTCACGCGCGAAAGAGGCGGAAACGCGTCTTCCGCGCCGCGCCGAACGCCTCTTCCGCGCCGCGGGACCTCCTGACGCGCGTCAACGCGTCTTCACATTGACTTAACATTGAAATCACTCGCGCTTCACGCCCTTACCGCGGTCGGGGTAAATGCAGCATAAGTGTTAGTAAATAAACTTGATTTTGAAAGTATGCTACCTTTTTATTACAGTTTGTTGAACTTCGTTCATTTATTTTCGTTGTTTTATTTAAATAGCCTACCCTTTACGTTGTCAGTAATTACTGTGCTGCTAATTTCTGATACGGGAATGTTTGTTTGTTCGCTTGCGCTGTTCTGTAGAATTTTTAAAGTTTATTAATTCTAAACGTGTCACATGTCCATATTGCAAGAAAAAAAGGCACTACACTCCCTTGGGTCCGCAGCAACACATCCGCCATATAATAAAACTGTAGACAGACAGACACACACATACACACACAGAGATTCTTGCCTTTATTAAAGAGAAAAATATGTTCAGCCCCTCCTTCCGAAGCTTCGAATATTCGATTTTATTTCTACTAGAGCTTCGAAGCTCAAAAAATGGTATTCGGAACAGCCCTACTGTAAACACAATCAAAGCTTCAAAAACACAGAAAGAACGGGGCCTTTAGTACGTCCTGCAAGTTTCTTAGCTTTAAATGCCCTCCTTTTCAATAACAAAATAATTTGTGTAATTATTCTCAGCAAAAACAAATATATATATATAATAATGGCTGGATAAGTGACATTAACAGATTAATTTTCATATAACCCCCCACCACTTTATGGTGCAATACTATGTATAAAAAAAGAAAACTTTTGTACTCATTAGCTGAGAACGATATATCGGTGTTCCCTAATAATTCATTTATATACTTCCTTTAGTGGTCAAAACTTTTATCGTTGTGATATTGGCTGTATGTGACATAAATAAACACACAATGTGCATAAAAAGAGAAGCTGTTTCTGTAATAAACTGCAGTTTTAGCAACAGCATATAGCCTGTCAATCAACGAAAGTGGGCCCGACACGCTCTTAAAGGAAAAGTTCGGTATTTTACACTTAAAGCCCAGTTTTCAGATTGTTTATGATGAAATAGAATGGTTTTGACTGAAATTTCGACATATAATGCTGGCGCGAGAATTTTCGGGTGTTTCTTGTATCACCTCCCATCTCTATAATGGCTTTATAGGTGCACAGGAACAATCCTTCCTAAAATGCATTAGACTTTCGTTTACAAAGACGTGAAACTCACCGAGTGGTCAGGGGTGTTCACTGATATGCTCACACAAAAATCGCTGCAAAAGACGCATTCCAACAGGTTTTATTGTAGTTTTGTCCAACTCCATTGACTTGTATTACATGTCCTGTGAGGTACGGTATTACTCCGCGCCGGGAACTTTGTTTGTATTCTTGCAATTGGCAAAGGCGGATTTAGACGAAAGTTTAATGCATTTTAGGAAGGATTGTTCCAGTGCACCTATACACCCATTGTAAAGGTGAAAAACAAACACCCGAAAATTCTCGGGGCAGGCGCATATGTCGAAATTTCAGTCAAAACCGTTCTATTTCATCATAAACAATCTGAAAACAGGGCTTTAAGTGTAAAATACCGAACTTGTCCTTTAAAGGGGAAGCACACAAATCAGACTTTTTCCAATCAGAGGATGAAAAACAGTGTGGAAAATGGTCATAAATTACTTAAATCTGTATGTTTTTCTGCAAAAAAACTTAAGTAATATTATACGTGCACCTCATGGAACATAATAAAAACACATGTCATGACCCCTTTAATTCAGATACTAATTTTTTTAAATTAAAAACTTATTGACCATATTGCCAGGTGTATGCACTGTCCACAGTAAATAAAATTAGGAATAAAAACTATCCAATTATATTCAAAAGTGAGTGACAGAGGAGGGAGAGATATTACCTAAAGACCCCATAGATATGACCTTGATGTTTCTGATGACTTCAACTATTGTGTTGCTATGAGAATGTGACGGTTATGACTTAATAAGCTTTTTGCTTAACCTCACAAGAGCAAACAAGAAAACAGGTCTCATTGTTTCTGCTTGTCAAGAAAATGTTAACTGCAGTAGGATCTTATGGCAATACAAAAGCTAATAAGGCATTCAGCTAACCTAGCTAGTTATTTTTATTTCTTGCATTTTTCCATTTTATTATCCAAATGTCTGTGAGAAGAAGACTTTAAAATATATATGTATCTGTATGCTTCTTCGAAGGCATTTTGTATTAACCATAAATTTAAACCAAAGAACCTGAATTGTACAGTACAGGTACAGGCTAAAATGCTTCTGTCTTGTGCTGAAACCCAAATTCACTTTAAAGAGACTCTAGAGAGACATGTTTAAAACGGCAATGGAGGTTCAGGGCTCATGACACTGATTGGGAGCGAGAGAAAGAGAGACAACAGAGACTCTGGGGGTGGATGTGGTGAGAAAGATGAAAAGATAGACTGATAGCCAGACTGCTATAACGGCACAGCGTGTCTACTGCTAACAAGGACAGAGAGATCAGATCAGAGGCTTAGCGACCACCACCACTACCACTACAAACAAAGACAAAGAGAATCTCTCTCTATGAATATGTGGAACTGTGTTTAATGACGACCATGAAGTGTTAAAGCTTTCTCGGGTCTGGGATCATCACGTCTAGAAGGGAAGGTCAAATTCATACTTCATTAGGGAATTGAGTACCATTCCATTTTTCTAAAAAATAAGTGATATGGCAAAATATATGAGGTCTTAGCTGAGGTGCGAGCTTGCAGTGTGAATGAATTGTCTGTGATGAGATTCTGAACATATTCATTTTTGTAAATGATATTTAAGAAGATGATCCTTAAGTAATTAAGCAATAATTTCTGAAAGATTAGGTGACATCACAAACAGAATCATTACATTTCTTACCATTCACATCCATACAACTCACTGCCTGCGTATATGCACATCTATTTTTTATGACAGTATCTTCTACTAAGAATAGTGCTTGAAGCACAAGGTAACTTTCAGATTTTACATCAACTCATTGTGGACTGGGATTTTTGTTTGAGCCACTTTTGTTCTCTAGTTGCAAGCCTCAAGCTAGAGACATAGCAATGTATACACTCTTCACAACAGATAACCCTAGTAAGAGAGCCAACTGGAGGAAACATCTAAAATAGCTTTTTCTTTCTACCTAACATTTCCCAAATCCGACTCTTCTCTATTCTTTTCCACTCCCCATAAAGAAAACTGACACTTTCAGCACCCTCCTCTCTTTTCCCCCCTCTGGGCGTCTCATCTCCCCGATACCATTTTCCTTTTCCTCTCTCTCCCTGGACACATTCAGTTTCTCTCCGGCTGCTTCATTATTTTTCTCGTCTTTCTGGTGAAAACAGATTCTGAACATTCCTGTACACCATTAAGCTGCAGGCACTCATTACGGATAGCTCTCGGCTTTCTAGCACAGCCGAGCGATCGCTCAACCTTGCATATCCGCTCCGTTCCTCTCCGGCTTTCCACATATGCTGTTCACACAAATCGAGAGAATGAGGAAAGTCAAGTGAGGAATTGCACAGAGCATTTTTTAAAGTTTAGACTGATCTGAAGTCAGAGCGACCATCTGCTAGGAATCCTGCACAGGCTCTGCTTTGAAAGACATCTTTGCGCACAGCCAGAGCATTTCAGGCCTCCTGCCGCATCTGTCATAAGACATGTTGATCTGTTTGATAGGTCTCGGTGTACTTCGAAAACAACAGACATTTGGTTAATGAGCAACAATCTGATACAATGAAGTGGTGTAAGATCAATGCAAGCAAAGCACAGATAGTGCTGCGTTCTGAGATTGACGTGGAGGAGCAGGAGCCGGGGGTGTTCGATTACCAGCACTTCCAGCAGCTGTTGGAGTGACAGGATGAGGTAAAGCTTTACCGCTGGTATAAAGTGTTGTTGTAAAGATGAAGTTGTGCTGCCGTTAAGCTAAGCCAATGGAAAAACGCGGCTTCCCGTTGCAATGGCTTCAAAATAACATCTCGGTGTCATCAGGATCAGATCGGGTTACTCTGCTGGAGGGAGAAAAAGCAGACGACGGTTGGCTGCTTTATAAATGACTCAGCATTTCCCATCGTGATTGTGTGCCTGTGGTTTCGCCATCTAATCGGAGACAAGCCGCACGCACCTTCACACATTACTTCCATTTGTGGCATGAATAAAATCAGTAAGTGATTATTAGTGATAAGTTATATAACTTATGATGTATGATGACATACAGTCAGCAAGAGGTAGCATGCGTTTATATACAGTAATGTGCAAGTATGCAAAGTTAATGCGAGGTCTTAATAACCATCCATATTTGAAGAGTTTGGTTCCAAAACGCAAAACACCATTTAAAATTTAGTTACCACCAAATCAGTATTGTATCAGGTCAGTATTAAAAAGTAAATTCTTAATTTTCTGCTAAATCCGATATCCGCCGTGTTGTTCAGTCATCTTTTCTTCCTTTTTTCCAAAACGCGATAAACGGAAGTCCTGCAGAGTGCAATAAATCTGCTCAACAAATTACAGCGCACCATTCCACGCATTGTGAACAATAATGGAGGCGCTTTGAATTCACACAGAATCCTAGTTTTCCTCATGTACTTGTATTTTGTGATCAACAAACAAACAAACACACACAAAATAATACCTTTGATGGCATTGACAAACCCGTGGTGGTTTTCTGTGGCAGGGAAGAAACGTAAGCCACCCGGGCGATGGAAAAATGCCGGCTGTTGCTTGTTCTCACACGATAAGTAAGTGTTTTGATTAATGGCATTAATGTTTATTTTTTAAATCAGTGTATACCACTAGTCAACTAAATGAATACTAATACTGTGTTGGATCCCCTTTCGCTTTCAGAACTGCCTTAATTCTATGTGCCATTGATTCAACAAGGTGCTGAAAGCATTCTTTAGAAATGTTGGCCCATATTGAAAGGATAGCATCTTGCAGTTGATGGAAATTTGTGGGATGCACATCCAGGGCACCAAGCTCCCATTCCACCACATCCCAAAGATGCTCTATTAGGTTAAGATCTGGTGACTGTGGGGCCATTTAATACAGTGAACTCATTGTCATGTTCAAGAAACCAATCTGAAATGATTCAAGCTTTGGGACATGGTGCATTATCCGGCCTGAAGTAGCCATTAGAGGATGGGTACATGGTGGTCATAAAGTGAAGGACATGATCAAAAACGATGCTCAGGTAGGCCGTAGCATTTAAACGATGCCCAATTGGCACTAAGGGGCCCAAAGGGTGCCAAGAAAACATCCCCCACACCATTACACCACCACCACCAGCCTGCACAGTGGTAACAAGGCATGATGGATCCATGTTCTCATTCTGTTTACACCAAATTCTGACTCTAACATCTGAATGTCTCAATAGAAATCGAGACTCATCAGACAAGGCAAATTTTTCCAGTCTTGAACTGTCCAATTTTCAACTGTACAACCCGGAGGGGGCTTCTGCTGTTGTAGCCCATCCGCCTCAAGGTTGTGCATGTTGTGGCTTCACAAATGCTTTGCTGCATACCTCGGTTGTAACGAGTGGTTATTTCGTCAAAGTTGCTCTTCTATCAGCTTGAATCAGTTGGCCCATTCTCCTCTGACCTCTAGCATCAACAAGGCACTTTCGCCCACAGGACTGCCGCATACTGGATGTTTTTCCCTTTTCAAACCATTCTTTGTAAACCCTAGAAATGGTTGTGCGTGAAAATCCCAGTAACTGAGCAGATTGTGAATTACTCAGACTGGCACCAACAACCCTGCCACGCTCAAAATTGCTTAAATCACCTTTCTTTCCCATTCTGACATTCAGTTTAGAGTTCAGGAGATTGTCTTGACCAGGACCACACCCCTAAATGCATTGAAGCAACTGTCATGTGATTGGTTGATTAAGTAATTGCATTAATGAGAAATTGAACACGGGTTCCTAATAATCCTTTAGGTGAGTGTATATAGATTCAATAGATTTAAAGCATTTTGAAAAAAAAAACATTTTTACGGATATTAGTCAAAATGGATGTGTGTGTTTTGGAACCAAACTATAAATTTTTTTCACTGTCTTTAACATACAAACAGAAAACACTGGAAATATGTACATAAAATGTAAAAAAAAGGCTTCTTGCAAAAGATGATATTTAGTGTGATCTCTCTTGGCACTAAGCACTTGAACTTTTTGAGTGAAGACCTGAAGTCATTAGATTAAAATCATTTTATTTAGGTTTAAGAGAGCAGGTTCCTGCTATTGCTCAAGTGTAAGGGGAACTCTCACTAAATACTTATGTTTACAATCAGTTTTTTAATACTGCATACAAATTTTTCTGTATTTTCTGAGAAATAACTGAATAAGATCACTATACCATTGCAACAACAACTAATTAAATGGTGGCAAGTATGGTCCATTTTTAAGTGTACACGAGGGTTTGCGATTCAGTGCGCGTGATGCAAATTTCATCACCAGAAAAATATAGGCATACTGTATGTAAATGCTAAAAAAAACATTTATTGTAGTGCAACCTTTTCTTATATGAGTGAAATAAGGAATAAAGAAAAGTTATGTTATGTAAACTTTAGTTGGCTTCGACTTCCTGTTTAAAAGGTGTAGCGGAGAGCAGCTGGTGCCCTGATGAAACCTTGTAAAGTCATGTTGTAAGTGTAAAGCCGATGCAGTGATGAAGTGACTGGCTGAAGTTGTTTGAGGTTTTCTTTCCCAGACTTGCACAGTTCACAGTCAGCCTTCTCGCTCCGAGCACCTGGAAACAAGCCATCTCAGCTTTTCAGCAGCATGCAATCAGCTCCACACCGAACACTCCTCGCCTGCTCACAAACATGCACACTCGCCCCCTGATTTTCCTACCTTTAACATATAAGCCGACAGAGACAAATAGAATGTGAAAGTGGAGTTGATGATGTGGCCTTTCCTTGTGTCTGATGCATGCAACAAACACCGTCTCCCACGCAGACAAACACCAGGATGCACGTATACACACAAAGTGACTGAGACAGATTCAGCTCACACCCCATGTCTAGGTTTTGCCAATGGCCTCTTCCTGTCTCCGTGGTGATAGCTGAGGAAAAGCTGGCCAGTGGGCGACACTGACAAATGTCCAGCCCTTAATCTTAGTGTGTGTGTGTGTACGTGAGAGAGAGATGACAGTTGCTTCAAAGACAAGGCCATCTGCACTGCACCAATTTCAAAGGCCTTGGTTTATACACTTTACTTTCCGTTCCGGTTTTTCTGCCCCATTCCTGATCTTAATTCTCCAGCCGAGTAGAAAGTATCCCCTCATGCACAGTTACAAGTAATGACGACTGCAGTGAAATTGAATAGTGATGAGGTTCGGGTTCAGGCCGTTGCTATCATAACGGGTTGGCGTGCTGCAGGTCCGGGTGGTAAACCTGAAGGTCTCCATTAGCACAAAGCTAATGAGACAGAACCTCCGTGGGCTGGGTCACACACTCATTACAGCAGGATCACAGGCGCGTGTGGGGTAAGAAACCAGTGTGTGCGAGCGCATGACTTATGGGAGAGCCAAAGAGGTGTGATGGAGTCTGTCGAAAGTTATGGCTTCGGGGGTCTATTTTAATCAGAAAGAAAGAGAGAACAGATCGAGCGTTCAATGAATTTTTTTAAACATCTGCAAAGTGTTGCCCAAAGCTGTCGCATTAATAAAGAATGCTGGAAAATTATAGAAAATACTATCTTGGAGAACCATCTTTATATTTGTTAAAGAAAGTCTGTCTGTACAATTTTAATGGTTTCTACATGGTTGCTTGCTAAATGTTTCACACCAATGTACAGAAAAACACTGCAAACACCCTGAAAAAAATGTTGGACCACAGCAAAATCAGCAATGTTAAATCAACACTGCTGGTGTTTATATGATTAACACCAGACCTGGTGGTCCCCATATACACCAGCAGTGTTAATTTAACACTGCAGATTCAACCTATAGTTGGGTTAAATTTGGACAAACCCAACTGTTGGGTTATACATAACAAAATCCCAGCATTTAGACTAAATAACCCAACATAGGTTCATTCCATAAACAGTAAAAGAAATGAACACAGCGACCCCATTGGATTTAAAGGAGACAAGTGAAGTCAATTAGAAGCACGCACTTCCTGGGGGTCGAGCGTACTGCGCGGACTCAAACTGAGCTTAATGACGTAGATGTCACGTGAGCAACCTGTCTGACAATCGTACGTTTTGTAATAGCCATGCCAAGAGAAATCTGAATCAGCCATCGAATCTTGCAGAGACGGCGAGCTTGAACAGGAGCAAATTTTGGTAAGTATTTGGATTAATAATCTCCCTTGACTTTATGCCTCAATGTTCATCCGATTGCCTCATAAACAGTAAAAGATTGCCTACGAGCTTCTCCTCCTGTCCATACGGTAATTTCTCTAATGTGCGACAGTGTCGCAGGTTATGACGCATTCATTAGCCTATCTTTACAAAAACTGCTTCTACTGGGCCATAACGTGGGCCTTTTATACATTTTCGTGTTTCTTTAGAAATAATTAATGGACAAATGGAGTCTTTAAACACCTCAGGAGTAAAGTTATCCGCTGTCAAAGTGATGGCAAAATGAATGGGAGTCAATGGAATGCTAACAGCAGGTGGGGGTCCGCTGATCAATGGCGGCACCCGGGGAAGCTTCAATAAAATATGAAACCCTGCCCCCATGGTTTTTTCAGAACCCAACTATTGGGTTTATATTTGACCAACCTTGGATTAAAACAATAGGACTGGGACAATTGATCGTTCAAATGTGTGTTTTCTCAATGGATGAATTTTAAAGCAACACTATGTAGTTTTTTTTACCTTTAAATAATGTCTCTAAAATTATTTCAGTGATAGAACAACTTTTAACTGGACAAATTGTACTGTTGCTGCAACCTGAGCAGCCTCCTAGCTGCTACAAGCACACTCTGAAAGTGGCGGTGGAGGGTAGAGCACACAGCCCCGCCCCTCCCCCTGCCTGCAGAAGAGTGTCTGATACCAGGCACTGTTGCGCTTTTCAACCACATGGGGGGATGTAAGTCATTTTTACATGGAAACTACATAGTGTTGCTTTAATGAATTACGGTGAAATGCTGCCAAATCTAAAAACCAAAGGCCGTTCTCGTATAGAAACTCCATTTGTGCTGCAGAAGAAGTACCAATACAAATGCTATTCCAGGAAATGTCTATAAGCATATTTACATCTCTGTTCTGCAAATTGTTTCAGGTATTTTCATGATAAAAAATAATATTTTAAATGATTGTGTTGCTTTTTTAAAATGCACGTTATAAACGAATTAAACTTATATTGATTTTTGGTTGATAAAGACTTTCTACTGATCAAATAGCTGTAGTACGCGCACGAGCTGTGCATGAATCACAGAATCAGACCCTTGTGATTCAGAATCGAGTTATTTTTAAACGAAAACGCAATGCATCGTCACACCCTATAAACCAGCCCAACATTTTTTTGCAGGGTGTTGCTTTGCAGTGTTTTTGGTTCATGGATGGAACATTTAGCAAGCACTACTTGCATTACTACACATTAAAGATTACCAACATGACAAATCTAAAAATACGGAGCTACTGCTCTGACAAGCTAAAGGATATGTATTATTGCAACTTGATTAATATGACCCGTCACTTGTGTGGGAACCTAGTGTGATCTAACCCAGCTCCCTTTCCTCCAAAACACACAAGAACAGAGCCAGTCTTAACACACCCTTAAAGAGCGATCAATGCAATGGACAACACCTGCTTAAACACAACAGGACCCATAAACCAAACCACTGGAGGAATTCATTAGGATGTGCCCAACACTGGCCTTTCTTTCCAAAGCTACATGCAGGCAGTTGTCCAACTTGTCAAAACTGCACGGTGCCGTGACCTGTGCTGAAAGAAAATAAACAAAGCCAACCTGCTCCATTAGGGCATGGTTGAGTGATGTCAACTCTGGCATAGCCCCTGTGATGCAACACAGGGCATTAATAATCACACCGAACAGAAAGACGGAGCTGCTCGGGCCATAAGGGATCGTGATGGACTGTGCTTTAGCATGGGCTCGCTCTTTGGACGCCATACAGAAAAGCCATTACCGACGAAGCCATTTAACAACATCAATTAATCAATCAAAGCAGGCAGGAAAATGATTTTGCTAGCGTCTTACCGAAGACTCCATTCTAGAGAAGTTTTGATGCAGGATGTCTCATATTTCAGAATGGGGGGAGGTTGGGGACAAAGAAAAACAACACAGCAGGGAAAACATTCTCATTTGGATGCCGTCCCAGCTTCGAAAATTGCACTTCATTAGCAAAGTGAGCAGAGAAAGCAACAAGGTCTTGTGCTCAAAGAAACTTTCAAGTAAACTTTTATCAACACTATACTGAAGGAGCAACAACGGCCGTGTACCAAATGATGATGAGGCCTACACCGATACAAACAGCTGTCTTCAACAAGACACACTGATTAGCGTATTTATATATTTAAAGCGGATCTTGAATGAGAGATTGCTGGGTCAATGCAGAACTGATTGTGTATGCAGATTATCGCACACAGACAAAGCTGATTAGGATCAGGGCCTTGTGTTGGTTTGGGACGACAAGAGACCAATACTGATGACAGGAAATGCTTGTCAATTACCGGAGGCTGCGTATCAGGTTTTCACTCCATCTGTCTCAAACAAGCTCTTGCACCCTATTTTTACAACCTTCAGTTTTTTTCCTCTTATTTATCGTTAACACAGAGGCTTGTATCCTCAGGTGGCCCATCTCTACAGAGTGGCAGCATGTGTTGGTTTCCCCTTGGGACACATTAGGGGGAGGGACAGCAAAGCCACATCAGCACTAAAACACTTCAGTGCTCTAAATGGGGCTCTAATCAATCGGATCAATGGACTTGATCAGCGTTATGAGCTCCGATCAGAGCGCGCGTGGGGAATGGAGTAATCCAGTTAAGCCATTAGCATTATGGGACGGATAAGCCAATTGGGCACCGAGCCCATCTATGAGATCTGCTTATTAGCACAATGCCATATGGAGACAATAGTACACAAGTGCGAGACAGTCATGAATGTAGGAGGGAGAAAATGCAAGACGAAAGGTCTTTATTGTCGAATGTCTGAGCCAGTGCGACAAAGAAAAAGCATGTTTATTAACAGTTCACCATGGTGATGTGTCGGAAGGGAAAGAAGTGAGACTCTGACTTGAGTAAACAGAGACAGCATGGCCCCGTGTTGGAGGTCACCCTTCAGTCTGTGATTGAGCATGAGGATCAAACTACATTTAATGCACCACAGCTTGTGTTACAGAAATCCAGTTGCAGCCACGCAATTACCAGACAGTTTTCAGCCTGCGCTCACACGCTTTTCCCATCTGTAAGAGAGGTTAAACACAAATACCGTCCCACCGTTAGCAAAAAGGAGGGAAAACCTACAGGTCTGCTCGGTTGCCGGCTGAGTAAATCGCATTAATCATCTGTCCTGATGTTGTTTTTCCTGGAAGCGCGTTTCATATTTAGATGCTCCTCAAAGAAAACTCTCTACAGATGCTCACGTAGGCTGGCGAGGACCGAGGGGGCATTAAGCAGCTCTGTCTGAATCTACTATAAATAACAATGTTACATTAGAGAAACAGAGCTAATGCAGAGAAAAAGGACAAGAGTTAGACTGCAAGAAAGGAAAAAATCTTTTTTAGTAATACAATAACTTAAAATAAAATAGTTAAACTGGCAGTAGGGGCAGGGTTATGGGTTGACTGATAAAATGTACACCCCAAATGCACTGTAGACCACTTCTGATCAAGACAACGGCAAGATGCATAATGTTAAATATAATGTGAACAAGCTGAAGAAAGAGTGGCAGATACACTGCAGGAAGACCTCCATCTGAACTGGGAAAAATCGATCATGTCTCTTACTGACAGAAAGACAAGAAAACAGATTTGAAGAAATGTCAGCGGATGAATGCTGACATAGGCTACACTTACACTGGTGTGCTTTTGTTTTGATGTGGTGCCATGATAGGGACTTGACAAGTCAGGAGAGGCCCAGAAGACCCAGTCAGGGAGCAAATGTGGGCAGCTACTCCTTCATTTACATTAGGGTTGTAACGGTACTGGCGGTATATCATGATATTAACATATACAATTATCATACCGAGAATTCTAATCTCTATCCCCGCTGAAAAAAGTTCAAATCTGCAGCATGAGAAAACTTTGGGTATCCAAACATATAAACGAGTATAAACGAACGCAGGGTTGTCCTTGAAGATGGATTTCCAGTTTGCAAGAAAAGTGGACGATGAGTGGCTGCAAAAGGAGGAAATACGTTAAACATGTTCTACCTTATTTGCAAACACATCCCTCTGTGCAGACAAAAGTGTCTTCTGTTTATAAATTAAAGCAGTATTATTTACGTGATGCAGAGGGAATCCAGCAATCCAGTCATGATAATCGACCATAAATCTGACCCGGATGTGTGTTTAATTTTCGGCTGATCTGTATCACGGACAAAAAGCTGTTATATGAATGCGCCTTTGAAGGGAACTGCCTTGATAAAAGTCTCGATGGCATTTTTTTTTTCGTCTAATCGCAGTATAATGCCTGATAAAGCCCTGTTTATGAGCGCATATGGCTTCTTTCTTTACATAGCAACCCTGGTAACTTCTCTCTCTTTCTCTCTCTCTCGAGCGCACACTCTCTCCGTCTAAAACTATTATTATACTGTGAAAATCTCATACCAACCGTAGGAAGTTTTCATGGGGGAGATTTCAACCCCAGAGGGTCTGCAGAGATTCTAAAAGTCTCCACTTTTAAAGGTTGAAAACTCTGGAGAAGTGTAGATACCCGACATAACTGTAGCAAAAGAAATGTGTAGCCAAAATCAGCACATTGCGCTTTTCCATTGCATAGTACCCCACGTTTTAGTTTGGGTCGGGGCAGCTTACCTTTGGGGGCTTTTCCACTGGTTGCATCACATAGTACCAAATACTTTAAGTACCACCTCGGTCGGGGTTCCAAGCGACCTGAGCTGATACCAAAACAGCTGCAAAAACACCGTAGATCACTGATTGATCTGAGAGAATGGTCACTACCAGCATCATCCCTATAATGTAAAAGATTAGCTTTACCTTCGTTGCTAGCTTGCGCTGTCTCGAGTTAACCTGTTGTCATCTGTGCTTTCCTGTAAGTTTCCAAACTCTATTTAAGCGATGAAAAACATCCACATGTTGAGAATCAGGAACACCATACCAGTTTTTGCCAGACTTGCAGTTGTGGCGGCACATTCGCGACGCGCACGTCCACATATATGCTTAAATGCAACTTAAATGAGGCTCAGCGGAGCGCGTCGACTGACGCCACAGGTGATTGTACAGAAACTGTCATGTGAGTCAGAGGTAGTGATAAATGCGATGTGCAAACATCCATTTATGGTGGTCAATTTTAATTTGTGGCGGACTGAGAAATAAATAAATGTATGGGAATGTACAACGACGCTCTCACTTGTATGATGTCACAGCAGTAGGCAGCGCAAATATAAGGACACGCCTATAATCCCTCCCACTCTGAAGTGTTACTAAACTCGATCGAAAAGCTAACCAAGCCAAAGTGGGGTGAGCTGACCTGACCCAAACCAAACCGTGGGGTACTATGCAATGCAATGGAAAAGCGCCATTAGAAAGGTAGGGAAGAAAAGGGGAGCAGATAAAGCAAATTTGGTCATCACTTCAGCTAAATGTAAAAAACAATCTTGCCTGAATCTGTAATGCCACACAACATCAAACTACAGAAACTTTGCTTGAAGAGAGAAAATAACCTTAAAGCATCAAACACTGGCAGTAAAAAAAAATTTATGTTGCCTGGAAAGCTCGAAGATTACGTTGCAATAGAAAAAAAAATATCAAAGAATACCCCATACAAAACATCACACTTTTGAATATACATGGCTGCTCCCTCTCCACATTACTTGAAAATCTCATTGTGTGTCTCTCTTGTATCCACATTTTTCAATCTCAAATTTTTAATGGAGACAAACTGCTTTGTGTAAGGATGACGAAACCCATTCTCAGGGCATTTCTCCATTAAATGACAATGTCTCAATTACATCTGTGGTTTTATATAACATTTATTTAAAAAACAGGGTATTTCTAAGGTTTAATCTACATGGCTTACCTTACTGAGAGCAGTCAATCAGCAAAGGTAGAGACCTGGACAGAGAGAAAATAAAGGGAGACAAAGAAAGATCATTACTGATGCAGCTAAAAGCTCAACAAATTAAGACCCTGCTGTTCAGGTCTACATCAATATCACCTGCCCTCCTCCAGTAGTTCTTAAACCAAATGAGAGAAAGACACTAAATGGCTTCTTAAATAAGGAAAACAAACTATGACGTATGTGTCCATATGTTTTTCAGAGATGAATGTTCAACACTGAAAATGTGTGATTTGGGATGATATATTCAGGTAGACATAAAAACTTAAATTTAGATCCTGTTTGTGAAATCCACGCTCATAACCTAATTATGAATTTAGAAGCATCAAAACTTGATATTTTAATCATTGATTTCTCACTGATTTCAATCTTTGGTCTTACTTGGTCAATATTAAAGATATCAGGGTATAATGGTATGTGGAGTGCCTAGTAATATTTTATATTTTTACAGAATGTTCTTTAAATGTAGGATGATTTTTTTTTGTAGAAATCAGTATCACAAAAAATGACTTTAGCTGGGTTTTCACAAATGCGTAATCGAATACATTCTAATCTCAGTTTGCAGATTGTTTAAAAATACATTATGGATAACCACCCAGCATTTTCCCTATGAGGTAGCAGGTGGTCACACAATTCTAAATTCACACAAATCTAGATAACGTTGCCTTTACTAAAAGAGTCGTGCTCGATTGTCTTGGTTAAACAATACAAGAGGTCCGAATGGGCTGAGGAATAAGTAATACTGCATGGGGAAGGAACAACAGAGATCGGGAGGCTTTAGGACTTTGACACTTAACCCCATGAGCTTTAGTGCTGTTGACTACCACATCACAATCCTGCATGCCAAACGTCAATCATCATGGATCAGCCAACAAGCCAACCAACACTGTACATAAATAATACAATGCGAATGGCTTCAACTATGAATCATTCATACATGTTACACACATATTGATGTATGCAAAGCACATTGTGGAACTGTTTTAATGTACTCTTACATGTTTAAAAAAGACAGAAAGAAGTATATACAAAATTAACGTACAAAATCTTGCCTGCAGTATTTACATCAATAAAACCTGCCCTCCTAAAATAGTTCTTAGACCAAATGAGAGAAAGACACTAAATGGCTTCTTAAATACAGAAAAAAAACTATGACGCACGTGTCCATATGTTTTTCAGAGATCAAAGTTTAATACTGACAATTTGTGAAATTTAACTATGAAATTACAGATGTACTTTGAAGAATGAAAATCCATATTAAATAAATAAAAAACATATATAAATGCAATCATAAGAGCAAGAGCTCTTTCCTTTCACATTTAGAGATCTGTCGATTTAAAGATGAAGTTATGTCGGTGCTGTCGATGAGGAAAGATGTCTCAAGTAGAGCCCGACCGATTTATAGTTTTGCCAATTTTATCGGGTGATATGTGCCTGTCGCACATATATCTGTATCGGCGTATGCACAAATGATATGGTAGTTTTTTAACAGAACATAATAAAATGCTTGTGAATGGTGTAAGTGAGTGGTTCTCAAACTTTTTCCGCATGCGGCCCCCCTTGTGTACGGTGCATTGCGGACCCCAGTTTAAGAACCACTGGTGTAAGTACTTGTATGTTCAGCAGATTGTGCTCCATTGTTTGCTAGGTCAAGTGTGCATTTTACAGAAAAATAATACACCCATGGAACATTTCTCAACTAATCAGAATAAAGCATTTTACAGGCCCTTGTTATAAGCATGTGTGTACTGTCCTATAACATACACAAAGAATATCAGGCATTATATTGATATCTGAATTTTTTTACTGCCTAATATCTGTATTGCCCTCCCCCCCAAAAACGATATCGGTCGGATTCTAGTCTCACGTGATCAGACTCGGACTTAAATCTGTAAGCAACAGAAGCATCTTTCATGAAGACATTGGCAATGTTGTTTCTAACTTATGCTGTCTATGTGATATATCTGCCAATTAACAAACCAGTAGCAATGATAACAATTCCGCCTTACGGATTCTGCTCTGGATGGTGTTTCTAAACCAGACTCTCTCACTTGGGGATACAACAAAGACAGAAAGACATTGTTTAAGAGAGAGAGAGAGAGAGTGAGAAAGAAAGAAAGAGATAGAAAAGGGGAAAGAAAAAGAGTCTTCCAGCAGGTAAGGATTATTAATCTATCATAATGGGATTTTACCTGTGCAGCACTGTGCGGATAAGTTCCTCAAGACTGAACTCTTTTGTGCTTTTCTCAAAGCTCCCTCCATCTGACCATGTTTGGAAGAAACAGGTCAGAGGCATATATAATATTAGTATGCAATGCAAGTGCTTGAGCAACAGTCCAACTGTACTTATTTAATCCATATTTACAAGGGGTTTCACAACAGCAACATCTGATATTTCACAATTCTTAAAACCAATTTCTGCAGGTTGGATGAAAAATCACATAAGTGCGTCTGACATGTTTGCTTGTAAATAATCATTTTTAATCAGGCTTTTATGTTTAGGTTCAGTAAATTCACTTTAATTGCAATGAGAAGGTTATTAGTTAGTAATTGAAATGCCTTATTTTCATTGGTATTTAACAAATCTGACCATCTTCAGCTGCAAAACCCTCTAAGGGGCCAATCACACCAAACGCGTGTATGGCACTTGCAGGCGCATTTTTTGATATTCTATAGGCAGTGAACGTATGCGCGCTGTTTATGCACGGCGAACGCCTTGCGGTTTTTGCCGGTGGGTGCAGCACACGTTTATAAAGGAGTGCTGAGAGCGGAAAAGCAGCCGACGTCATTTGCGTCTTTCCATTGTCCAATCGAATGAGGGGAGAGGCGGGCCTTACGTTGTGGTGAGGGAAGTTTACAGTTGCTTTGAAGAACCAGACTCCACTTGTTCACTCTCTCCTGCGTGTTTGTGCACCTCTCACCCTCAAACAAGGTCAGAGCAAGCGCCCTCTTTTCAAAGTTTCTGCTAATATGACATGTTAACAGCAAGAGCGCGCACGCTTCAATATTTGATTGACAAGACAGCTGACTTGGAGGTTGCCTAGCAATATAAAAAGCCGTGTCGCACTGCTCTTTTTTAAAAAGGGCAGTGCGTCGCGCCTTGCGTTTCAAAGCGGTTAAAGCGCGTTTGGTGTGATTAGCCCCTAATGCATGCAAGCTTTTGTGGCAAAAATTTTCTTTGGACAAAACATAGTAAACAATTGCAAAATCACTAAAGATGCAACTAGAAACATTGCCAAGAATGAAAGAAAATGTAAAAATGAAGAAACTGAAGCACACATTAAGGGGCGCTGCGATCCATGTGACATACAGGGTGTATTCAGGTCCAAGTACTCACAACAAACTCGGATCTTTCGTGTACTTAGAGAACAAGTGCACAAAGTCGATTTCGTTTAGAGGATTCTGCCAAACAAATCGATGTGGAGTTTAGCAAATTCGGAGGACAACATAGTATTTCTGAATGGCGCAAGACCATAATTATGCGGATTTTAAGCAAAGGTATTTGATGAACATATAATATATAATGTGAACATTTTTTTAATCGGCATCAATCTCATTTTTGATGGTAGTGTGGTTTCGCAGTTTAGCATCTGCGCTCGTTAAAGAGGCCATGACATGAAAATCTGACTTTTTCCATGTTTAAGTGCTATGATTGGGTCCCTGGTGATGCTATCAACCTAGAAAATTTGAAAAAGATCAACCCAGTAACTTAGTTTTGGTAAACCATTCTCTACAAGCACATGAAAAAATAGGTCGTTGAAATTTGGCTCTCCTTATGATGTCATAAGGAGCTCTTATTATAACAATCCAACCCCTTAATCCAACCACAGCACTGCCATTTAGTGCAGAGAGAAAATAATTCACAGAACAATTGAGTTTCAATTTCAACAAACCACCATCATTGTGATCAGTGTTTGCACTTGATCTGCACATGTGCATTTTAGAGGACACACCCAGAACGGCAAATTTTTGCACACACCTACAAAGTGGCAATTTTAACATGCTATAATAAATTATTTATATGGTATTTTGAGCTAAAACTTCACACATGTGCTCTGGGGACACCAAAGATGTATTTGACATCTTAAAAAAGTCCTGTGACATGGGCCCTTTAAATACTATACAAACAGTGGCAAATTTTCTAACTATTTAAAGAGAAGTAGAAAAGGTTGTAGAAAAAAATGAATAAGCAATCAAACAAACAGTTAGTAGCAGAACAAAGATATAAATGAAGTAAACAGCAGAGTCCAGCAGTACACCCCACCCATTATGCGACAGCAGTATTCATTTATATAACAGAAGAGTTAATATTTAAATTATTAAATAACACATTAGTGGTTTACTCACCAGGTAAACAGTGCTGCAAGATAGTACTGAAAGTACTTAAAATATTGAAACATTTTGGAAAAGTTTGCAAAAATATTTCAGTGTTTTCATTCTTAAAGCCTGCTGTCACTTTCAAGTACTGGAGTCCCACACCAAATTCTTACATTACGCTGGCAACTACGGCTCATCTGTATCCTTCAATCCCCTACGGAGTTCATTTTAAATTAGAAAGACCATTTCAAGAGTGTGGGGAGAGAAGTTAACAGAGGCCGAAAAGGGAAAACATATTTCACTATAAATAAAAGGAATCTTTTATTATGCAAGCACATTCACTCCTAATCAGAGCGTCTGAAGTTCATGGGGTGACATTTGCAAGCTGACAAGTGCAGGGCCGATCATGCTAATGCTACGAAGTAATTAATCTGCCCCCAATGAAACCCAAACCATTGAAAGGTCACTGACATACTCACTCCCCTTTTTATATCTCAAAACACAAACACGCACTCCCCCGAGTGCATAGCCACAATGTGAAGCCAAGTCCAAACACAGCGCATCAAAACAGCTAATTTATCTTCTAGTATGAAGCATTCTGTACCTTTGCGTGTGTCTATGTGTGTGTGTGTGCATTTTTATCAACCCTGTTGTTGCCGTTTCGCTGCCGACAGCCAAGATACAAAAACTAACTTGACCCAAGCATCACACGAGGGAGGACGAGGGGGTGGGAGAGGACCGGTTTTCAGAGTTAATGCCGATGGAAATCTCTGCTGCTGGATCAATTTAGGCAGCACAGACCTGCAAAAGCCACTGATCCTTCACTGCTTATATAGCTCAAGCAAACTGCGTATGTGCACCACATCTAAAGGAATAAGTATTTTCCCATTACCCATTCCTGACTTGGTGTATTAAGAAAAACTACAATGTGACAGGTTAATGATTTGTTAACAGAGACATTTTTTCAGACGCAATGACCTACACTACTTCTGCATGACATCCGATTGCCTAAATAACTGTGAATGGATTTAGTGAATACAATATAAGATTTCTCCATTATTTAAAGAGCTTTAAAGATAGAAATTATGTTGCATGTGAGATGAAGCGCATGAAGAGCTACAACATATAAAAAAAATTTAAAAGATCAAGTTATCTAAATAAAAAAAATCCGAGAGCCGATCGGGTTCGGGTCTAAAAGTTTCACATGTGCCTCTGACACGGGTCGGGTACAATAATAGCGGCATCGGGTCTCGGGTAATTTAAAAATGAATGTGTTTTTTTCTGAATGGACCCGAGAAGACTCGAACTCTCTCGCCTGTGTGTGTCAATGTCCTTTTCAAACCTCTCATCTGTTTGCCAAGAGCGCTTGCAACATTGTGTGGTTGTCGGAAGGTTAATTTTCGTTGAGACAAACATGTCAGTCAATTATAAATGTACATTTTAGCGGTTACGTTTGTGTCGTCGTCAGATAACAAAGTAAATCGAATGGAGCAGCTCAAGAGCCACAAGAGAAAAAAAATGCAATGCAATGTAAATTCGGCCTAAACATGCCAATGATTTCTTTAGTTTGTCATTATAAATCAGCACCCACTTTCATT
The DNA here is from genome assembly GCF_030506205.2 of Paramisgurnus dabryanus. Taxonomy (NCBI): domain Eukaryota; kingdom Metazoa; phylum Chordata; class Actinopteri; order Cypriniformes; family Cobitidae; genus Paramisgurnus; species Paramisgurnus dabryanus. The sequence continues at coordinate 19,158,233 of NC_133356.1, forward strand.
GTATGTAAATTAGCTGCTACGATATTCTGCCCACTCTGCCTCATCTCTTTGTTTCAATAATAGGAAAATAATATTGGTTAAACTCACACAGAGCTATTCATTTAAAATATTACTGAAAGCATCTGCAAGTTTATTGGCTCTATGTCTAAATGTGTAAAAAATTACAAAATATTAACAAATAAGGGAAGAAAAATGGTCTCGACTCCAAATGAGCCCCTTTGTGCTCTCACAAATAAATGACTTATACAAGTATGCTATTGCACTGATGAATAGGCACATTTGTGCAAAAGAAAGACCTCAGGCTTATATATCTGATAAGATGTAAAAATCTCCGCAGTCTCACAATAATAACAAGAGGGAGATTTGAGTAATTGCCAGCCCTTATGCCTTTTACAGAATTGTGACAGGACTGTGCCAACGATCTAGCGTAGATTAAGAAACGCAAATGAGAGAGGCTTTGATACCAGGGTTGGCATATCTGACTTAGGAATCAATAAAGCAGAAAAGATCTAGTGACTTATCTGGCCACAATAGGTCTATGACGTTGACTCAAGGGCCATGGCTTTTTAAAGGAGCGTGGAGGAGTTATGAGAACAGCAGGGCTATTATTAAGTGGGTTTCTCCATCAGCTATTCCACATCTAGGATTCAGTGCTATTAAATATGTCAAAAAATGCACCCATAAGGAAGCCAGCAGCATGATTTGCCCATAAACTGATATTACCTGTATGCAACACCTTAAACATGTTTAAAAAACAGAAAGTGGCACGCCCTAGTTAAAATCATTCATTCTTGCATACTTAAAAAACACATACAATGCAAAATGCATACTTCACCCCTCCCTTTTACAAAACAGGGAAGAAGAAATAAATATGAAGAGTTACTTGGAAAGTGTACCGCAGGAGAAGTGCACACTCGTGCACTTTCTGACAAGAGTAAGACGGCGTGTAGGGCGAAGATTTATGGCGTGCACAACATCAGGACTGGTTGATAATTCTATTAGAGGCAGCACCATGGATTAATACACATTCTCCCTGGGCTCTCTATGTGAGGAAAACAGGGTAAAACAGTTAGTTCTTCCCAATAGATCGATAGAGGACAGGCAGCAAGCTGACAAAACTACAGCTCCAATTTCTAACGGTCTACATCAGATGAGATCTCTGAGGGTGACCCAAAGAATATTAAGTAAATTTTACTTAGAAAAGCTGATTTAAATTAACAGTAAGTAGAATTTACTTAAGTTTACTAATTAAAGTTAAATTACAATGTAAAAAATGTGATGTTTACTTAAAATGTTATAAATAATATTATTTGGTAGAAAAACACTTTTAAGTACTTTTAAAGGGTTCCTACTTTAATAGAATCTTCCTGATTTAATCACGTAAAATTTCTTATTTTCTTTACATATTTATTATTACATACCACATTATGTTGAGCAAGTAAGAAGAGACTTAGTAGGTCTCAGTACTGGCATTAGCACAGTTATTGCTCATCGCGTGAACTAACACACATCATGATTTTCATCTAGTCATCTATTGTCTATACACAAGCACAACTCTTCTTAAAGATGGTAACAACAAAACTCAAAGATGAAGCAGAAATAAATGAGCATTAAACACTAATACGTCTTGCTTTTTAGTTAAAAACACATAAATAGTGTTTAATTTCAAAATTTACTCTTCAAATGCAGTCCTATGCAAAGCATGCTGGGAACTACAAGTCCACTGCCTAGTTAGTTATATTTATTACTAAAATAATTCAAGTAGTTTTAACACAAAATTATTAAGTTAATTTCCCTCTTACAAATTTAAGTAGATTTAAGGTAACATAGGTTAGATTTAAGATTTAACATAATAAAATAAAGTTTAATTAATTCAATAATAGGTTCATTTAAAATTACTTAAATTACTTACATTTTTGTGTTTTTTTTTATGTTAAAACAAGAATAATTTTTTTAACCTCCTAAGACCTGGATGTGGACATGACATTTTTTTGTTGTTTGCACCATAATACTTAATTCTGTCTAACTGGAACCTGTTGTACCCAAACATGGACAAATACACTGCTTCATGTTCAAACAAAAATATTTGGTTATTATATTTATTGGTTCTTCCTAACCCCAAAATAGCTGGAAGAAATCAGAAAAAAAAGACAAACCAAAGCTCAGGTCTTAGGATGTTAAATAGAATTTACAATTTTTTTTGTTAAATTTACTAAAGCACATAATAATTTTTTACAGTGTGCATGCATTGATGCATACAGGCTTATATATAATGCATACATATATTAAGAAATGTAAACAAGGATCAAATATAAGTTCATAGGTGCTTGTTCATAGGTGCAGATTTCCTTTTCCACCGGTGGGTAGGGGTGTGCCGGTTTTAGAATTGGTGATGACGGTTATGACGTGAGTCAAATGTGACGGTTCATAACATAACCGTCGGTGGGCGGCGTTTTGCTCATTTAAATGCTCGTGGATTGACGGGAAAGTGTCATTTTCCCATAAAATCATGAATGTGATGCCAAGTGTGTTTTAAACAGTAATAACAGAAAGCAATGAAATATTTAAAAAACACACTGTTGCCAGAAGACTGCGTTGTCACTCTCTCATCTATCATCTATTTGAATAATCTTCATAGAAACAGATTTGTGCATTGGGCTTTTTATGTCTGTAATTGTGTCTATATCTGTCATTACACGGACCAGAACAGCACGAAAACAATGTGGATTAAAAGCGTATTGAAGAGGTTTTGCTCATAAATGCAGGTAAAAGAAAGTAATGTGAACTTAAGATTGTTATTAAACGCAGCCGGTGTAAAAGCACAATGGCCACGCGCAGCAAACGCTCTCCGCAGACGCGCTGCACAGTGCTCACCTGGCGTTTGAATAAACTAGACACTGATTAGCTTCTTGCTCTACGTTTCTTTAAAATTAACAGCAAGACAACTAGCAGTGAATGTGCGTTCAAGAGAGTTAGTAGATTAGCATAGGAGGATTTGGACTTGAAAAGCGGAGAGTACTGACGCCTTTCCGCGGTTAAAACAACATTCCTTCTCATGGTCATTCATGTTTATTTGATGCTATAAATTAACTAGAAGGAAGAGATGATTTCAAAGGCGAGACTTTGTTTAATATGTTTAATCTCAAAAGTAACCGAAAAGCAACCTGGTTTGTCCTGTATGTCGGCGCGTTGTCAGTGTCTGCTCCGCTCTGTATTTTTCACTGCGTGAGAACGTGAGGGGGCGTATAACACAGACTGTTAACAATTGTTTTTAATTAGTATTTAAAAATTCTTTATGATAAAAAATGTTTAAAAAAAATATTTTAAAAACACGGTTTTGCCGGTTATAGAGTTCTAATGACGGTGTTCAACTATAACCGTCGGTCTCACGGTTATATAATGACCGTCACACCCCTACCGGTGGGTGCTCGTCACAACGTGAAGCAATGCTTAGGTTACTTAACAATGACAGATGCTCTGGAGCACCCAAGCACTTTGAAAAGGAGGAAAGCGGTGTGGTCATGTTTTTCAAGTGGGTTTAGACACGAAATGTAAAGCAAATGTGAAGCAATTGAGTATATGTGCTTAGCAATTTCGGTGGGTGCTTAAACGCAAAAACACATTCTGATGGTGTACTGATAACACAGATTGATACTTTTTCACAACCTTGACCACGAGAAAATATCTTGCCTAATTGTCCTGCCCCAAAGCAAGCGGGTCATCATCACTGATATAAGTTGCCTCCCCTTGCTTCCACACGAACTTGAAGACATCTCGCTGGGTGGAATTGTACTTTAATTTTTTCATAGTTTGTGACATGCACACCACCGCTGGTCGCACTTCACCACTGCAACCATGAGTAATAATGCACAAGCATAAAATAGTTTACTTGTTCTTTAAAAACTTTACAGCCTTAGGTCACCACATATGTATTTTTAGGTGAGCAAACAAAATCTTATAGGTTTCACTGGGTGTGCAGTTCTGAAAGACCTATACTTTAACAAACAAAAAGCTCTCAGAAAAAAGCTGTGTTTTAAAACACAGGTATCAATGATCAAAAGAACAGGTTTTTCTCCTGCACTCGGCAGACACTGACAGCAGGCGATGATGGACAGTCAGAGAGACGTAACTCCTATAATCACCTTTTGAAGAGAGGATTGTGGTTAAATGCACAATAGACGGTCCTAAACAAGCCAATGCAGCCTGTAGGGAGGAATCGTCCAGATGCTGCAGACGGTGGCTTGCTGGCCAAGAATTCACCGGAAGAGTGACTAATAAACACACGCAGTGAGCCAGAAAAATAATGTAATCAAATGGTTTAAATAACTAAACAAAAAGGAAAATTTAATGTAAGGAAAAGTAATCTTATAAAATGCTGTCCAAAGGCTCTTAACTGCATCATGCCCTCAGTACAGTATCAGATTGCAGATGGAATAGACTGCTGAGGTCTATGAATCGAGTCAGACGACCTCCACATAAACACACACAACACTACTACTTTACAACTTAAGTTACTGTCTGATGGAGATCAAGACATGGAGAAGCACAAAGACTACAAACTAAATTTACAGGAACACACAATGTCCTGGCATTTGCTCTAAAAGGGCTCAATTATTTTAGTATTACAGAGGTGCTCCAGAAGAATAGAGTAGCATAATAAATGGCAATGAGGCGAAACTAATGTACCTCTCTCAGTCTGTAAACTCTCCAGCCTCGCTGAACAGAAACACATCTGAAAGGGCGGGAGGATTTTTTTATGTTCCCCTTTGGTTTAGTCTCAGCGCTCATGCAGCAGCCTGTATCTTTGAGTTATCGTAGGGCAGTGGATTCACAGCCTGTTACTCTTCAACCACCCCCACCCCTCCAATTGTTCCCAGTCTGTCTGCCACAGGAAATTACACTTCCACCTTCAGGCCACGCACAACCAGGCCAGGCCTGCTTGCACATGAAGACCAAAATCAGACAGCGGGAGAGAGGGAGACAAATGCAGGCTGACATGCTGCTAATTCACAAAGGAAAGAGACTGGGTCAGGTCTGTTTACACCTGGCCTTAACATCAATCTCAGGTGAAACACAAGCACTCAGCTGAGACCCACTGCTATACATAAGGCATCAGCATCTGACCACCGCTGTTTACGTTTTGCAAATGATTCACTTGGATAACTCTTGTTGGTGAATGGTAGACAGAACTTAATTTGCTGCTGCATTAATGTTTACACGACAAACACAATGTGGTCATATCCATTTCTGACTACTTTCAAATGAGGTTTGGGTAATCAGATTGCAGAATGCTTTGGATCCTATGAACACCTGCAGATGTTGTTTATTGTTGAAACAAGGTCTTAGTGAAGACCAAAGCAAGTGAGCACTTGATCAGGAAATGAGCTCATATCTTTAAGTCAGTGCAGAAAACAGTTATTAAAGGCTAAAAGTATTTACAACCTCTAAAAAATAAGGTGAAAGAAGATCGTTTAAGTTTAAGAGAAAGAGAAGAAATTAAGTTACGAAAAGATAACTAGACACTTCATGGTATCGGGGAAGATCTCACAATTATTCTATTAATCCTATTTTTTCGAATTTAATAAAACTGAGGCTGTACACAAGAAAAATCACCAGTATTAAATGTACCAGGTCTGGTGGTACAGGTCTCATATAAACACCAGCAGTATACATTTAACAGTGATGATTTTGCTGTGTATAAAAGAGAAGATACAGGGATGTAACGTTTTTAACTTTGCTGTCAATTCAGGGTTTCCCAAACTGGGGTATAGAGGGTATGCATCTGACGTCACCTTCAATGAAAGTGACTGCGGTTACGCCCACTGAGTGGCAAAAGACAGAGCGGCAGAATTTGAGCACAGTGTGAAATCAGCGGAAACACAGGAAAAACGCATCTAAATGAAAAAAAGCTGCAGTGCTATAGACTGTACTAAAAGATTAAACAAGAATTCGGAGCTATTGTTTTACAGACTGCCAAAACACATCGAAAGGAGAAGTAAATTGATCGTTCATGCCAACGTCCACAGATCACAGATGGGTTGACAAGTTGCTAAGGTCACTATCAAGCAGAGGTTTTACTTTCTACTTAAACTTATTTTTTCAAGTATTTTATCCGTGTTTATCTTTGGAAAACATACATTACAATGCATATTATCATAAGTTTTTCTTTTCCATTTAATATTTAAGTTTACACTCCACAATTTTAAAGTAATTAGGTAATAAATACATTTTTATATACAATATAAAAGAATACACAGTATGATTCTATGTATTAGAATATAGTGAAGTAAAAATTTTCCCAATACAAACACCCTAATAAAGCACAGATGCTTGGAAAATGTAACCAAGTATTGTCCACCTCTGCTATCAAGTCCAACTATATTCAATTTAAGCTGATAATAGTCAGTTTTACTGGCATTTTTGCAGCAGCCCCTATGAAAACCAGACATTTTGTTGAACGTTTGCCACTCAACAGGGGTGCTCCGGCGTGGTCACGTGGAAAAATGACGTCAATGCATACCCTCTATATGCGAAACTCCTAGTGGTTCTCAAAGGAATTGCAAGAGGTTTGTGAGGTGATGAAAACCATTTAATTAATTAATTCCAATTAAATCACAAGATGCAAACAAATTATAACCTGACAACTGTGTAAAATACTACTGACAAAAACTTAAAACGGAAAGTTAAAATAAATAAAAAATATGCAAATGTGCTATTAAATTATTTAATTATTTAATTAAAATCTTAGGGGATATTTCAAGTAAATAATTTAGGTAAAGGGGTTTTGACTGACAAAAAGTAAATTGGTCACGTAGTAACAATTAAAAAATCTTGCTGACAAAAGTTAAAAAAGTGTGAAAATTAGCTGTGACATTGGATCCAGTAAATTGCCTACACAAAGTTCAAGCTATTAACTAAATCTGAAATAAATAAAAGCTGTTTATCAAATCTGGAGTGTTGTTAAAAAATGATAAAGGATATAAAGAGAATGAAACCAAAAATGCATAGGAGACTGAAAGGGTCAACCGATTATCGATTTGATCGATTATCCACGTCGATATTAAGCATTTTGCAGATAATCGTCATTTTACCATCTGATTTGTTGGGAGTCACAAGTCTGGCCAATTAGCGCAGGAGGCTGAAGACACCGCGAAAGTACTTGCTAACTGGAGCTGCTTCGTATACAATGATTTCGTTTCAGGCAGTTGACCGAGCTGGCATTTGTACGTCATTGTAAGTCATGCCATTTAAAAAATACAAGCCATTCTAAAGAATAAAGAACTTGAGCACTTTGGTTAGGGGTGTGCCGGTTTCAGAATTGGTGATGACGGTTATGACGGGAGTCAAATGTGACGGTTCGTCACATAACCGTCAGTGGGGGGCGTTTTGCTCGTTTAAATGCTCGTGGATTGACGGGAAAGTGTCATTTTACCATAAAATCATGAATGTGATGCCAAGTGTGTTTTAAACAGTAATAACTTTGAACAATTTAACAGAAAGCAATGAAATATTAAAAAAAAAACACACGGTTGCCAGAGGACTGCGCTGTCACTCTCTGCCCAGCATAAATTAATCCTCTATCTATCATCTATTTTAATAATCTTCGGAGAAACATATTTGTGCATTGGGCTTTTTATGTCTGTAATTGTGTCTATATCTGTCATTACACGGACCAGAACAGCATGAAAACAATGTGGATTAAAAGCGTATTGAAGAGGTTTTGCTCATAAATGCGCAGGTAAAAGAAAGTAATATGAACTTGAGATTGTTATTAAACGCAGCCGGTGTAAAAGCACAATGGCCACGCGCAGCAAACGCTCTCCGCAGACGCGCTGCACAGTGCTCACCCGGCGTTTGAATAAACTAGACACTGATTAGCTACTTGCTCTACGTTTCTTTAAAATTAACAGCAAGACAACTAGCAGTGAATGTGCGTTGAAGAGAGTTAGTAGATAAGCATGGGAGGATTTGAACTTGAAAAGCGGAGTGTACTGACGCCTTTCCGCGGTTAAAACAACATTCCTTCTCATGGTCATTCATGTTTATTTGATGTTATAAATTAACTAGAAGGAAGAGATGATTTGAAAGGCGAGACTTTGTTTAATATGTTAAATCTCAAAAGTAACCGAAAAGTAACCTGGTCTGTCCTGTATGTCAGCGCGTTGTCAGTGTCTGCTACGCTCTGTATTTTTCACTGCGTGAGAACGTGAGGAGGCGTATAACACAGACTGTTAACAATTGTTTTTAATTAGTATTTAAAAAATCTTTATGATAAAAAATGTTTAAAAAAATATTTTAATAACACGGTTTTGGTGGTTATAAAGTTCTAATGACGGTGTTCAACTATAACCGTCGGTCTCACGGTTATATAATGACCGTCACACCCCTAACTTTGGTCTTCACTCAGTGCGCTCTCAACAAGTGACCGATTGAGTTATTTTTTGCCACTCTTTAATTATTACACATTAATGTTCAGATACACACACAGGTATGCTTAAATGCCCGTCTTGGCGACACATATACTTAAGGAATAGGCTATTGAACCAACTAAATGTGCATATAATATGGTATTAAAGGCAGGATAGGCAGGAATTATCTAAAAAAAACTTTTTTACAAATTTGTTTAAACTGTCTTTATATACCAATACATAAGTAAAATGTAAGTACTCTGAAAAAGACAGTATAAAAATCGAGTGTCTGTAAACCTCTCACCACTGTTTTAAACACAGCTCATTTTTCCATTCACTCCACCCCCTCCCTTCTGGGTTTCTTCTAAAGCCACGCCCCCAAAACACATGAACGCGCGACGCTGACCGGCTCTGCCGGGAGCGCGGTGCATGTAGTAACATCATGTCACAATCACATGTAATAATACACCTAACTTTATCACTATGAATATAAACAAATAGGATGGCTTTTAGTACTCACTATTAAGCCAGTGTTTTGCATAGAAGAGTTTCCGTGATGAAAGCAGTGTTGACTCTGATAATGACTACACTCCGGACACAATACCGCTACCGCATCGTCGACTCGAGGAAAACCCAGGCGATATTTACTCTCGTTTGATTGCTTCGTTTATTCCGTTTGCCTTGTTTGCCTTCGCTGACTGGATATGCAGGTACGGTGAGTTCTGAATGCACTTTCTCTGCCATACTTTTGCTCTTCCTAGAGTGCCTCATGCACGTTCAAATCAATCGGGTGTGCGCATGTGTGGGAAGATCCTATATCAACAGGGGTGGTGCCATGGTCGCGAGAGAAAGTGATAGTCGCGCAAGCCAATCATTTGTTTCGTCCCGAATGGAAAAATTAGCTGTGTTTAAAAAGGTCGTGAGAGGTCTAAAGACACTCGAGTTTTATACTCTCAGAGTACTTACTTTTTAATTATGTACTGGTATATAAAGACAGTTTAAACAAATTTGTAAAAAAGTTTTTTTGATAATTCCTGCCTATCCTGCCTTTAACGTTATAGTTTCATGAAAACATTTGCGGTCTTTTCAAAAACATACACAATAAGCTATGAAGGTAATTAAATTATTTACACTTATTATATAAATTCAAATTGTTTAGTTAATTGTTATATTCATAGGATAGTTCTTGATGTGTCCAATGATGTATGCAATGATTAAATCGTCAGAATATAATTTATTTAATAAAATTGTATAGTTTATATATAGTTTATGGGTGCTTTGTGCTCTTTTTTGTTATTATTAAAATGATTGTTATAATTAACATTTCTTAACATTTTTTAATTAAAATGTTCAAACCATTGACAGTTTTTGTCAGAGCCTGTGTCTTAATTTTGGCATTAATTTAATTTGTTACACCAGCACTGTAAAAAAGTTGCTGTAATTAAGCAGCTGGTTGCCAGTAACTTACTGTAGACAGGGTTTCTGCAGGTTTCACAAAGTCTAATTTAAGACTTTTTAAGACCTTTTTAAGGCCATAATGAATGAAATTTAAGACCTATATCACGACAATGAAGTCCAATTTTATAGTCCAGTGTACATGTATCCATGTGTTTTTTTTAGAACCTTATATCTTTCATGACAAAAAACAAGATGTGTTTTCTAGGTGTGTGACAAGACACGAGAAGATTGGGTTTTCGAGAATAACATCAGCCAAGATGTTTACACTTTGCTGATATTAAGGTGAAGTTTTTCACCTTAAACGTCATACAAGGTTTTAAGAAGTCCCCAATGACAAAATATATGAAGAAAAATAGCATTTTAATGAACTAAAATCACATTATTTTAAAATGTTTTAAGCAATCCTTGGGTGTTTTACTAACAGTTATTTTGGTAAAGGATGATGATCAAGTAATATGATTTTTTTTTGTAATAAAAATAGAGCTAAATGGGAAAAAGCATTAACGATGACAATAATAATTGATTCAAATAATGTATCAAAAATAAACACATGGTTTTATGTAACAACAATGTTAAAATATTAGGTCTGGTTACCCAGATAGAGTTTAGATGAATCCAGGACTAGGTCTTATTTATATTAGGACTTTTAAGGAGTTTTTAAAAATATAACTTCCAAAATACTTTACTGGTGTGCATCTTGAAACAAAACAATGGCAGGGAAATATTTTATGGCAAAAATATAAATAGTTAAATTGCTGAGACATTGGCAGTCTAATGCACAGGATATGCAAGCAGTGGGCTTTCATGCATGACAGAGTAAAAGACCACACCATTAAATTCTTATATATCCTATCATACTTAGATATTTACATAGACAAAGTAAACAACTTAGAATTAAACAAAGCTTTGAATGTTTTAATTCAGAACTGTTAGAATTAATCAGCAAAGTATTACCTTTGTGCAAACAAGACAGGCTTCGTTTTATTTTGTCGTGGTGCTCTTTAGGGCTACTCTGCTGTAGGCACTACAGAAATGAGAGATACCGGGTGTTTTCGACAGGTTTCTGCAGCGGCTTTATGTTTCTTACATTACATGTGTGCCACTAAAACTTTGATGCCCACTGTTCCGAGTTTTAAAACTTTCTTGCAAAATAAACAACGGACCCCGTACGCTAACTGTTCTTTAACACGGAGCAAAATCAAATTTCATTAAATGTGTACTTCCCCATAGCTAAAACTCACACTTTTCTCCATTTGCTTATACCCGGTCCACGCAGTTTAGCGAACTCCCCACAAGTTTAGTAGATCCTATTCAGTTTTGCTTGACACATGACGATGTATAAAACAGTTACAATGTTCTTGGCAGTGTTGGTTGGACAACATTTTAAGACCTTTGATACGCGGATTTAAGACATTTTAATGCTAATTAAGGCCTTATTTTCATACTACAGAATTTAAGACGTTTTAAGACTTTTTAAGGATCCGCGGACACCCTGTGTAGAAGATAAAGACTGAAAATGTTTCTTGTTCATTAAACTTTGGAAAAACTGTTGCCAGTAATACTGTAATTTTACAGAGATTTTTTTTACAGTGTATCAATTCAAAATATAAATTTATCGGTCTACTCGATCTGTAATAATCTGTATTGACATCGGCCCTGAAAAACACAAAACGGTTGACATCTGGACGGAGAAAAGAGAGAAGTGAAAGAATAAAAAACATCTTAAGTAGGCACAAAATGATGGCAGCCGAGTGGAGCAATTGTCCAAGTCAAGTGTATGAATAAACATTTAAAATGTATAAAATACATGAATGACGCTTTAAGCCAAAAGGTCTTGGGTTCCAAATGGAATCTCATTACTTGGCTCTCTAGGCGGCATAAAAACTATTAACACAACAGCTGGATTTACACAGTGGGGAGAGACACCAGGAGGGAGAGAGGGAGTGGGGGTTGAGGAAAAGAAAAGCGAGTTGAATTGACATGTCAGAGCAGCAGGGGGGAATGAGAATAGATGTGAGCATGGACTCACATGTGTGAGCAAGGATGACAGGAGTGGAAGCGAGGGATGGCGCAGAACAGCCCGAGACACAATAACTTTAAACCTTTCACCTAATCCACAACAAGACGAGCCACGACACATCAGGAAATGATCAGATCTCTATCTGCCTCTCCAGAGGAAGTGTGTGAAAAACACTTTCGCTGACACCATTAGTCTTGAGGGATGAACAAATGAAACGACATTCCTCTTTCACAATATATTTATTTCAATGCTCACAGGAAACAGTCACATTTCCTGTGTTATAAATATGTGTTTTGTGTGAAATGTGTGAACTGATTTCAGTTATTATGTGGGATACAAAACGGTATTATTACAAACTCAAAATACAATGCATCTCCTAGGCTACATACTACATGTTCCTGTATGCACATGCGTGACCTACGCGTACAATGTTTTTGCAGGGTTTTGAAAATCTTATGATGACAAAAATGTTGTCATGCGCACACTGTACACGTAAAAAGTGGACCATAATTCGGACCATAATAACAGTACATAAGCTGTGTGTATGGTCCAGTATAATGCCTTGCTCCAGGAGGACAGGGCGTACAGTCTCCATACATTTCCATACTGCAAGCTTAGTGTAAACATATTCTTAATCAATAGGTTGCCACCACCCAAACCTCTCAGGAAAAGCAAAGGCCTTGATGAGATTTACTACCCAGCGGAAATGCTGTCTATAAGACAGAGACAGAGTCCACTTAATAAACCTCCCTGTTTCATTTCTGGTCATGCTGAAGCCCTTATCTTTAACAACCAGTCAGCAACACAAGTGACATTGTCTTTTCCGATTGTGAAGTGAGCACCAAGTAGGAAAAAACAAACCAAGATACAAGCTTCTGCCAAGTTTAATCCTTTTAGTGTTTATTTCAGCACAGCCTAAAAAAAACTATGAGCATTACATGCAATCGTGCTTAGAGTTAACGTCAATCTTATGTAAAGAAGGCTGTGAAATATAAAATCAGCATTGATTATTTTAAAACATAAAAATTACAAAAATCCAACATTTCATTGAAGACCCATGTTGTGGGTCTGTTCATCCTAGTAGAGATGAACTAGAAAAGTACAAAAATTCACACCAAAAAACCATAAAACATGGTTGGTTCCAAGAGTGGTATGTGAGACAAAGGGAAGAGTTAACTATACTTATATAGGGGAGGCAAATAGTATGTTCAAACTCACAGTATTTCAGAAAATAGTATGTAAAAAAGAACCCAAATGATCGATTACCTCTGCCAAGATTTTGATGTGTGCATTCGTTGGACACTTTACTATCCCACAAGCCCCCGGGAAAGGAGTCACTCAAAGGAGAAAGAAAGGTGTTGTCATATTCAAAAATGTTGGAAAGTGGTAACACGGCTATTCAAATGTAAATACATAAGAAAAACAGTTGTTACTTGTAGTTAAATTGCACTGGTTTAACATTGTCCAAGTTAATGTGTCACTTGTGGTTATGAAGATTAGTGAATGACTGATATATTGCATTGGCTGATATAACCGGACAATATTTGGATTTTTTTTACATAAGATTTATCCAAATATTGGCTGATATATACAGTACTGTGCAAAAGTCTTAGACCACCATGCTACCATTAGATGTGTAGTTTTTGCAATTTTAAGGTGATCAAATATAATTATTCATTAGTCTCTTTATTAGAAAAAAACAGAAATTACAGGAAATGTGTATGTAGTATTAAAAACAGTATAAAAGTATAAGCTGATGTGTCAAGTATTTAGGGTAAACTCCCCTTCCACTTGATCAATAACTGTAGGATCTCTTAAACCTAAATGAAATTAAATCCTAATTTCTAATTCTAATCGAATGACTTCAGGACTTCAGTCTCCTAAAAAAAGCTTAAGATGTGTTTCGTGCCAAGAGAGGTCACACTAAATACTGACTGATGCCTGAAGAAGACATTTAGTTCTGAAAATGGTTTTGTTTTTAATTTTGTGTACATATTTCCTGCATATTGGATCTTAATAAAAGGAGTAAAAAAATAAATATGGATGGACATTAAAACTTTGCTAAAACAACAAAGCTGGTGATGGTGGCCTTTTGAATTTTGCACAGTACTGTATATCAATTGGCCAGTAACTTTTTCTGTTACTTAAATTTGTTGTTTGTAATAAAAATACTATTAATAAAATACTATATACATACTATTCATAACAAATGTTTATTTATTTTTCAAAATCATTTACTGTAATTTGTGTTATATAGGCCTCTTATCGGTCATCCTGCTTTCGGCCATAAAAACCCCCAATATCGGTCTACCACATGGCGGATGTAGTAGATCCCATTTCATTCACACTACCCATTTTCAAACTATATAGAAAGTACCTTTTAAAATGTCGATGAGTAGGTAATTCATCTATTTCAGTACTGTCACAGAACTGCAGTGGCGGTCACAAACACATACAGTTTTTCGTTAAAATGCAGAGGTTTGATCAAAGAAATGTCATGTCATCCGCTGAGCCCAGTCTGTGTTCGGTTATTCGGAAAAGCCAGAGCCATTAACTCATTTAAATCAGTTTATGTTTTAACACAGAGCCAAAGATAGCACTAAATATTTACTCCTATCCCCTCTCACCTTCATCTGCATCACCCAGCTGCTGTAAGCATGCACGCACGCTATAAATTTATGTTTACAACACCAAGCAAGAGTGCATAAACTTTTTGTAGACAAATTCATCTTTACATGCCTTTGTGAAGCACATAAAACTCTGGTCAGCTGAGGGTGACCTTCATTTTAAAGTGCATATAAAGAAACTCTCAACAAACATGAAACAGTATGTTCTTATTGTCTTAAAACAAAAACTATAAGGTTAAAAATGGTAAAAAATAATAATTATGGTTTAACACTCATGGTTTAGGTTAATTGCATTTGCAACACCTCTGAAAATAATCATTAAGTATATGACTTGTAAGAAGCCTATTTTTAAAAATAATGATGATACTTTTACTGCTGTACAGTTATGGGGAAAAGGAAAACAAATAGCAACAAATTTCAGCATGAAACAACTTGGTTTCGCAAGTCAATTCAACTTTTGAGTTTTGACTCAAAAAAATTCACATAACTTTTAAGTTGAAATTGTTTAACTTAAGATATATTTACAAAAAATTATGTTGATTTAACAAAAATGCTGCTATTTTACAGTGTGGTATTTGGTAGTTATATTTTGTTTTTCTGTGATATATATTACATTATAAAAAATAGGATGACTTCATCAAATTACTTTAATATCTCTATTTCAGAAGAATTATCTATTATAGAATAATAAAATAAAAAATTATTTACTGCATGCATTTTTTTAGTTGAATCAACTTAGATTTACAAGTCATGTCAACTTTCAATTATTCATCTTGGCGAGATGAGTTGCTACTACCCACAAAATGAAGTTGACTTCTTTCAACTATATTTTATAAGTTATATCAACTCATCTCTTGTCAAGATAAATAATAGTGAGTTGACATGACTTGTAAATCTAAGTTAATTCAACAAAATTTTTTAAGGCAGCAAATTTTTTTTAGTGCATGTAATCTAGCCCCACCACCAAATTTTTGTTAACGTGCATACTTTGCTCGCATACAACGTCACACATACAAATTATTTTCTTGCAGTATTTAGCTTAGTCACAAGGTGGCAACCATGCCCCGGGTGGCAAGTCTCAAAGTAGTCAATAAAAGACGACAAAAACAAAACAAACCAGAACACAAGCCAACTACATTACATTGGAGCTCAGTGTGAAAAAGTCAGGAACTACCCTCCTTTATACAACTGTACTATGAAAGAGTAGTTGTTTACATGGTTTTTAACTAGTAGTGTCACCCCTTTACACCTACTTAACTGCTCAATACAGACCCCTGTAGGCCTATGTACGCATTCAAGTCAAATAAAGTAAGTTATGCTTTGTGAGGCTGTGCATTCAAATATGCAAAATACTATACTTCCAGCTTTAGAGTCAGTTGTTTCAACTTCAGAATCAGTTGTGACAAGACCACCTATCCTTTTCCAGAGTTAACTCGTCAATTAAGAAGACGCTTCCCTGCCAATGACAAGATTTTTAGGCAATCTGCATTTCCCCTATTATTCACCAGGTGGTGCTCTAGCCCAACATATAAAACCCGGAAGTATATCCCTTAGGGCAAAGAGTTCAAACTCTGTATGTTTTGATCATCGCTCTCAATCTGATCTCTATCAAAAGTCCTTCACGAAAACGCAATTATTTTTTTAAGAAACCTACCCATATTTGAGAGGTGATAAAAAAAAATATTTTCTGGAAGGCACTGGTGCTGGCTGGCAACTTTTTTTAAACACTGGCGGGGAAATAGTTAAGAGCTCACCAGAGATCAAGTTTATGTTTCACAAACAAAAATAACAGTTTATCATGCAATCACGAAACAGAGTGGTTTCCAAATTCTTAATTTTCAGTGATCTACAAAACCCTAAAAGTGCAAAACAAATCATAGATAATATCAATAATTTTTCCCCTTATATTGGCCAGCAGCCCTCCCTTGTTTATACTGTCAAAAGATAGGCTTATTAATGACGATTGAGACTTCAATAGACAACACAAATGCAATCCAATAAAAAATCCCAACCATACAGTTTATCCAAACAATCTGACAGCAGACATGTTGATAATCTGCACCTTCATTTTCTCCGGTACAATCTTCTTCTGTAAATCTTAGTGCTGGTACACAGTCGGCCTCATGGACAGTGAATCATTGGCATGTTGGCAGAATGCGGAGAACCCTGCACTGCTGAAACAGCATGGCACCAAATTCAAGCATCGCAACGTCTTCAGCCAGGCCATTTTGGATCTCGACCATATGGACCCGACCATCCATCCGTTTCATTTCAAATCTGCAGACGCTAGGCTGCTTTAACTCTGCAGCACACAGGCTGAGATCAGAGCATCCTACAGATGGTTTGAATTTAATCATTAACTGATTAGATGCTGTGGACCATGAATTGCTAAGCTTTTCATGTTGGAATGCAATCTAAGTTTAAAGCAAGCAGTGAAGAGGGTTAATGTGTAAAGCGTAAAGAAATGGGGGAATAAAAAAAGAACAGAAAAGTACAAAAGAGAAGATCAGCTTAGCAAAGAGATGTCCTTCAACTTGAAAATCCTCTATCATTACCCAAAAAGATCCAAATTACAATTAAGCAGGATTGTGACCTCGCCTAAAACTTCATTCTGTACTACCCTCCAAAGCCTTGATTTCTCTAATTGAACTTTTTATCTCAAACTCAATTTGCCTTGTTTCTACCTCCGTCTAACCCTCTTACTTTCAAAATTATTAATTAATGAGACAGATTTTTCTTGCCGTGGTCCAGCATCTGCCCGTATACTCTCTGCCATGTGAGCTAAAGGGTCTGATCAGGAGTCAGGTCAGAACGCTAAACCCCACTTAAACCCAACGGATGGCAGGCGAGATGTAGAAGCCTCCTCAGGACTTAAGAGCACTCGACTGGAGCGCAGCGGCAGAGCACGAAAGCGTGTCAAAAAGCTGCAAAAAGCCAGATGGGAGAAAGCGTGTGAGCTAGAGAGAGAGAGAGATTAAGGCTTAGAAAGACACAGAGACCCATAAGAAGGATGGATGAACATGGTTTGTTTCCTAGACGTTGCTGTCGTCATTCTGTCAGAGAGTGCCGTGGCTAAATAGCGCAAGAATAAAATAAGGGAATTATAGCAGAGACTTAGAGAAAAATACACCCGTGTTTATGAAAAGCGAGCCAGAGGCAATGTTTTTCTTTTTTGGGAGATTGTCTGGAGACCAGGGCTCATTCAGTAAGCAAGTCCATAGCCATTAGCAAGACATTAGGAGACTTAGGATCAGGTTCTATTCACAACTTTCCTAAATCTTCCACATATTTGAAGGAAAAAAGGATTGGTGGGGGTGAAAAATACCAGTGAATGGGCTGCATCCGACAGTGAGACGAGAACAACAGCAGATGGATAGCTAGAAATGGGGGACCATACAAAACATAAATGAGAGAGAGCGTGAGACAGCTTTAGAGAGATGGAGTGAAGGGCAGAGAAAGAGAGATAAAGCAGCAATAAAGAAAACATTCACTGTACAGGGCAAGTTAAGTCTTGTGAAACAATTTATCCCCATCACCCCAGTAATATAGCAGTGTGAGCCTATTAAATACAGTCAGCCTGCTCTGATCTGGGCTGCTGACAGCTACACCCTCTGTCCTTCACAGTGACAGACAACAAAAGCACACTGTGTGTGAGAACATGTAGGAATGGTCATTGCCACAAAACAGTTGTCGTGGTAATGAACAGGTCAGGGTCTCGGTGCTAGAAGTTAAAATGCTTGCTTTGAGAAAGTCAGATAAAGCTACACTATGTAATACGCTTTAACAGAGAAAAGTCTGCATGCAAAAATGGAAATTGACAAAGCTCAAAAATATATAAAACAAATCAATAAAGGCCAACATTTTTATGGTGTAAAAAAACTATGTGTTCTTGAAAAAATCTACAATCGTTTTAAACTATTAAATGTATTCAGAGGTAAAGGTTGACTAGGGCAGTGGTTCCCAAACTTTTTCAGCGTGTGGCCCCCCTTGTGTACGGTGCATTCCTTCACGGCCCCCCAAAGAAAATTTGTGATAAAAAACTGTTCTAAAACTCAACATTTTAATAAATAAAAACATTATACTACACAAAAAATAGTGCTTTTGGTTAATAGCCTTATATTTTTAGGTTTAATTACACAGAATTCATGAAAAATTAATGTATTTCATAAAATGTCATAAAACTGGGGCCCCCCTGGCACCATCTCGCGGCTCCCAGTTTGAAAACCACTGGACTAGGGCACCTTACTAGTCAACACAATTCTACACATATACGAATATTTTTTAATTTAATTTAGTTTCAAAACTGTATTAAATGATAAAGTTAACATTTTTGCACGGATGCGCAAATATAATCGTCGCTTTAAAACAGGTTTCCTAAAAACCTGCACCCAACAAAACAGAAAGCCACTTGTTAAGCCTGTTTACAGCAAACTTTTGTTTACATGTTTAAACTTGGACAGAACAAATGGGCGGTTTCCCGGTTTACATTAATCCAGGAAAAGACCTTAATGGGACATTTAAGTTGTTTATACAAACATACCTTACAAAAAACATCTGGTGTGCATCTTGAGACAAAACAATTGCACTGATATATTTTAAAGAGCACCTATTGTCAAGATTGACGTTTTTACATTTCCTTTGGTGTGTAAGTGTGTATTGTGACGTTAACGATATGCAAAAGGTACATAGTGCAAAGGAAACGATGGCGTGAGTTATCGTCTCCAACGTAAATCTCTTTTCTTGGAATACAACAAAAACACAGATTGTAGGTAACAGTTTATTTCCTGGGATTGGCGATGTAGACAAGACCGACATTATCATAATTCCTCCTGCTCGGACTCACAGACTGTAAATTAACCCCTGTAAGCATTGCATTGTGAGCGAATCTTTCAAACATGGTAAGGAGCGTCACATTTCTGGCTGACGTCAGAGGTATTCAGGCCAATCACAACGTACAGATTAGCTAGCCAATCAGGGACAGAGCTTTTTAAATCTGTGCGTTTCTGGAAGAGAGTGAAATCTGGAGCTACAAAAATGTACTGTATGTGGAAAATAATGTATTTTTTTATCAGGAACCACGCAAACACATTGTCTTATACCAAATAAACAAAATAACATTGTTTTTTAGCTATGAAATAGGTGCTCTTAATATATACTCATTACCTTTAAACTCAAGCACATTTAAATACTCAAGCTGCTTCAAAATGGTCTCTACGTTACATCTGAATTATGTTTAGTAATGAGACAGGTCTCTGGTAACCGTGTCTCTACGTGTGCAGACATGCCAGCACTGGAATGCAGCCACAAAGTCCTCCGATGCTGCAACTTATGCACAGCTGGGGCGGTCGCCATGGACACATCTGGGTCACAGTTAGGTCAATGGGTTAAAAAACACAAACCTTACTAACCACATCAAGATACGCAGTTCGAATGCTTTCCACCTGAGCCTCCACTAAAAATGTTAAGTGACAACAGGCAAGGAATGGAGAAAAATCACAGACCCAAAAAAAAGAGGCGGAGCTAACACCCAATTCCTCAGAGGTGCTGTAAAAAGCTAGAGGGCCTGAACCAAAACACACATGAAAAATGACTTGCCAGGAGAACAGGACAGAATAATGGCTGAAGCAGTTTCTTGTTCTCATACTTAGACGGAGCCTCTGTGAACCAGCAGTCTGCCATCCAGCGCTGCTACAATTTCTAGACTTTGATACATTGTGACACATTTTCAATAAATATGTGTTAGGGTTGAATTATTGTCAAAGTACCAAAGTAGCCACATGCTCTGGTTAAAAATTATTTCAACACATTTAGTACTGTTTTAGGCCAGAAAACCACTCTGCATGTTCCATTAGGCCATGCCTATCAAGCGAAAATGGAAGGCAAACAGCGACTACCTTACGTTCCTCCTGAACCAACAATACATGGTACAAGAAAATGATGTAAGGAACAAACAGCCTTAGAAACGACTATAAAGAAAAAATGTCTGGATCAAGAAATAGCAGAGTTTGTGTTTTGCAGGAGGCGTGGCTTTGAAAGGCACTTTGAGCAGAGGGTGGGACCTTATGCTTTCAAAGCTAGCTTGCTATGGCTAGCCTCTACAAAACTGCCTATCATACCTTTAACAAGGCAAGGAAAGACACATTTTAAAACCGACAGCGTTGACCAAGGTACTATACAGTACGATAGGGCTGCCCGATTAATCGCATGCAATTATCTTGCGCATCTCATCAGGCAATCCACCCGGTATTATAAACGTGATATTGCTTAGCTTGTCACAACGAATGAGTGGATCAGTAGTTCGAGCCATATACATGTATGCCGGATAGACATCCTCAGCTCTACGTCTGTGATGCTCACACATGCAGTGTGAATGCTCTAACTTGTTAACATTAGAGCTAAAAAAAAGTACGCTGCGAAAGCGCATTTCACGTATGCATTGTGTGAAACCAGAATAGCAGTTATGTGTCTGAAACTGCAGAATGTAACATCTATTCACATATATATCTATGGTTCGAGGTGGTGCAAAAGAGTGGGGGTCAGTACTAATTTGCATATTTATAGATGAAGTAAGGTGTAGAGTAGTTACATTGAAGCCTTTTTAAAGCGTGAGAAAATTACTGTCACAGGATAAACTTTGTGTTATTATGATGCTCAAAGATGAGTTTAAGTGATAAAATTAATCGACCACAGGGGAACTTTAAAGGGAAGTTTTCTGTGAATCATCTGCACTACTTTACACAGAAATACGTTGAACCTTTATTGCGGAAATATTATAAAAATCTGACTTTTTCCATTTCTAAGTGCTAAAATTGGGTCCCCATACTTCTATAAACCTAGAAAATGTGAATAAGGTCAACCCAGTAACTTAGTTTTGGTAAACCATTCTCTGCAAGCATGTGAAAAATAGGTCACTGAAATTTGGCTCCCCTTGTGATGTCAGAAGGGGATAATACTGCCCCTTAATCTGCACTATTCAACCACGGCACTGCCATTTAGGGCAGAGATCAGCTCATTTGCATTTAAAAGGATACACCCAAAAACGGCACATTTTTGCTCACACCACAAATGATCTATGTGGTATTTTGAGCTAAAACTTCACAGTCTGGGGACACAAACGATTTTTGACATTTAAAAAAAGGATTGTGAAATGTACCCTTTAATTTATAGATAAGGTACTGAACGAAAGCGTCAAATTGGTTATTTGTTGATCAGAAATCAATGCATTTCATTGAATGGCAGCACATTTTCATTCAGGTCAGGTACCAAAATTAGCTAAGTAATGCTAACACTGCACACTTTAAGTTATGTATTTGTTCATAAACAAATATTTTTTCTGCTTCACCTTAGTTTTTCTCTGTGTCTAAAACAACCAATCAATCAGATTACCACTGATGAGCAATTTTTCAATTCCAGCACAGATACTGAGCTTATATAATTTATAGGGCTGCGGTGAACTTTGCATTGGCATTGTAATCCATTCTGTAGTTATTAAACAAGCTAGAAACCCAGACTGCTATCCGGCCAGGGAAAACAAACTCCAAACCCCAAAACCTCTGGGAGGAACAAACTGCTGGCTGCAAATAAAAAGGATAACAGAATGGAAAAGCCTGTTAGCTGAAAAACACAGTTTTTCAAAGGCAGGGAGACAGATTGCATAGGGGCAAATGTGACAGACCCCAGTGTGTGACTCACAACAGAAAGAGGGGATGTTCGGGGAAGCCCTTATGTTTCCTTTTGACATCGAGTGCCACCCATTTAATCTTATTTTCCCTCATATGTTGAAAAGAATGGATAACGAAATCAATGGAAGTCTATTATTCTGCAAAGTATAAAAACACGCTGCACCAACATCCACACACACAGACGGCACACCTGCTGGCATAAAGGCCGGTACAGACGGACTTCCTACTGAGATTAGAAATAAGGTAGTGGGGAATAAATGTATTTTTAAATAAGAAAAACCAATCTCCTCCTTGCAGTGTCGGGTAATCAACAATTAGTATAAGAGCTTAAATCTCAAACAGACTTTGAATTTCCCTTGAACTTATTTCAGAGCATTTGAAACCTGTAACCTCAAAAGTCTCTGAATGCACCTTTATTTCTGCATACATTCATGCATTTACTTATGCAAACATATGCTTGTGTGGTTGTGCAGTTCAAATTAAAGATCAAACCAAAGATAGCTATAAGCAAGCGACACTTAAACTCTAATGTTAATATCTATGCTCCATTTTTAAAGACACCATTCATATTTGATGTCCTTTGAAAATGCACAAAGAATTGTTTTGATGACAGCCTGACCTTTAATCAAATAAAACAAGACTTCAGCTTTAAGTCATCCAGGCTCATATACAGTATAAATGGTTGGTCGGAGTCACACCTCTGCCTTTATGTCACGCCTGTGACAGCTGCGCAGACGTCAAACAGATGATCTGCTGAATAAACTCATTCTGTGCAGCCTGCCAGGACACAGCTGACAAGCAAAACATACATGAATAGCAGGAGGGAAACAGGGTCTTCACAGAACTATTCACTACAGGATATAGAGTCATGTTTTTGTTATATTAAAAAGGTGGAAACTGTACTAAAAATGCTACTAAAAATCTTTGCCGCGAAACAGCAGCAAGCATAGTTTGGATTAAAAAGAGGAACGTTTTCCATGGTGGCACCCTGCTGGCTAATAGGACAGCCAGTAACTGACTGATCTCACAGTAAGTTGAAGTGACAAAAGAACCATTTGGTAGCACAGACACGACATACTCCAATATAGAGGATTAATGCTTTGATGGTCCATGCATGCAATGTCTTTCTTCCTCCAGAACAATCCAGCTTCATGCATTGAGTCTCCCTGCCATATTCAGAAGGTGGCATGACAACAATGTTTGAAGATTTCATATACGTTTGGTGCCTTGGAGACATGCACTTCACTTTCAACTATGTTGAAGTCGTAGTCTTATATCCTCACACACCAGATCCAAATGAAATCAAATGTGAAACCAAGATTAATTCTCAACTACAAAGCAGGGATTTCTGCAAGGCAGGTAGGCACATATCAGCTCATAGATGTACGGTACAATGTCGAACAATAACCCACATAACAAATCCGATATATATTCCTTCTGAGAGATCAAAAACCCACCTGATATTTAATTCCTCACAATGATAAAGGATCAGCATGGGTTGGCAAATGAAGGGGCTGAGAGAGAAGATGGAAAGTCTCCATTCTTAAGCAGTCAGGGGAGCAACCTGTTAAAACAAAAAAATGTTTGTTAGATTTTATTGGTCAGAACATCCTTAACATGTCAATCTATTGTATCTATATAATAAACTAAGCAGGTTTTAAAAATCGGCATTATCAAGACTGTTGCATGAAGTTTTCCTCACGTTTAGGATGCAAGATGTGTTTTAGTTGCCCGTCCTGGAAATTGCCACTTATGTAATAAGTGAAGCGCTAAGAACAAAATCATAAATGTAATGTTTGAACAATGGCATAGAAGACTCATCATGAATAAATATTTCCCAAGCTCTTTTAGAAAGTTTTCCCTATGTACCCAGTACCTAGCACCTATTTTTTTTAGTACCACTTCGGTTGAGGTTCCAATTGAGCCATATAGATGATGTGTAAACACTGCAGATCACTGATTGGTCAGAGAATCGTCACTAGCCACATTGCTAAATTAAAGATTTTTTATGCGCAGTCAAGCAAACCAAATAATGTCGTCTGTGCTTTGTTGTAAGAGTTCCCAAACTCTCTTTTCTATTATTTGCGGTAAGAAACATCATCGAGAATCAGGAACACAATTCCATCATTATGATCCATTGCTTCTGTGTTGTGTGTTTGTTTGTGGTGCGTTTACGATGATGTCACTGCAGTAAAGGCGGTGCAACTATAACAATAAGTCTAGAATTCCACCCACTTTAAAGTGGTATTAAACTGGACTGGAAAAGCAAATCGAGCCAAAGTAAAGCAAGCTGCCGTGCCAAGTCATAGCATCAGTAGAAAAGAGCCATTAGACTTGAAAGGTTCAAATTAATCAAGTCTTTTTGTAAGTAAAGGGACAGTTCACCCAACAATTTTACACATCTCCACTCATTGCTGTGACATACAGTGTTGTTTTCATGAAAATAGACAGGCATTCAAAAATACTGTCCATTTCTCACAGAAGTAAATCTTCTCATGTTTGGAAAGGACTGTATGAAAAAAAGAGCCCAAGCCAACCAAAGTGTGAATACTGTTTTTCACACAAATGCAAAAACAGTGCCTTTATGCTCCTCCACAGCCTTCATTTCAAGAACAACATCTATTTTTTAAATCATACTGACATTGTCAAACAGTTCGCTGAATTCCTATCCTTCATAATCAGATTTTGGAAGATGTTCAAGGAACACCGAGCTACTTGGTTTGAGACGGCACGTAAACAACGAAATGCATTCCAATCCTTTATGATAATACAATTTCTGGACTTAAGTTATTTAGACTTTCCCATCAATCAGTCAGTCTTTAAGTGTGAGAAACATCTGGGATGAAGAGTTTCTATTGATTTTAATTAATCCAAACGAAGAGATTCATAAAGCAAGTAACACATCAAAACAGCACTAAAACACCAATCAATCTGATATTAAACAAGTGAAACAGAATTTTTTTGTTACACAGTTGCAACTTTGAATCTTTAATAACAAGACCTCATTAAATTTGGAAACGCATGTTTCTACTCTCAACATCAGAGAACGGTCGACTCTACAGGTGCACAATCTGTAAATGTAAATCATGCCAAAAGCCCCAAGTCTAAATCGTGTTCCCTGTTCACCTTCTTACCTCACTATGTGCATGCATGCACACACAAATTAGACTCTTGTTCAATGAACACTCTGCATTTCTATAGGAGTCCAAGTCCCATTTGTTTACATGGCTCTAATTAAGTGTGCTTTAATGCAGGAGCCAAAGTGCCAACAATAATCCCTGTTTTAGGAATTGGAACACCTGAACTGCTCATGTAATGCAAGACTGACAAACAGATTGTGTTTGGTAGCCAAAGTTAAACAATGGAAACATTTCTTTAAAGGTACAATGTGTCAAACAAATTTAGGAGGATCTATTGATATAAATTAGTGATTCACCGATGTATCTCCGATTTTTTATGAATTTGAAACCATCGGCATATCGGCAATAGCACGAGAAAGGCTGATACCGATTGTTTATTAATTAACTGCATAAAGAAATCCATTATATGTAAAAAAAATGAGTTAATGTTGTTAATAAAATAAATGCTAAATGGCAAAAACCACCCTTGAAGGTTATCATGCAGTCTTATTATATTTTTTTGCTAAATTAGTGCCTCTCTTATTATGTTGGTCAGTTGAATGTTAATTAGATCCAATCCATGTTCAGTAAAAATAATTTGATGCAGAAATAAACTAGCTAATAGACCAACTGTATAGTATTGTATATAGGGATGCTCCGATCGATCGGACGCCGATCGTAATCGGCCGATAACGGCATTAAATAACGTGATCGGCACTCGCTAAATTTGCCGATCTCATGAGCCGATCTTTCTGTTTACTTTTGTCATCATAGCGTTCCTGATGAGGCTGCAATTAGAGACCATTTTAGACAGTGCGAGCATTTTGTTACCCGTTGCTCATGTGAGACGTGCAGATTTGGATTTCTCTCTCTGCCTTGACAGAGATTTGCGTATTTTCCATGAGGACGAGCTCCGGTCCTCAGCGCGATGCGTATTCACATCCCTATCAAACAGCGTATACAACACATATCTATCGCGGACAATTGCATCCTCATGCAGAAAGTTTATTACTTGCATTCGTTTTAAAGTTTTGAAGGTTTAAACTTCCATTTTCCTCACAGCTGCTCTTGTTTGCGGACACCCGCCGCATGCATACACAGCAGCCGGTCATCAGTGCACGTGAAGAGAACGATCTCTCCCACGTCTTAAAGCTACAGTATCCTAATTCATCTCTCAATAAAATTACTCTCTGCTAATCAGTGAAGAACTGTTGTACTTCATACGAATGCGTGTATATTTAATTCATACAGTAAAGACTTTGAAGTGTTTTGTTTGAATTACTATTAACAGACATAAACCTTTTTAAAGGCATATTACATTTCTCTTTGCAAGAAGAAATATTTGTTGTGCTTATTTATTTGATTCTCTATTAAAACAATAATATAGACGGTTTCATTGGACGCACGTGATACACGTCTGGATCCGAACCTTACTTCCGGTTTCGTTTTTTTAATGGTCTGACTAGCTGCTAAACTGATCTCATGAACGAATGCCTCGTCAAAAATAACAAATGTTTTGGTTTCCTAGGTAATCTATGTGTTGTTTTTTTGCTTGTTATATAAATAAACTACGTTTAAAGAACTTTGTTGTTATTTATTCTTAGCGGAGTTTACCGGAAGTTACGTGCGGACCGTGACAGCCGCTTGTTTATATTGTTACTGCTGAAACGGTCTATACCCAATTTATAGTTAGTTTCATTTCTACAAATGGTGCAAACTCTGCTAGATTATAGATAAAAGATTCCCATTCCACTGCCATTCTGTGATCGGCACTGATCGGCGATCATGATCTTGGTGATCTGTAATCGTCCCCAAAAATGCTGATCGGAGCATCTCTAATTGTATACAAGTGTTTAATATCGGTATCGGCCAGAAGTTGTTTGTTTAAATCGGTATCGGCGCATCCCTAATATAAATGCAATATTATATACAAAAACGATGTTTTCAGTGTTGTGTAAAGACCTTACATAATAAACGTAAATGTTTTTATTACCTTAGAATGAGCTGTTTTTATCTACATATAACGGCAGGTCCCCTTACATGGAAGTCAGTGTCATGTTTCTACAGTAGCCCTAAATGGACAAATTATTCTACCGAGCACGTTTCGTCTCCATGTTGCCCCAGACGATGACGTGTTTGTCCTGGGGAGGCTAGCAAAGCTTTACTATGGTTGCAATTAACAGTCTCACCGCTAAAACTGATTGCAACTTTAAAAAGTCAAGACAAAAATAAATTTAACATGGGCCCAATTGCTTTTTTTAAAGGTTAGTTACGCTGTAGGCCTACTGATAAATCATTCACATTAAAATAATAAGCTTTTATCCCCATGTTTAGCCCTCATATAGTTGGTATGCTTTCATAAGCCTTTATCCCTTTATACTGAGGCCATTTTATCCTGCCCTACATTTTTTCTTGTTTCAGAAACAGGATGTTCAACATGTCACATTACGGCAGTAAAATGGGTTGCTAATGCTATTTTTTACTGACTCTAAGTAACAAAGAGATCAATATCTGTTCCCTTTGTTGTCTTTCAACAGCACAATAACTATGTCAAAATGAATGTCAAATCTCTGCCTATAATGGACAAAGCAAATGTTTCATCCT
Source organism: Paramisgurnus dabryanus (assembly GCF_030506205.2). Taxonomy (NCBI): domain Eukaryota; kingdom Metazoa; phylum Chordata; class Actinopteri; order Cypriniformes; family Cobitidae; genus Paramisgurnus; species Paramisgurnus dabryanus. The sequence goes on from NC_133356.1 coordinate 19,186,151, forward strand.
TGAGCGATAAGGGTCTTTAAACAGTCAACCATGTTCATGGATTACAACTGTTGCTCTCTGACATAATGATTGTTTTTGCAATGAGCAGTTTATTCTGTCAAGAAGCACTGAGGCAATATCTTGTCATTTGCCAATTTAGCGTCTCTCAGTCTGCCAATTGACTCCAAATGCTCCAAAACAACAAGCACAAATCTGCCCAAAACTATAATACTGAAAGATGTGCTGAGCATGAGATGGCATTGGCTTAAGCAACACAGTAGAGGTCTTACCCGAGTGGGTTTGGGCCTAAAAGTTTCACGTGTGCCTTAGACAGGGTCGGGTATAATAATGGCGGCATCGGGTAATTTAAAATGAATGTGTTTTTGCCGAACGAGCCCAAGACGACCCGAACTCTCTCGTGTGGGTGCATCGAACCCCTCCCCTGTTTACCAATAGCGCTTGTGACATCACGTGGCTGGCGGTAGATTAATTTTTGTTGACACACACCTGGCAATAGGGCTGCACGATTTGGAGAAAAAAAATCTAATTGCGATTTTTTTTTTTTTTTTTCAAAATTGCGATTCGCGATTTAAAGTGCGTTTCATAAGTATATAATAAAAGAGCTACATCCAGGTTTGTTGTGGTGGTTTTAATAGCACCAAAGAAAGATGCTGTGCTACTGTTGATTTAAAACCTTTTAAACATTGTACCAAGTTGTCTGCAGGACTTTGCTCTTCTGCAGACAAACTTTTTTGTTTTAATCTAAGAACATTAAAATACAATTTAACAAAAATGTATTGAAAGTTTTATTTAAAATAACATATAGGCCAATGTATTTTGGTTGTCACTACAACAATGCTTCTGACAAGCAAATGTTTAGTTTTTTCTTTTAATCATAAGACTATACTCATCTTGTTTTACTTTTCAGGCATCTGTAATAAATGTAAATATATTAGTTATTAGAATCTATGATTTAACATAAGCAAAAAATACAAATAAAACACTGCACAGTCCTCACTGTAGGATTTTAAATGTGGAGCTGCAGAAGCTTGTTCAGTTAAGATTAAGGAGTGATTTTAATTTTTGGTGTGTAATAAACATTTCTGACACAGAAAGCACCAGGTTACTGTCTGTCACTTTAAGACACAAGGCAGCTTTAAAACCGCTCTGCTTTAATGTACTGATAAACATCCAGCTGTTTATGTTCACTTAGATAAGAAAGAAAACTTAAGTTTAGTGATCACGCGTGTGCTGACTGCTCTCTGTGTGCGCGCTTCATGAACCCTCGTGCCTGTAAATATTCAAAGCGGTGCAGATGTGCGCGTGCAAGAAACTATACTGTACCTCTTTCGTCTTGTGTGTTCCGGGCTTTAATGAAACCTGCTTATAGTCTGATGAGGCGCTTGTCATTGTTTGCGATGCATGACGAGAAACGGACGTATATACACCTTTCTTTAAGTCCAACATTACACAAAACGGAAATGTTTTCGCGTATTTCTGTCCTTTACTTTGCCGGTTAAGGAGTTATAATGGGTTTTTAAAATGACTGAATCCAAAATCTGCCAACTTCATGACATTCCGCGTTGTGCAGTTAATTCCATTTGTATCCATTTCGCGATTCTGTTCGTGTTTTCCGCAATCGCGGAAATCATATGGCCGTACACTTTGTTGAGGAGTTGAACTGCTGCTCGCTCATGTTTTCCTAATGGTGTTATCTGACGTGTAGTCAGCACCTCAGTGTTAATGCACTCTATTGGTTTAAACTGCATCAAACGTAAAATGCGCATGAAGTGAACTGTCAAAAACTGCGTACTAGATGATTGTTATATTTGATAGTTTTGAATTGAAATAATCGCAGCTCTTGCGATTCGAAAATCACACCCATTCACATCGCGATTTCGGTTTAAAAACGATTAATCGTGCAGCCCTACCTGGCAATCAATTTTAAATGTTCATTTGTGCGGTTACCTTGGTGTTGACATCAGATAACGAAGTAAAATAAATAGAGCAGTGGACCAAATTGGTAACGAGGCCAACAACGTTTACATTCAGGTCCAGTCGAGTAAAAAAAAGCCACTGTTTTAGGTTGGACTCTGGTGATTCTCACGAAATCCAGACTAAGAAGGCGTCCAGCATCAGAATTTTTATAGAATTATAACATTTTTTTAGATTATCATTATAAAAAATTATCATTACCGCAACATGATATTACATTAAATATATGCATTTACAAACTCATGTTTCGGTAATGAGAACTAGAAAGTTCTAAGACAGACAAAATTTTAGATTTTTTAATTATAAATTTTCCTTGTCAAAGAACCCAAAACCAGTCATGGACACGTTGTGGTAATGAAAATTTTCCCCATAAATGTGAAAAAACAACAAAATTGGTTTCGTATGATGTCATTTGAAATTATGTGCAAAATAGTACATGAAGAGATGTTTGTAACTGCTTCTCATTTTGATACTTTCACTTTGCATTTACTTTTTTTTTCAAAATGATTCATGAGACGGCATAAGTCTAATTTCGCGAGAATCACCCACTCGGGTTGGGTCTTTATTAAAAAAAAATTAAAAAAGGATTTATGCAGCTTTGGGTAAAAAAATATTCGGGTCATTTTGGGTCTGGTACAGTTTTTGGACCTGAGAAGACCTCTACAACAGAGTATGAGGATGGACACTGATAAAACTGAAACAAATTGAAATTAAAACCTGTAGTGTTTAACCACAGACAGACGCGAGGATTTCTCAGAGGAGCATCTAATTCTCGTACACAAAATCTTGTGTTTGTGGCTCTGATGACAGCGTAATAAAACATGCATGCAGCTCAACAGAGAGGAAGAGGCCGGTAAGCAGAGAAGCTCATCATGTGTTTCTCCCTCCTGTGGTGCACTGCGAGGGAGAAAGAGAGCGAGCGAGAGAGATTAAGTAGGAGAGCGAGCTGTGACTGCTTGCTTGAAACTTGTTTATCCGCCAGCCTGCCTCCACACTGCGCTCATTCAGACTGAAACAAAGACTGATCAGCCAAAAGACTCCGCTAGGACATGGACTACAAAACAGAAGCACCAGAGAACAAAACAGAGATGGACAGAAAGGGGAAGAACAGACGATGCAAGGGGAAAGCAGAGGGAGACATTTTAAATTCTGTCCCTGCTTGTGGACATCATGGTTAAGTTCATGGAAGCTTATCTGGCCATCACTTCTAAAAAAAACCACTTCTTGGATAAGACAAACTGTTGCAAAATCACTAAAGAAACTAAATCTAAAATGAAGAACTGAACCATTAGGGAGCACTGTAATCCAAACAAGGAGCTCTTCATAATTATCTGACAACAACATGAGGCACTAATGGATCAAAACTAAAGTTGTCAAAAGTTCGGAACTAACACCGTGTCTATTCCAGACGCAAACGGCACAACACGGTGTGACAAAAGACGACAAAACCAATTATAATCAGTTTACTGTCTGGGATTCCGATCTATACAACTTTGCAGTAAACACGTCCACTAATAATCTCGACAGAAACACTATTAAACCATTGAAATAAACAATACTGACAAGGGGGAAAAAAACAGTAGCTGCTTGCTAATTTATGTCTTTGTTATTTATTACACTTCACCTGAATAATTAAAGTCTGTTTACTTAATTAAGAAATACTTTAAATAGCACTGGAGAGAACACATTTATCAACAGCCAGGGGAAGATTGTTCACGCATGCCTCTTTATTCCACTTAAATGGGTTGTCATTAAAACATGTGTTCAAAAAACTATGAACACTAACTACCATTGGTGAAAGGTCAGATATGGTCAGAAAAACATGCTAGATCAGTGGTTCTCAAACTTTTTCAGTGTGTGCCCCCCCCCCAAAGAAAATGTATGACAAAAAACAGTTCTAAAACTCAACATTTTAATAAAAAAAACATTATGTTATACAAAGTAGTGCTTTTGGTTAGTAGCCTTATTTATTTTAGGTTTAATTACACAGAATTCATGATAAATGAATGCATTTTATAAAATCATAAAACTGGGGCCCCCCTGGCACCATCTCATGGCCCCCCTGTTTGTGCTAGATTATATAGCTGCACGACCCAAGAAAAATGCCATATGCAATAACTTGCTAAATAATGCAATCCCTGATATGCATAAGGGATGCTCACTGTTTAAGTAAAAGGGATAGTTAACCCAAAAATGAAAAGTCTGCCATTATTTTCACACTCTCATGTTGTAACAAACCTGTATACATTCCTTTGCTTTGATGAACACGAAGGAAGATATTTTGAGGAGTTTTTGTAACCAAACCGATCATGAGCCTCATTCACAGCAATAGTAGGAGGAAAAGACAATACTATAGAAGCGAATGGGGCTCATTAACAGATCATGTTTGGTTATCGGAGTAGTATTGGATCGGCTTAGACCATCTGATCCACTCGTTCAACTGTGTTGATGTGATGTGTTTTGATTAGTAAAAAAAAACATACGGCACACCACTGTCACAATAAGCATTAACAGATCTGCACAAACCTGTATTGCAATGCTTAAATGACTTGTTAAACTGGAATATTATACTGTATTACATGTAGTATTTACATTTAATGTGTAATCTTGTTTTGATGAACACAAATATTATCCTGACTAGAATTGATGACAGCGACACATGCAGCTGTGACCAACTCAGCAACCTGGTAGCTACAGTGTTTCCGCTATATACATTCAACCGTGGCGGCCCGCCACTCATAAAACATCCCCGCCACGCCTGCGGTTGTGGATAGAAGGGATACAGCAAACGAAATCTCGTTGGATGAGCACTGTTTTATCCTAATCCTTTAACCAAACCCAACTCTAAACACAAAATTTCACACGATTGTAGGATGTTTTTGTATCTAATTTAGCCAGAACCGCTGTTTTCATCCTAATAATCCTACCTCCAAATCTAATCCGTAACTTTTCGGCATTTGCTGTATCCCTTCTAGACAAAACCCACACCGGGAGCTCGCAAAAAAGCTACTGCGAGACTGGCTGTCTTGAAATAAATTCCTTTCTGGATTTGCGTTGTTCACTCATTTATAAATAAATCTCCTAAAATATCATAATTTCCTCCATGGGTTTAGTTTCATGCACAAATAGATTTAAATCAACAGAGGATTATTAAGCTACGTTTCTGTTTTGAGAAATAATAATAAAATAAATAAGCCTATACGAAATATGTTGCACTTAAATAATTATTAAATTGACAAAACGAATAAAAAAGTATTTGAGTTTCTGTTCTTTTTTTGTGACGCGCTCTAAAACCAAACCAGCAGAAAGCACGTCATGTTTTTTAATGATTATAAATAAGCACAAGGTTTTCTCCTTATTGTGAGTTTACAAAATAAAAAAACATCATTTGAAGTTGCGAATGTTGTTTTACTTTTATCTTTATGACTATAAATTTAGGGTGATTTAAGCTGCAAGGTCATCACGCATATGATGTTCACCGGCGCATATCTACACCAACACAGCGCAGGGCTGCGAGAAAAGACATAATTAAACTTTTGATTTAACATATTACGAGTTTTTTGGACATTCATTTGGAATCACTGTACTCATATTATCAACTTATCTGGCCATTAGTTATTCAGTATAGGCTATAAGCGCAGCGCGCTGCTGAGCGCTCAGCTGTCAGTCAATCGTCTGTGCTTTAGATCGACACTCACAAAGTTTCACATTAAATAAGATATTTGTCCAAAAACAAAAGGCTAAATACTGAATACTACTTATATGCGACTGCAAGACATTAATAGTCGAATCTGTTTGTAAGGAAACTTACATTATTCCCGTGGAAGAGAAGAACGTTGGTAATAGAAACTTGAGGCAGACGGTGAGACTGTTTTATCTGTTTTCAGACGAAACAGCAGGGTCGGGGTACCCGCGGGTGAACCGCATAATATTTGATCTAACGGGTGTAATAGGCTATTCGCGTGTCATTTGTGTTGTAGATGCAGGTCGGGACTCAATAGACAAGATTAAATGCGGGTCTAACATCCAAGACCAAAATTCGAATCGTTTTTAAATGACTCGTGCTTATTTGTGTTTAAGATCTGTCTGAAGACCGGTAAAGGTTTATATTTAACTGCGCGATTTGCGGTGTGACCGGCTCGGGGTCACAGTCTTTATGTCAAATGGTACGGGTGTGAAATAAAATTGCTGCTGATGTCGGATAACTGGTCGGTTGTTCTGTCAATCACAGCGGTGCGGATTATCAAACAGGACTGCATGACTTTGTAACAGCTCTGTACGCTAAACACGAGGACGAACTTGCAATGCACACTACATTAAAACTACAATGAAATATCCGAACTACGTACGTAGCTGTGTAACGTTTTTTTAAGAAAATACAGTTTAGATCAAACATAGAAAAGCAATATGCTATAAATATAAGGAAAAGTAAATGACAGCGTGAAAATTATAAAAAAATACATGTTAGTTTACTGTAGCCTATATTCTACATTAATTTTTTTTTTTACATTTATAATCATCATGGGCGCCCCCTGCCGCCACAGCTGAAAAAAATCCTAGAGGAAACACTGAGCTAGATTTGAGCGCTTTTTCAAACACTGTGACAGTGTTATTTTTCCGCGGCACACCAAACAAGTGGTCACGGCACAGTGGTTGGGAAACAGTGATGTAGGGAACGATTTCAAACTGCGGTTATGAAACTCCAATTTTATGAGAAAATACTAATGGTGTTGAATGATGAATTTGCACATGGTTTGTCTTAAAGCATATTAAAAACACCAAATAGACATATAAACAACAATAAAAACTAGAAAAAAATACATGCCAATAAAAAAAGCATATGTTCCAGGGACATCCAGACAAATCTCAAACGGTGAAGTAGTTCAGGGACAAAATGTCTACGATATGTATTTTTAAGTAACCAGAAAAGATAATACATAACAGGGCTCCAGAGGGCCACCAAATGGATGCATTTTGCCACCAAAATTTGAGAGTGTGCCATTGAATTTTATATCCAGTTGCACATGTGCGACCAGTAAATTTTTTTTGTGATGTGACACTGAATTTGAAACTAGGGTGACCATACGTGCCATTCTTCCCGGACGCATCCCATCCAGGATTTCGGTGCGTCTTCCGGAAGTCGTATTTGTTGACCGCATACGCCATTCAGTTAAAAACATAAGATATACAATCGTAGTTTCATTCTTACCTTAAAATGTAACGGTTGCTTTTCTGTAATAATAATAATAATTCTCTATGACATATGCGGTCGACAAATACGACTTACGGAAGACGAACACAAAATCCTGGACGGGATGCGTCCGGGAAGAATGGTACGTATTGTCACCCTATTGAAACAGCACGTTGTACTTTCTGCATCTATTATCAAAGTATTTATTAGTAATACAGTGGAAATTAGTAGAAATGTGAATATTTGGTTAGCATGTTGATTTACGGTCTGTGCCCCAAAAATTTTCAGTTGGGGGCTACTGTGCTCCTAGTGAAAAAAGTTAGTCTGGCCCCTGCATAAAAAACCTGCAGTCTCCATTGTCTTCACTAACAAGTTTTATGCAGTGTTTTTGTTAGCAGTCCATCTTGTTTACAGCGTGGGAACGTGCTGCTTTAAAACGCCTGATACAAACAGAATGCTGCCTCCAGCTGTCGTTACGAATATCACAAAACTGATTTTAGTCTTTGGTGAGTTCAACCTTTAGCCCTTCAAAGTCAACCAATGTGGGAAAAATATTCCTGGATTTTTTGTTACAATTACAACAAAAGTTTGCTGACAGAGTTGTCATTCCGTTTAAACTGATGGCTATATTGAGAAAATGTATAGGCCAAATAAAAAATCTGCCAAATAAATTTCTCAGAAATACAAAGAAATCATTTTATTTGACCTTGTAAAGTCATCTAATGCTCTATACTAAACAAAAAATGTTGTAAATTATTCAAGCTGTTTGAATAATCAAATCACTATTGTCAAGATTTGCCAAGAAATGTTCTTTAACACATTCTGACGTAAAGCAGATGCATTTAATAGTGTTGTTAGAAAGCTACAAAATTCACGCTTTTCTTGAGTGTTATACCACTGAGAAAAGTAATTTAGTCAAGATTGCTACAGGTGTACTGCACTGTAACTGCTGCACTGCAAATCACTTAAAAAGGGTCATTGAGGTCGACAACACTATTTTTTGAAACATTAACATACATAGTCTTAGGCCACCCAAACCAGCTTTGTTGTTGTACTAAACTTTTAATGCCCATCCATATTTACTTTTCACTCTTTTTATTAAAATACAAAGAAAACATACAGGAAATATGTACAGTAAATCTCTCCCTCTCTCTCTCTCTCTCTCTCTAAAACTTTTCACGTCTTTTTGCTTCAAATTATAGTAGTATCGATAACAGTTTCGTATCAGTATTGATAAAATGTAAATGATGCCCATCCCTAGTTGTAACAGTTTAAGCACACCTAAGTTTTAAACAGCAATGCAATGCAAGTCCATAGACCATCATGACTCTGCATAACACGATATAATGTTAAAAGGCTCTGAAGCAAGAACTAACCAAGATAAATTCCACCAAACATGGCCATCTTCTGTGTGGTCATGTTTATCTACCGGTCAATAAGAATACCGACTGTTCAACACCACCACAGTACTGTATCTCCCAAGAGCTCGTGCAATTCTAAATATGTGAGACGAATGCCTATTGATTGCTCTCTTTTAAAAAGCTTATACTGGTTTATTATTTTAAAGAGATGACCATCCCAACATGCTGAGTGCATGCTAAGTTGCGGTCTATATCTTAGCAGTCAGGAAAGTGCAGAGCTATTGATTTAATGTTTGAAACATTATCTGTAATCAAATGAAGGCTTATAGAAATAAAGTGTGGAAAATTAAGTCATCGGCAGCCACACATACTCCAACAGAAAGAAAAGCCACAAAGACTGCATTACTTTCTGGAAGGAAATTAAATAACATTGCATTTATTTATTGATGACAGTAAACTAATTCCCTTTAATCATCCAGAGTCCATAAGCATACACTATCTGTTATCATGGTCATGTAATCTTCTGCTAATGCTTAAATAGTTTTGCTTGATTGCAAAATGTAGTTAAGTAAAAAAAAAAAGTTATTCAGGGTAATAAGCTAGATGATAAACAAATAATCAAGCTTCAAATTTTAGCATTATTTATTTAAATTACCTAAGTGAAGTAAACTTTAAGGGTCATAGCATTGAAAATCAGACTTTTTCCATGTTTAAGTGCTATAATTGGGTCCCCAGTGCTTCTATCAACTAAGAAAATGTGAAAAAGAACCACCAACTAACTTAGTTTTGGTAAACTATTCTCTGCAAGTAGGGGTGGCACGGTTCACAAAACCCTCGGTTCGGTTCGTATCACGGTTCTATGGTCACGGTTCACGGTTCAGTACGGTTCTTGTTGTTATTTTTTCTTTAAATTTTTCACACGCCAGAAATGTATTATCTTATTAATGTATTAATTATCCATAATTTAGGATACATCATTAAAAAAGTTATATCATGTAATCATGCACAAACTGAATTTGACTTTAAGCACATTGGACCATCTCTGAGGAAAGCCAGATGAGATTTTGATAGAGCAAGAGAGAAGACATTGATGATTTCAACATGCTTTTCATTTAATTGGCAAAAAAGAGAATGTGTATTGCCATCTACATAAACTTTATGTGCATTTTTAGCACACAAAGATAACTTGCATTTATTAAAATGCCAACTTCAGTGTAGCTCTTAGATTTATCACTGAGAGGCTGCTTTAATACTGAGAGTTTATGTGGACGAGAGAGAAACATAACCTTTGCACCTGTAATATTTTAATCCGTCTCTTTTGTCCACTTTTGACCACTTCTGTCCTGATTACTTTGAGGGGCAATTTCTGAAATAAGATCGCGCAACTTTCACACGCTAGCAAAATGAAACTACGCGGAAATCAGCCGCTTTAATTTTATCAATGAAAGGCTAAAAATAGCGCTGAATATGAAAAGACGTAAAACATTGTGTTCAGTACCTCAGATAAATGGTCGGAGAGAAGGCGATCTCCTGTGGCTGTTGGAGAATATTCAACCCATAGACTGCAGTTCAATCTGTTGTTTTATTCCGCTGTCATCATAAGTAACATAGAATGGTAAGAAAGAGACCGCACTCAGGGACTGAATCAAATACAAAAACTGTATTAAAATACCGAATCGTGTTCACAGGCCATAACAAACACAAAGACAAACGTTTCGGGCTTAGCCCATCATCAGTGTCACAACTTTCGAAACGTTTGTCTTTGTGTTTGTTATGGCCTGTGAACACGATTCGGTATTTTAATACAGTTTTTGTATTTGATTCAGTCCCTGAGTGCGGTCTCTTTCTTACCATTCTATTCATTTCCCTTGGAGTTACGCACCGGGCATATAATATAGACATTAGGCGCAGACGCCACTTTTTCTCACATCATAAGTAACATGAAATAAAAATATGTTTCCACACACCAAACTTATACGACGCTGGCGCATCCTCCAACTGCGGGCAGACTTCCTTTTCTCTCCCACTTGCCATTTCTACACGTAATATAACCTGCAGTACTTATACTCCAAACGAGTCACCTCTTCTTTCGCGCGAAAGGGAAACACGCTATCTGAGGTCACATACAGGGCATGAGACTACATTGCGCATGCCATGAACCGTTGAACCGTGCGGTACACACGCGCTCCGAACCGAGACAAGCGAACCGAACGGTTCGGATTTTTTTCATGGACCGTGCCACCCCTATCTGCAAGCATGTGAAAAATTAGATTATTCAGATTTTACCTGTTTTAGGACACAAGCAGCAAGTCCAATTACAATACTACCACCCCTTAAATCTGCAAGGCTCTGCCATTTAGTGCAGAGAGAAAGAAAAAATAATTGACAGCGCAATTGATTTAATTTCAACAAACCACTATCATTCACATAGTGTATGCACTTTGGGGACACCAAAGTAGATGTTGGCCGATATATTGCCGAGGCAGATTTATCCGCCGATATTTGACCATTTTTTTCTGCCTCGGCCGATAAATCTTTCCGTTTGGCTGATAGATTCTTCGGTTGGGTCATGTTAGCGCATTAGTATTGTGTTCCAAGGTAAATACACTCGAGCCAACGCAGCAACCCACAGACCGGTTGGCGCACAACACCAAAGGAATGCAAGAGCAACCCGAGAGCAAATGGCTTCATAATAGACAATTTATCATCACGCTCAAAAATAACCAAAGAGTTTCAATATTTTTCCTATTTAAAACTTGAATTTTAATTTTCCGTCAGTCTTAGTACATGATGCAACTAGGCTTGCCGCGATAGTCGGTGAAACGGTGATAACCGGTGCTTCAGCCTCTCACCGGTTAGATCACTTGCCCACCGCGACACCGTCTTTCACCGTCGTTTTGATATTTTCGTGTAATTAAATCATTTAGTTTCGTTAGAGAGAGCAAACACTTACAACTGAATGTGTCTGTTGTCTGAATTTAGCGGAGCTGAACGCGCATCACGTCACAGAGCAGCAGGTGTCAGATTTCATTTATTTCTGTCAGAGTTTGCGAGACGAGCTGACTGACCAGATGATGACAGAAGCCGCGTGCTTACTCGTTTTTGTTATAATATACATATATGATGTTTAATATAAGCGAGATCATTTTTGTTGTTGTGTTTTTCATCAAGAAAAATAATAAACCCATCATTCAAGCCGCGCTTTATGGAGAAGTAGCCGGTTGCTCTGCTTGGGACTGGCAGGTTCTGTGAGAATTACCTGCCCACATTGACTCAAGCACTTAATTAAACCAGCTGTTGCACTCACATTGCATGCAAATTCATACGCGATTTAACGCAGCGTACCCAAGCACTGCATTTAAACAGTTGCGTAATTCAAAAGTGAAAGTAAAATGTGCACATCTGAATGCGCATTTATAAGCCCCTCCCACACGGTGAAACCGGGATCACCGGCTTTGTGACGCGCCGATTAACCGGTGGGAAAATTCTGTCACCGCGGCAACCCTAGATGCAACTACAGAAAAGTCTTAAACGTTTTAAATAGAATGTCACTGAAGGTCCAACACTGTGACTGGCCTGTGATTATTGTTTCATGTGATTGGTCAATGCACTACCGTTTTTAAATAACACAGTGGAACTGCAACCATGTGTGTATGCTTGATGAAGATCTTGTGATCAAAACGTCGCTGTAATAAATATTTTCATCTTTTGCCAGCTAATAGTGTGCGGTAGGGGTGGGCAGAATGACCAAAAATCTATTTCACGGAATGAGTCATTTTATTTTACGGAACGGAATATTTCACGGTATAAATGTTTTTCAGGGTATATTGTTTTTTGATGATAAAAATGTACAGAAATACACCACTCACTATAGCTTTTAACTAAATGCTCACCACAGTTTTAAAATATGAGCAATTTAAAGTTAATAATGTTAAAGTGAAAATGCCCAGAAGATAACAACAGCTAAGTCATGATTAGACAGAATCTTGTTTTTAATAGAGTTATTAATTTTATAGACTATTGAAGCTATAGTATGGCTTCATTGTATTTTGTATTTATGCATACATTAAACATATGCAATATGTAAAATGAACAGGTATATAAATATATGCAAAAACCTACAGACAGGATAAATACCTGTATATGAGAGACGAAGCTCTAGATATTATAAATGTGACAGGTGCTATGATGTGATGATCATAAAGTTTGTTTTAAGGTCTTGACGCCCTTTACTTTCTATTAGACTTACATTTGCATCTTTCTCATCTTTCCGATGAATGTTTGTATAAGCAAATGGCGCGTCAAACTACATCACTCCATCATCGAGAGAGAGCGAGCGAGAGCGAGAGAGCGAGCGAGAGAGAGAGAGCGAGAGAGAGAGAGAGCAAGAGACAGAGAGAGCAAGAGAGAGAGAGAGCGAGAGAGAGAGAGCGAGAGAGAGAGAGCGAGAGAGAGAGAGCGAGAGAGAGAGAGCGAGAGAGAGAGAGAATATCGCTGCGTGACCCGCGGTGGATTCACTGGCACTTATTATAAAAATAACACAAATAACTCGTTCATTTTTTATAAGTGAACTATTTACATGTTTCTCCGTCACACTCAGTCTAACATGCTGGAGGGCAGAGTTAGCCACGCCCACTTATTTGCATTCTGCGAAATAGACGGAATAGAAAAATCTGTTACGTCTGACATTTTATTCCGCGGTAACGGAATATACCGTCATACCGCCCAGCCCTAGTGTGCGGGATACCTTTTATTCATTTTTGTAGAAAAAATATTGAAACTGTTTGGTTATTTTTGAGCGCAATGCTAAATAGTCTAATCAGATTTAATGTATTATGCTAAGCTATGCTAAAAGTGGTACCGCTAGACCCGGAGATCAGCTGAATGGATTCCAAAACGGTAAAAATCAAATGTTTAATGTCTAGGGGAGCTGGAAAATTAATTTAAGTGGAGTGTCCCTTTAATCTATAAGCATTCTTTTAAATAAAAAAAGAATATTGCATAAACATGCTAAATAAATGTTTATTTAGTTTCACTAATTGTTTATATGTTTTTCAGTTACTCTAATATATATTTTAAATATCGGACACGTTGCTTTCTTCATTTCGACCATAAAATAAACCCATTTCGGTCGACCTCTACACCAAAGATTTATTTTACATCTTTAAAAAATTTCTTATAATTTAACTCCTTTAAGTCACAATACAATCTTTCCTTCGGCTAAACTACTAGATCATTATTTTAAAAGGCCAGAATTATCTTTTTTCATAAAATAATTTTGTCTTAAAAATAGACTTGGAAAAGGTCTAACAGAAAAGACAAAATACTTAAATTTATGCATTTCTGTTTGGATAGTTTTGGAAAGTCTTGTAATAATAGACGATAGTCACACAGGAATCTGTTCCCATCTAATTCTCATCTAATGAATTAAACCAACACCCGATTAGACAAAAGGGCCTTACCCCAAACAAAAATAAAATATGACTCACCAACAACAAGGCTCAACATTTGGAATAACAACTCCAGAGGATGTACATTATCCAGCCTATTACAGCACAAATTACACTCGCAAGATGTTACACTGTTCACGGCCAATTCACTGCATTCAATCTCTTTTACGAGGTAATGTTTTAAGAACCGTCTTAGAGAAATAGCTGACCTTGAATTTAAGTGACAAATTTAGTGAATCCAAATCAGTTCAGATATATCAGACTGTGGTAAAGCTCCTGCCCGATTCCCCAAACCTCTGTGAGTCAGACAATGTTTAAGAATTACACAGCAATAAATCTGCAACGTAAGACGCAGACACAGCCTACAATACACACACTTTTATAATTGATGTAAACATAAGACAACAAAAACATTTATAGAGGCTCTAAAGTCTTTTTGAAAGCTTTTGAAAACTTTTCACAAACAGGAAAACATATTAAGAACAAATATTTTATATTAAACAGAAGACTAATTAATTAAAAAGAAAACAACAACTGATGGACAAACAGATCAGCTCTTCAAGCTAAACATAAAGGCTGACATGAGAGCGGTTTCATCTTGAAAGAGTGGAAGCACTGCTCTTTGTAACTACCCCGGTGTACAAGAGCTCTTGACGGCAGGCAGAAAACCCTGAAGAGATTAGAATAACTAATCTGCCGCCGCTACTTCAAAAAATGTTGTTTTTCTGAGTCCTTTGATCTCACATTTACAGATAATTGAATCAATCTTCCATTTCTTTAACCTGAAGGGTAAAAGCATTCTAGGTGCACACTTGCCATCTCTCGGATTCAGGTAGACTGATTAATACTGGCCTGCTAAATGCATTCAGCATTTATTTCAGCTGGGACTTTACTTTATGATAAACATTTATTCATCAGCTGATTTTAATCTAAATATAAAAAAAAACACTCCACATCAGGTAAACACAAACAGTATATAGTATGTTGAAACTAATCTAAAGGTCTACTTTAATAGTCTGTTTTCTGATGCCACTGCACAATGCTTCAATACATTTATATTTTTATCACATATCCATTTATTTTCTCATCTGCCCAAAAGACCTTAAAATTGCCTTCTCAAAGAAAAAAGTAGGTCTATAAATTAGGGATGGGCGGTATACCGATATGGTTTCCCAACGCGATGCGGAATTAGCCAATACCGTTCATATCGATATGGTTTGATGCAACATAGGGCTGGGCGATATGACAAAAAAAATTATCGAGAAAATGTTTTCCATATCAGTCGATATCGATAATTATCATGATAAATAACAAATCTTTACTCCTGTCAAATTTAAAGGCAGATTTTTGCTCCTGAATGAAAATTGTAAAAAACAGACAGTTAATAATGGTTTTAAACTACTTTTTATTCAGAACATGACAAATACAAATACTAAAATCTTGTTTTAATGCATCTGTATTAAATGTAAATCTATTTGTTATGAAATCAACACATTTCTGACACAAAAGCAGCAGACTACTGTCCCTTTAAGACCCAAGACAGACTGCTTTAAGTTTCAATATACTGAGTAACAGCTGTTTATGTTCACTTAAACAAGAAAGAAAACTTAGTTCCGTGATCATGCGTGTGTTATACATATACAAGCTATACACGCTGATAAATGGATGTCAAGAGTGTCACGTTGCTGTGGGAGCGCACATACGCAAACACTATATTCACTGCAGTGGTGGATCTGCTGCTTTTCCTCAGTGTCCTGAATTTGTGAATGTCCTGTAAATATACTTTTAAAGCTGAGCGGACGCAAGGCGGGCGCTGAATGAAAGTACAGTATACTGCACCTATTGTGTCTGCTGTGTTTGACGAACCCTGTTTGCGCGTCCAACATTACACACAAGAAAATGTTTCCGCGCATTTGGATTTCGTGATTCCGTCCGCGTTATCCGCATCGCGAAAATCATAGGTCTCTACTAATAAATGAATAACTTGACTCATCTCCCACTCCTTCAAGTCTAACTGACACTGTGATTGTAAACCAAGAGCGCGTGCCGCATCCGGAAGTGCTCGCGCAACATTACGCACAGTGCGTAAACATTATCGATCACTTATCGAACTTCCCTTATCGTTTTATCGGAAAAGTTTATATCGGTAAAATTATCGTTATCGAATTATCGCCCAGCACTAATGCAACACAAGCTCTGCCCCAGCAAATTGTACGCGACATGGAGAAACACGCAGAAACCCTTCATGATGCTTGGATGCGCCTCATGAATGTAGACAAAAACTGTGGCTGCATGCACTCAGAGGATTGTAATAATCGAGATCAAAACTAGAATAAAATATCTTCACAATCTGCTTTTACAGAGAGATCATTGGAATTAAGTTACCGCTGCATCTGTGTGCTTACGTCCCAACAAGATGTCTGACACGCCATCACAACACCTATTTATCTAATGCGCTATTGCAGTTATTCTTCATCAATATTATAACAATATTAGGTGAGTGACACGGCCCGCAAAATTTCAAAATCCCTGGTAGCCCTTCGGGAAGGCACTCTTCAGTTTTTGGTAGCCCGAAATTAATGCAAGTAGCCTGAATAAAAAATACATTACTTTTAATGTAGAATATTGAGCCAAACATCTACCAAAACACAAACAACACAAAATTACAATCATCAGTACAAATATTTGCTTCTAACTGAAGTGAAATATCTATAAACTTCAGATTCTGAAATACTAACTGAAGTCACAGATAAGAAAATGCCACTTGACATTGTGGGCATAGCACAAGGTTTCTCAATTAGTTTTACCACGGCCAAATTTTGCCAATATAAGGCCAATAGGGCCTCCAACCACAATGTTTAATCTGCTATTCTGGATTTTCATGCAAACCAACCTTTCCTGCTCATCTACTCACCATTTAATAGTGGTTCAGTGGGTCACACAACTCACAGTTTGGATCATCCAGTTACAGATTGGATCTTTTTTTCGATCAGAAAAATAAAGGCTACTGTCGCTTTAAGAGCGATTCTGCACAGAATCACATATACCGTAGCCTTTTTCATAATTCTCTTCACTGCCCGTACAATCTATCTATATCACTTTGAAGCTTGCTGCGAGAGATTTAACTTTTACGTGAGGATAGTAACGACTGACAGGATGAAGTTGGAGGATTTTGCACAACAAATCCATGACAAATCATTATGGATTGTGCCCTGTACTGAAGTTAAAGTAAAACTTGAGCGCACACTTGCATGCAATTTAAATACCCGATGCCTGAATTTCATACACCACAAATACCCATCCAAATCTGTAAGGGGAATGCATAAGCATTTAAATATATTTGTCCTCCCTTTAAGTCAAGATAGCCCGACGGGCAGGGTGGGGATGCAATTTGATAGCCTGACTGCAAAGCACAATAGCCCCGGGACATCAGGCTAGCGATTTTGTGAGCCCTGAGTGATATTGCGTTTATACATCAGTACGACGGGATAGGTACGTAGATGAAACAGAAACTCTGAAGGAAGTTTTTAAAATCTCATTTGTGGGGAACTTTTTTCCTCAGATTCAAAGCCCAGTATAACAGTCACAAACAAGTCCTTAATGAATTTCACCGTAATTCATTGAGAAGCATAGCAAGCATCATCGGTCCATCGGTGCAACCCTAAAGAAAACTACAAAAATAATGACATTAAACTGTCTTCAGACCCCAAACACATCCCTGTTTGAGTCAAACTGTTGAAAACAAGAGCAATATCTGATCACACTACTCCAAGAAAACATTGCACAAATGGCTTACTTAAGGTTGTATATTACAAATCAATCAGATTATCAGGTTTTCCACTGCAAGTGAAGTAAACTCCTGAGACAGCCCTAATGGATATCACACATCTGACTGAGCAATTTCTCAAAAAGAGCAGCCTGACTCAGGCATTCCAGAGGGGTTTTCCTGATTATCAGGTTTATATTAAACCACTACCCCACATGTGAATCAACACCAGGAGGAGGTGGCTTCCATCAGGATAGGAGAGTGTGTGCTTAGCCTGCATGTCTTTTCAATTAGTCACAAATGTTATCCCCCGAGAAACATCGGGAAGAAAATAAACACATTTTTAATCTGCAGCTGTGCAGAGATAAATAAAGCGAAGAGTGACGTAATATTTGTGGCGTGATTTTTGAACCAGGTGAGATTTCCTGGCAATAGGGAGATCATCAGAAAACCTGTGGGAACTACCAAAATCAGGCAATATACACTCACCTAAAGGATTATTAGGAACACCATACTAATACTGTGTTTGACCCCCTTTCCCCTTCAGAATTGCCTTAATTCTACATGGCATTGATTCAAAAAGGTGCTGAAAGCATTCTTTAGAAATGTTGGCCAATATTGATAGGATAGCATCTTGCAGTTTAATGGAGATTTGTGGGATGCACATCCAGGGCAAGAAGCTCCCGTTCCATTTTAGTACAGTGAACTCATTGTCATGTTCAAGAAACCAATTTAAAATGATTTGAGCTTTGTGACATGGTGCATTATCCTGCTTGAATTAGCCATCAGAGGATGGGTACATGGTGGTCATAAAGAGATGGACATGGTCAGAAACAATGCTCAGGTAGGCCGTGGCATTTAAACGATGCCCAATTGGCACTAAGGGGCCTAAAGTGTGCCAAGAAAACATTCCCCACAGCATTACACCACCACCAGCAGCCTGTACAGTGGTCACAATGCATGATGGATCC
This sequence comes from Paramisgurnus dabryanus, assembly GCF_030506205.2. Taxonomy (NCBI): domain Eukaryota; kingdom Metazoa; phylum Chordata; class Actinopteri; order Cypriniformes; family Cobitidae; genus Paramisgurnus; species Paramisgurnus dabryanus. The sequence goes on from NC_133356.1 coordinate 19,204,864, forward strand.
ATGTTCTCATTCTGTTTACGCCAAATTCTGACTCTCCATCTGAAGAAATCGAGACTCATCAGACCAGGCAAATTTTTTCCAGTCTTCAACGGTCCAATATTGGTGAGCTTGTGCAAATTGAGCTTTTTTCCTATTTATAGTGAAGATAAGTGGTATAAGGTGGGGTCTTCTGCTGTTGTAGCCCAACCGCCTCAAGGTGGTGCGTGTTGTGGCTTCACAAATGCTTTGCTGCATACCTCAGTTGTAGCAAGTGGTTATTTCAGTCAAAGTTGCTCATCTATCAGCTTGAATCAGTCGGCTCATTTTCCTCTGACCTCTAGCATCAACAAGGCATTTTCGCCCACAGGACTGCCGCATACTGGATGTTTTTCCCTTTTCACACCATTCTTTGTAAACCCTAGAAATGGTTGTGCGTGAAAATCCCAGTAACTGAGCAGTTTGTGAAATACTCAGACCGGCCCGTCTGGCAACAACAACCATGCCCACGCTCAAAATTGCTTAAATCACCTTTCTTTCCCATTCTGACATTCAGTTTGGAGTTCAGGAGATTGTCTTGACCAGGACCACATCCCTAAATGCATTGAAGCAACTGCCATGTGATTGGTTGATTAGATAATTGCATTAATGAGAAATTGAACAGGTGTTCCTAATAATCCTTTAGGTGAGTGTAGAGATATGCTAAGAGATAAAAGCCCACAAAAACATAAAGCCTAAACATGTAATAAGGCTAATAGCAAATCTGCATATTGTTTCTAAAGTAACGGTAACAAACAGATAAAAGAAAAATATCAACAATATCAATCCTAAACATCCTTAATATGCTACTCCATTATATCTTACATCTTAGTCTGGAGAAAAGAAACACAAATTCCCACTCTTAAATCATTCATTATTCATTCATAAAGCAGTAGATATAAAAGATCACTCTCTTCAATGCCGTAACCTGTGAAGATAACACAAAGCTAATTGAAGCCCTACAGGGTTGTAGATGAAGGATGCTTGTATCTCTGCTGGGCTGACAATCACCTCAGAACTCATCTGATATTGAACCAGCATGCTATTAATATTTCCAACTCTTGACCCCTGCTACACAGCGATCCCATTCCCAACAGCATCCCTTTTTATTAATAACAAGAGCTATTAGGTTCAGCATACTGATCTGCTATTAGAAAATGAAGAAGTGATAAGGGTGCTGACTGTCCATTCGTCTCTGCCTCTTGACTGGGTGAAGGCTCTTCTGTTTCAGTCAAATGCTTCGGGCTTGATCTCACGGCTTCAACTGCCTGACACAATCAAAGCTGCAATGAATGTCTATCAAACCGACTAAAATGACAACATATGACTGCAAATAAACAGCCTGATAGGAACTGGGCATGCATGAGCAAAAGACACAAACTCAGGCAGATCGAGTGATCCAACAGCCTCACAAAACAGCACCAGTCTGTATTGCCGATAAACTTCCTTTCACAGATTATTTCGGATTATTACTATCATCACTGGTGATAGTACTGCTATCATTTCTCTTGGCGTCCTCAAAACTATTGGTTTGGAGATGAATGCTACATCTGCTCTTACATTCCTCTAGGAGTGTTTTCATCATTGCACGATTGTGATAAACTTTTCTTCACAGTTTTGCACAGTTTTTATTCACAGTTCTGCACAGCACCTGACTCAGCTCCCTGAAGATTAACAGACTAAAAAAAAAAATGTTGTCCTTGCCTTAAGTGAAGAGTGACAACAGACTGTGGACTGCACTGCAGGCGCAGCCAATGCAGTTGTGCATTATAAAGGCAAATAAAATGTGATTTTACAGAAAGAGCCTACCATTTATTTAACAATGACATGCAATTTAATCTCCTGACACAAAAGCTTTCATTAGACTCATATCATCATCATGAAGTATAAATTATGAAGTGCGCAAGGCAGACAATTTGCAAATTCAGTTAAACGTTCCCTTCAAAAAGGTCATTTTGGGCACAAAAAGCAAGCATGTAATACTTTATGCTTGCAATTAAGATACAGAAAATTAATACTAGTTTTAGCAAAATAAAGAGCTTGATCATTTAAAGTCATTAATCTAATGGGTTTCTGGATTTTACAAGTCTTGTCCTACTTTCAGGGTATTTTTAACCAAACAAAGTCTTTGCATGAATGTCACCCTCAGTCCCAACACTCATTTAGAAAATTATCCCAGACATTTACAATGATCTCAGGACAGAAAGCAACTGTCTTCAACTCTCAATTCAGTACTAATTAGGTCATTATTTTATGGACTGAGTGGAGCGAGTTATGATGAAGCAATAGCACATATTTGCCCTGTTTTGAACTCTAAACTGCATGGAAAAGAGGAGGAGGAGATCGGACAAACAATATACAAAGTATTCAGTTACTGAAATGAGATTCATCAAACACTACAAAAACAATTTCATTGTCAGAGTCGTATATCCAGTGTTTAAAAAATATTGCACTAGGATGGGGAAAATCATTTTATGACCATTCATAAAAATGTCTTCAAATTCCTTGCAGGCAATAAAACAGCGGAGGATTGTGTGCAAAAAAATCTGGGCGTCTGATAACTCCTATATCATTAGTTTGCTAATTGCAAAGATACCATTTAATTTGGCAACTATTTTTAATTATTGCTAACTATGCATAAGTGTTACATACAATTAATTAATTATATTAAATATTAAGGAAAATAGTGTGTGTAATTATATTGTTTATTGAATATAAAAAGATGTGTTATACAACGTGCGTATTTATTTTACGCAAAGAAATCAGAACATGCCAAATGCAGCCATGCCTCGTCCATGTAGACAACGGAATGAAAACGTCCAAAAGTTCAAAGTAATAGCCGTCCCACGACATATGCTGTTAATATTCACCAGCATGCAAACAATGCCATTTAAACAAGACCGTTTGTAACACACCGCAATTTACAGTCTGACACGAGACATTCTATACTCACCTAAAAGACGAAAGAAACTCAATGTAGAAATCATTACTGCTCGTTTTAAAATAAATCTAGTGTCTATGGCGTTAGATAGCAAAACCCATTTAGTATCTCTTGCCTGAGCAGGCAGACACATTTAAAACCGCATGTAATAAAAGCAACAAGCATCCCACTTAAATATCCCGACTTCTCGGACTTACGCTCGCATACTTTCCTGTTACTACTTTGTGTAAAGTATACGAACGGTCTAATTTGTCTATCTGTTACGATTTTACTAATATCTAAATATCTGGATGAAAATAACAAACTATAGGAAACTTCCACAGATCTGCAAAACTCATCGCGGATGGGTGCTGAATGCATTTTTCTGCAAGCAAAAAATTTTCATTACTGTGAAGTATCGATGTTGTTTAAATATACGCATGTATTCTCAACCTAAAAGAGTTTTAAAATTAAAGCATGGTTAGAAGTCGTTCCCTCGGATTTTCTTTAGAACGAGGTTAGCGTGGCTAGCGGTAGCATTTTTTTCACTTCTGAAGACGCAAATGCGCGTTTATTTTGAAGAAACCACAAAACATGACTCACCGTTACATTTTTCTGTGATACAGCTATCCGAAAAGGAGCCTTAAACGTTAGGAAAGTTGAAAGAAACAAGCTTAAACTCAAAGTCTCGTTGACAGCATCACTGAGCCGCCATATTCACTCGCTATGATGCTCCTGTTGGCTTGAGACGCTCTACCTACCGAAAATTCTGGGAGAAACCAAGTCAGTCCCTGCAATGGGGGGAATTACAAACTTACTAACACTTCACGTGACATTATCTGATATTATTTTTAAAACGTGAACCTCTGGTAGGATGTTTTGTACTTGTTCATATGATGTTCAATCACACTTTAAACTAAATATTCCTGATATACAAGTTTAAGAGATAAATCTGTGCACAAGAACCCCCACGATGTGCAATATGTGAACATACTTCGGAGGAGGGAATCTTTTTTTTTTCAGGTAGGGGCCCAAACAAGGACCGACCTGGGATTATCGTGCATTGTACTAAAACATTTGTGTTGTAGACGCACATCTATAATGGACTTTGATGTAAGGTGGGTTGACGATGTAAAGCATTAATAGATTCTAGTGTAACCAATAATGGTTTATCAGCAAGACACAAATCATCAAAATGTTCCTCTTCACACTTAAAATGAGCGTGCGAGTGTTTAATTAAAGTTCGCTGTCTGTCTGATCTGCACTGAAGGAAAAGTAATAAAGCAGAGTAATGTAGATGTTTAACCTTCTAGCGCCCCCATGTGATGAAAACACTCAAAAGTCCAATGTTGGATATGTGAAGTTGTTTCGCTCATTTGGGACTATTTCTTTCTAACACTTGTAAAAAGTCTGTAAAAAAAACTGTAATAGCCTTTGACGTAAAAATGTACAAAAAGATATTTGGGACCTAAGTCTGTAAAAAAGCCTTTATCGTAAAAAAAATGAAATAAGATTACCTAAAACAATTTAACTTATATAATTGCATGTCTATATATATACACTACCATTTGGAAGTTTTGGGACACTTTAATATTTTCCTTACATTTAAACACAAATGAAACTTTTGGAATTATGTTGTGACTGAATTCAAAATAAATACAACTTATATTTAATCATTTTCAGTGTAGTCACCTTTTGCCTAAAATTTGGAGAAATCTGCTCTTGACATCTCTTTTAGGCTCTTGCTGGCTGCTTTCCTTTAAAAGGTACACTCCATTTTTTTTTTGGAAAATATGCTAATTTCCAGCTACCCTAGAGTTAAACATTTTATTTTTACAGTTTTGGAAAACATTCATCCGATCTCCGGGTGTGGCAGTACCACTTTTAGCAAAGCTTAGCATAATCCATTTAATCAGATTAGACCATTAGCATCGCACTCAAAAATAACCAAGGAGATTCGATATTTTTTAAATATTATGCAGTGCCTGAAAATACTCCCCTGCTATTGAAAGTAACCAAGGGGACTATTTTCGGCTGCTGCGTAATATCACTACGCCTGCTGCAGCCATGTTACGGCAGCAAAAGCCTTGATTATTACACCAGAATGAAAGTATAGTTCCTAGCCATATCTGCCTAGAAAATCGCAACTTTGAATTTTCTGTCGGTCTTAGTACACGATATAACTACAAAAGAGTTAAAGGGCGTGTTGCAGGTTAACCACCACTGTCGATTAATGGGTACATAAAACACTCAAGATATATGTATAATTTTTAAAAGGTCTCAAAAATGGTCTTAAAGAACACTTTTTTTACGTTTTTGGTATTAACGGTTTTTTTACGCAATTCTGCGATGACGTCACGTTGGGTAGAAGTGGAGAAAGCCTCAGCCAGAGCCATAGAGATAGAGGAGACATTTATTGCTGTTTAATACTTACGTATACAATTTGGAAATCATATATACATCGTAGGAAATATATAATGTGTTATACTGCAAAGTTACCATGCTAATTATTATATGATATCTGTGGAGATAAATAAAACTTCGCAAATCTGCTGATTTGATCCATTCATGTCCTGACCACCAGGCTAGAGATTTTTAAACATCCTTAATCCACACTTACTAGTCTATCAAATAATATCTCAAATATATTGTTTTGTGAAATAAAAGGATGCTTTGTTATATTGTTTATGCGATTATAACAAATCACACAATCATTTTATACGCAGCAGTCAGCAGCTGTCTGTCTATCTATCTATCTATAATCTGCGCTATCAAAACTGTACTTTACTCGTCTTTCTATAGTCATTCTCAATGCTCTCAATGCGGCTTTGGTAAATTCTCTCCCCAGCAAGACGTCATACAGTGCGTTGTGGGGGAAAGGAGAATCATTGCAAACCGCTGTACTTTTTCATACTTTTTCGGGTTTTGTGATACCCAACAACATAAAATACAATGGATAACACTTTAAATGGTTATTACACACAAGCAAGTTGCACAAATTCGTAAAAAAAAAACCTGCAACACGCACTTTAAGTTTTAAATAGGAAAATATCGGAACTCTTTGGTTATTTTTTAGCGTGATGCTAATGGTCTAATCAGATTCTATGGATTAAGCTAAGCTATGCTAAAAGTGGATCAGCTGAATGGATTCCCAAACGGAAAAAATCAAATGTTTAACTATAGGGGAGCTGGAAAATTAGCATTTAAAAAAAAAAAGTGGAGTGTCCCTTTAATATTCATATTTCCTAATACAATTTTAGTTTTCCGGTGCAAGAAATTGATAAGATGGCACAATTATAAAACATTTACACATACACCAAGATTTTTAAGATCATGAAGGTCTTGTAATCCTTAATATCTACATTATTTAAATACCAGCTCTTCTTATTATCCATGTTTGTATTTATATAGGGATACGATCACATGCTGGTCTTAAATGCATACACAGACACATTAAAAACTAGTGTTTTCATTTATCTTTATTAAGTAAACTCTACATTTTTAATATTGCTTTGTTCCAATTTAGTTTTTCTCTTTTCCCTGTTTATTCTAGATTACAGCCGTTTTTCAATCAGCACAGTTTATATATTTATATGTATTTATATAGATTTTTGTTTGTTTTTTCAACCAAGCTACACTTGAAGAATACAAAAATATCACAGTACATTTTCTACGCACTCACTCTCCACTAATGAGTTCCAAAGCTGGGGGTGAGCTGATGCTGGGAACATGAGAATCTGGCAGTGACGTTTATTGACCACTTAACTACGCTAAGCCGAGGGAAGCAGTTAACCTATATTATACTGAGAACAAGAAATAGCAGATGTGTGGTTTAGGTTACTTTAAAAATATGAAATTGCACAGATACCAACATTCGTTAATTGTATCCGGAATTGCTTGTCCAAGCTGTAAAAAGCAACCAATTTAAACATCAGGAAGCCCTGATAGTTTGGGACAAAAGTCAGCACTGACATTTATAAATTCAAAAGTTGCGTAATCTGGTCCAGCCAGACTTCTCTGTTCCAGCACTCAAGTCAGCACCAGCAATTGACTGGAAAAGGGAACCCACAAAGCAATCAGTAATAACATTCTTCCATTCCTCATCTTACTCTTCAGACACACCGCACTATACAAAGTATTAAAAACGAAAGATAAAACAAACCATTTCAAGAATCCTCACCCGTACTTTGATTATTGTCCTAATAAATGTCTCTTCGATCCTTTAAACAAAGTTTTTTTTTACACTGCCATTAATTTTCCAACGTTGAAATCCTTTATGACCGGTGGAGAATCTGCTCTCCAGGGTAGAGGAATGTTGCAGTATGATCCTGACGTTCAGTGGTATCGTTTAAATTTGAACCAAACATTAACATAGCAAGTGGAAACCTTCATCCCCTTTATTGAACGTCTAAATGAACTCAGGGGATCACAAAGCAAAGCACAGAAATCAGTGAATGCAGGATGTTAGGACAAATAGAGAAAACATTGATAGCCATTAAGTTACTTGACAGTACACACCAAAATGAGAGAAAAAGAGAGAGAGAGAACAAAAAGAAAATCGGACAACACTGGGATCAACGACTCAAACGAGGGACCCATCAAATGGAGGAATTTACCTGCTCCAGTAGCCACATTTACATGACTTTAAAAACGTTGGGACTAAATGTCACGTGAATGGACTTGTACAAGAAGTTGGGTTGGCTACACTTCCTAGAGGAGAAAAGTGATAGCCGTGTGTCGTGTTAAAGTCTAGGGAATAGCTGCAGGTATAATAATGACTTTTTTCCCTGCTGGTCTCTATAGCAGTCAGGGTGAGAAGGTGGCCATCTCCAAAGAGATCCTCTGCCAGAGTTCCTTTGTCTGTTTGCCCCTCTTCAGGTTCTGCAGGACGTCGTTGAACTGCATCATGCCAACTGGCGTCAGGCAAAACGCAGAACGTGCACTTCGAATGATGTTCACAAAGTCGTCATAGTCTGCCGGAGTCAGATGGATCAACCTATGGTGGATATACTGAAAAAAGAAGAGACATTGTGATGTGGTGGTATGATGCTATTTTAATCTTTTTTTTTATAAATGTAGTACTGTAAATGGAAATTCAAGTATGGCATTAGTATTGTGCAGGGTTCGCACACCTTGGTCAACTTCAAATTCAAGGACCTTCTAGGACTTTCCAGATCCAATACCCTCAAATTCAAGGACTAAATGTGGGGACACATTTCAAGTGAGAGCAAGGTTACATCGTGTTACCTTTTAAGATACATTGTTACAGTTCCCTTTCAAGGGAACTCGCGCTGCGTCACTGCGGTGACAGTTTGGGGATGCTTACAGGTCTAAGTGTGTCTGATGTGTATATCAAATTTAACCAATGGTGAGGCTTAATGACAAAGACAGGGTGACGCGGGAGCCAGGAAGTATAGCGCTATCTGAAATATTGCCAAAGATGGCCTTACATAGATGCAGGAAACAAGGGAGATGCAGCGTCTCGTTCGCTTCTCAGGGAACAACAGTTACATACTCGAGAAGTTTTAATGTGTCAAACACAACTATGCAAAAAAGCATTCTGGTATGAATCAACATTTGCATACAGAAGATATAAGCATTTATGCAAACAGTTTAGCACATGTGCTTAAAATCTAAAATTTTTATGATATTATCCTACACTACACAGGGAATAATATGGATTTTTTTAAATAAAATAAAACATAAAATAGATTCAATCACTTTCAATGACCTGTATCTATGTATGTATATTTTCAAAAACTTCCCAATGCTTTTAATTTTTCCCACAGATTCACAAACTTTCAAGGATTTCAAGGACCCGTGGGAACCCTGATTGTGACTCTTTCTAGCTGCCAAAAATTTAGTGGAATTAATGTGATTAACAAACTGTGTTACCAGAGTAATTAAAGGGTTAAATTCCCAACAAATACACAAACTTTAGAAAAAGGCATCCAGCAATGCATAAATGTATTCTTATACTTGGTGCCTCTACCCTGAACCTGTTTTAATAAAATATGCAAAGGTTTATACAGTGTCATGTCTCCGGATGTTTATAGAAAGTAACAGCATATGGAGCATATTTCCCACCAGCATCATCAAAATGACTGGGCAGATTTCCGTCCGGCTACATCCTCTGGGTCCCTTGTCTTATTAGGCACGCATGGAGAAAGTGAATTAGAGCTGGCACTTTCTCCCTTTCACATTTACCTAACATTCATGTGCAAAGATTAACAGTGGCAGACATTCTCTGGTCCGCGCATTTTTTAATTTAAGGCAGCGATGACAATGGTGGCCACTTGCGTAGGCAATCTGCATAGCTTGCTGATTCAACAAATTTAGAAGTCTCTGAAAGAACAAAATATAGTCTCAAGCCAATAAGCAGATAACTGCAAGACGGGGTCGTGTGTTTGTGTGTGTGTGTGCGCACGAGTGTGGGTGAGAGACAGAGTATGCGTGTGCTCCTCTAGGCAGCGGCTCATGGCTTTGGGCTGTCACAGTGTGTTTGATGCTTTCTCATCAGTATGCCCCATCCTGTGAACAGACTCGAGCTTTCCTCTCTAGTTTTAACACTTCAGAATTGTTCATGCACAATTTATATTCAGTGTGGGCGACAATGCCATCACAATCCAGCCACTTGAATGCTCTAAAACCCCGAACAAATCATCTCCTTAAAACTTTGCAGATCTTCCAACAGAGTCTAACCAATAGGTGGTTGTAACAGATTCAATACAAAAACATGATGCAAAAGGAAAGCATTTATATGAGTGTAATTTTAAATGCTTGCATTGAGGGTAGAATTTATTCTTGGATCGCCCATTGGGAAAGAGAGTTATTTCAGAGTTTATCCAATTAGCAGTGTTATTAGTAATAATATGCGCATGATAAGCTCCCCAGGCTATTTCGTGGTGATTTGGGAATTTGTACCTGTAAGTAGGCCTGCTGGCAGCGCTGCACAAGCTGGTGGAAGGCAGGGGTGCGGAGGTGTGCGTGGATATGTGCTGGGTTTAACCTCTGCAGAGCCTCCATAATGATCTCTTGCAGGACAAATGGACTCAGAACGCCTTTTGCTGCACCAACGCAAAACTGGTACACATGGTTCACACCTGCACAAGAAAGAGAAAGTAACATTAACTGGTGGGTGACGGAGGTGCTCTCTCCTCAATACTAACACTAAACCCTACACACACACACACGCACACACACGCACACACACGCACGCACACGCACGCACACAATATGCTGTTATAGTCCCTATAACTATGTACAAGCCAGGATTTAGACTTTGTTTTTTGCACAGGCTTACTAAAGGGTTAATGGTGCCACATGATGATCAACAGAAAAAATGAAAAATTTTACCTCTTTGCAAAAGGTAAAACCACAAAGAATCAAAAATGCATGATAATAAGGTGTCATGGCTCTGCAATCAAGAAATGTTGTTATAATGGAAGTCAATGGGGCAAAAATGGCCACAAACAATAAATGAGGGAGAAAAAAATAAAATCTGATGCTGCCCAAAAACTAAAAATGCATCAAAGCCAATGTTTTTACTAATCTTTTACATGCCCAAGACTGTGAAAAAGATAAAAGAAAAACCAGTCCACAATCACTTTTTATATTGAAAATCGGTCATTTTGTGTGTGTTTTTCCCAAATCAGTGACACCACTTATAAACTTGGCAATTAAAGAGTTAAATCATGGAATTTTGGTAAACATTTGGTAGTTTTGATCAGTACTGAGGTTGATTAACACATTTATGCAAAAAATTTGGGGAAAAAATTAATCTGATACATTTTTACAGCATGATAATTTAGTGGCCATTTTTAGCTGCTAACAACACGTAAGGGTAGTAAATTTGCCCACGTATATTGTTATGTTTTTGAAAAAATTTATATAAATATAAGATTTGTCACCAAAAATCATTCTATTCGCTGAAACACAGAGAAAGTTGTGGCCAAATTAAGACTTAAAAATAACAAAAATGGCCCCAACAACACATAAGGGTTAAGCAAAAATACCACAGCTTCACAGTATTGCCGTTTTGCCATTGCAACACTAAAATGTGTTTTTTTTTTAGATGTATACAAACAACTTTTAACTGGACACAATACATTTTATTTCTAAGCAACATACAACATGTATGCTGGGTGAAAATAAAGCCTTTAAATTATAATTTTCTTTGTAAAAATATTTTTGTAATATATTTTAAATGTAAATTACATTACTTAATGATTTTATTAATTTTGTGTAAACCCAGCTCATACCTTGCAAACGGTATTACAGAAAATGTTAGTGGTTTTGAAACCTCGACTGTTTAAAACTTCAGTATACCTTGAATCCAGTAACCGGCCCATGCCTACTCTGGAGACACCAAAAAATTTATTTTACATCTTAAAAAAAGTCTTGTGAAACAAGAAACCAATAATTGAAAATACCTTTTACCGAGTTGAGATTTAAATTCAACTAATCTGGATATATCCATAGTCTATAATAAATATGACCCTGTCTGCTAAAACCCAGCTGAGGTCATTTTTTGTGATTGACAAAATCATCCTACATAATGTAAAGAAAATTCTGTGAAAATATAACTTTGATATCTTTAGTATTGAATGAGTAAGGTCATGTCGAAGATTGAAATCAAACTTTGATGCTTATCTCATTATTATATGATGAGACCTTAGCCTGGATTTCACAGACAGAGTCATGTATTGTATATTAACTATTTTGAAATGGGTTAGAGTTTTTTTTTTGTCATTTTTGTTACAGCACTGCTTAAAACCACCCGATCCCCAATGCTTAAATCATGCGTCCCTACACCTATGAACCTTAGTCAGATTAGATGAACTGTACAGATCCTTTACATTTTAACTGAATAACTGTCAACATTTCTTTATTTGAAACTCTGAAGCAGAACTACTTCAGAGACTTTCGATTGTAAGTGCATTAATAAAAAAGTATTTTATGTAGCATCTGTATTCAACAGATGCCATCAATAGAGTTTATCTTCGCTTTAAATATTCCTTAAAAGGAATCATGGGGAGACCTGATTGACCATCAAACACATTTCCAAGAGGATTATTACGGAAAAAAACACAAGCTTGTCATTTTATAGGGTGCCTGACAAAAACATTGCAATATATTTTCTACCTCTGCATTTTCTAGCGTAGCATAAAAACCTGGCAACATGCTGCGATCTGGGTGGGTTACACCTCCACGATAAATGAAACACATCAAAATGTCAATAACTCTGCTGGAGATTGCTGTTGAATCACATTTCTCTGCTCAGCTGACAGCAAGGTAAAATGCTAACATATATCAACCCATTTCACCATCACAGCTATTTTTGCAGGCAACACAGGAAATAAAACAAAAAATATGAGCATACCGAGACGTGCAGCCAGGCCCAGCAGCCATTTGACGTCTTCTGTGTATGGGGGACTGCGGGAAAAGTTGTTGGGATGATCGTTGTGGGCTCTTCTTCCCAGCATCTCCAAGGCCAGCATTCCTAAACAAAGACAGAAAAAAAATCAGGTTTAGCCCTGAGCCGCTGCACCTTCAAGTATTAAAAATGCCTCATGCACCCCATGTCCTAATCTTCATGATTTATACTGATCATGCCTTAATTAATAATTCTCACTGTGAGAGTTCTTTGACAGTCCTGCAACATGGACCTCTCCCTCACCTTTCTTGATAATTAATCACCACAATTCAGGACCAGATGGATCCTATTGGGTGCAAAACAGCAACATAAGGACAGGCAAGCCATGCCCTAAAGGATCTTCGCAATGAGAAATAAGCTTTCCTTACCGACTCTGTATGCCGAGTGGAGGTAGTGCAGTCCCTGCTGACTGATCGGCTGGCTGTGCTGCTCGTCTTCCACAGGAAAAGGCGCACTGACCAATGAGGTTGGTTGGGATGAGAGTCCTGGAAGGGATGCAGCCTGAATGGCCCCTCCTGCTGGGGAAAACCGGAAGAAGAGGAGCATTCAGTCTTCTCAGGGACAAAATAAGATCTGATTGCAGATGGATTCATAACCAGGACGTTGGAAAATAAATCTATGCTAAACTGATGAACACTAGAGTACATTAAGAGTTAAAATTGCAAACTATTTAAATGACCTCATGTTAGCTTTACTGTCGCTCAACTGGCAGAGCTTAGCACGAGCAATACAAAAGTCATGGGTCTGAATATTGAAGCGATGCACATTTATAAAATCTATAGCTTAAAACCCACTGTTTGGATAAAAGTGTGCATAAATGTAACGTTATTTTTTTTTACCTACAATTTAGTTAAAAAAAAAAGAGACAAAATATTCTGTTTTAAAAAGACTCTTAAAATAATTTGCCAAGTTTGGGTTAATTTTGATGACAAAAAGTATTTTTTGTGTTTGTGATAAAAAGTTCAAAGAAAACATTTATCACACACCAATAGTGGATATAGCATCATGCAAAGGCCAGAAGCTTTTGGTTACTAAAACCATGAAAGAGCTTTTTTCAGGCATTTGCTGCCCATGACTATCAGATTTAGAAATAATTGGCTGGGTTTTTTTGTTTATTTAATGCAATTTCAGCTGGTATGACTATGTTTATGGCCAGAACCAGCTCAGCTATACACAAGTTGGTGGAAGGTCATTTGGCATCTCCAGTTTACCCAATCTGCATGACTTAAAGTGCCCCTCAGATGGATTTTCTAAAATTACCTTTACTGCAGTGTGTAATGTAGCTGTCCATCAATGTAAACGGTCTGCAAAGTCGTTCATCTGAAAGTGCACGATAAATAAAAAGTTATTGTCTTCCAAAATAAGGAGTTGACTCTGAATCGCCTTAACGAGTCGTCAGTAATTTGAATCTTTTTTCTGTAATGGATCTTCATTGCTAAGTGACACATTTGCATGATTCCCGTTTATGGCTGGTTTACCACAAACAATTTCTACACAGTGTAGACTAACAATGACCTGCCCTCAAACACCTCATGTTGAGAAGAGGCTTTTGTTCCGCACTGTGAAACCAAATTCGTATTTTTCCACTTCCAAAGGATGATCATATGCATATCATGGATCTACCAAAGTAGTTTTTTGTGTACAACAAAAATTCAATACAACAACCAAGTGACTTTGAGCGTCCCACCTGATTCCACTAAGGGTCCCGACCCACAGTTTGAAAACAGATTAAATTGGCAAAGACGCGATTCCGTGCCTCTGGGGAGGATGGGGGGTATTATTGTCGTTATGTTATTTTGTTTGTTTTTCTTCTTCAGACAACTTGCTCCATTTTGTAACTAATGTCATATTTTTGTATGTCTGCAAAATTTAATAAATAAAAAAAATAAAAACGCGATTCCGTGTGAAAAGTTTTTACATCAGAAGCAACATGCGCGGGTTAACAGATGTTAATGTTTCATCAGTCAGTGATCAACCATTGTGAATGTAGATTTGTACCCTAGCATTATATGGCAATGGGTGTTTCATTTCTGACATGCGCTGTACGCGGAAAGACAAAATCACTTACAAAACATACTGGGCCAATCAGAGCAAGCTCACAGAAAGGAGGGGTTTAGACAGATATATGAATGTATTAAATGAAAATGCATTTAAACCTGTTGTAAGGGACTCAAGGCAACTTTAAAATACCATCTGAGGGGCACTTTAAGTTTGGACTGTGGGAGGAAACCAGAGTAAACCCACACTAACAAAAGAAGGACAGAAGGGACAGATACCCACTGAGCCACTGTGCCACCCCCTTTCGGTAAAATAAAACTGCTTTTTCCAACAGGCCACTGAGTGCATTTACGGTCAACTGGCGGCCCGCGGGCCAAGTGCGGCCCGCCAATCACCTTTATCCGACCCGCCGGTCACCTTTGGCCGTTTCTCAATCGGAAGGCTGCAGCCTCCGTAGGTCGCATATGCAGACTGCATTCGTCATCAAGTTTAAGTTAACTGAGCATTACATTCACAAATCATAAGCATATTACAACAATTTACGATTAACTAAGAATAATATTCAACTTTATAATTGTTAAAATTCTGAAATAAGACTTAATGACGTATGCAGCCTGGAAATGCAACCTCCGGAGGCTGCAGCCTTATTGAGAAACGACCATTGTCTGATTTAAATTCAGCGTTGTTTACCTTTCCACTGTACAAGACAACACAACACAGAAAGGGGCTGTGTGGGGTGCCAACCATCTGCTGGTGCATAATTATCTGATCCAATTCGAGCTTTGGATGCATTAAAGAAAATAAACTTATGCGACTACACCGCATGTGACGCGGCGACCGGAAGTGATGTATTTCAGTGTGTTCCAATCAAAACTGTGTGCAGTTAAAATTATTAATTTTTTTGTTTTTGTTTAACTTTATCAGTAACGCTTGAATACTTTAATTACTGGTAAGTAAATTATATTAACTATACATAGATTCGAAGATTAAAGGTTCTCTCCCATGACAGATTTACAATTAAACTACATTTTCATTACGAGCACCACTAGGGAGCGAACTCCCGACAGTTATATCTGTATGTAATGTCCATTGGAAAGGCTGTTTAGCCTATATATCTATAAAATATTTAAAAAAACATGTAGTGCAATTTTAGTCATTAGGAGAAGACTGGTTATATGTTGTGAATACTTGACATGTAACAATTAATGAAAGTTAAACCGTTATAAACAAAATATGTTAAGGAGTGTTGATCTTTTACACTTTTACTATTTGGCTCTTACATGTTATTAATAAAGGAAATATGAGTTTTCAGTAGTGATGCACCGGTGTATCGGCCGCCGATATTTATCGGTCGATTTTTGATGAATTTGAAACCATCGGCATATCGGCAATAGCACGAGACAGGCCGATACCGATTGTTAATTAATTAACTGCATAAAGAAATCCATTGTATGTAAAAAAAAAATGAGTTAATGTTGTTAATAAAATAAATGCTGATTAGCAAAAACCACCTTTGAAGGTTGTCATGCTGTCTTATTATATTTGATTTAGCTTAATTTGTGCCGCTCTTATTATGTTGGTCAGTTAAATGTTAATTAGATCCAATCCATGTTCAGTAAAAGTAATTTGATGCAGAAATAAACTAGCTTATAGACCAGCTGTATAGTATTGTATACAAGTGTTTATTATCGGTATCGGCCAGATGTTGTCTGTTTAAATCCGTATCGGTCAAAAAAAATCCTATCGGTGCATCCCTAGTTTTCAGTAATTAAAAGGCTTTTAAATTTCAAGTTTTTAATATGTTTTTTTCAAATATACTACAACAAAAGTAACAAAAACGACACACACACACATGTATATGGTTAAAGTAAAAAATATATCAAAAGTAAAAATAGGGGTAAAAGTTTGGCCCGTGTCATATTTACAATTTTAAAATCTGGCCCCCGAAGAAAAGTAGTTGAAGACCCCTGCGGTAGACCACAACACCAACTAAACGTGGATTAATTAAACAAGGATGTCTACATCTGTTCTAAGCTTAGTCAACAACATATTTGAACGTAATCTATAACATCTCTA
Organism: Paramisgurnus dabryanus; assembly: GCF_030506205.2. Classification (NCBI taxonomy): domain Eukaryota; kingdom Metazoa; phylum Chordata; class Actinopteri; order Cypriniformes; family Cobitidae; genus Paramisgurnus; species Paramisgurnus dabryanus. Next base: position 19,221,309 of record NC_133356.1, read on the forward strand.
ACGTAACGTTAGCCTAACATTAGAAAACGTTTAAGGACAAGTTCGGTATTTTACACTTAAAGCCCTGTTTTCAGATTGTTTATGATGAAATAGAACGGTTTTGACTGAAATTTAGACTCATGATGCTGGCCCGAAAATTTTCTGTTTCTGTTCTATTATAGACATATATAAACAATACCCACTTCAAGTATATAGACAAAATAGTATTGAAATATTTGCCTGCAAACTCAATATTTATCAAGTGTTACACCTAGCCCCCTTCCTTACAATTACAGTGGGGTATGGGGTAAGTTGTAACGTTTGCAGTTCCGTTACGTTTGGTGCAATTGTCCAAGAATAGGTAGTACTAGAAACAAACTTCAAATGTTCATTTGTAGCAGAGATGTGTGTGTTGCTTGTGTAAAAATATAATTAATCAGACTTAAATCTTTTTTGAATAATTGAGCCAAAACCAAAAAGCGTTAGGTTTTGCCCCGCTCTCCCCTACAAAGTACTCAAGGTAAATAAAAATGCAGTAAATAAAAATCATTGTTAAGTGGAGTAATATTATTTGATAAGGGTATCTGTACTTTTACTCAAGTACTTTTTTGTGTACTTCGTCCACCAATGCATGTAAATGCCTCAATCGGCGTTCTCCCGAATTTGTTTATGTGCGCCTGTCTCCGCGTATAGAGACAGAGCGCAGTTATGCTAATTTGAAAACCACACCCATCAGGGAAAACAATCCAACCGTCTTTATTGACTTTGTATTGCGAAAGGCCGCCTCCTTGACATTTCTGGCTTATAACAAAAATCTGAATAATGCCTAAAAGCTGCTGTGTGACAAGATGTACAGCTAACAAGCCAAAAAACCCAGAAATAAGTTTTTATAAACTGTTTAAAAGATAAAGGTCACAAATGGAAGCATAAAGCAAAACATAAAAGTCTGCTCTCGACTCATGCAGTTGACGGAGAAATGTAAAACTTTTGTGACATTTACAAGTTCTGCAGACAGATTTCCCACTGTTTTTTATGACTATATGGAATATAGGTGGTGACATCACTGTCTGCGAGAAAGCTGACAAATCTCCAAATCCCATGTGGGCAGTTTTCAGCATAGCCGGTTTATGATTTGCATGTAAACAGGTTTCGACAATAAACAGATTTTTGATATCTGCTCATTTTGTGTATGTAAATGCACTTTCTTATATGACTAATCTTCATCTCATTTTAGTTCATTCTATACCGATGGACTAAATTATTCTGCATCTCTTCTTACCTGCCACAGCAGTGCTAAGAGGCAGACCTGCCTCTGCAGCATGATACGGGTGGACGGCAATCTGAGTCATGGACGGGACAGGAACTCCAGGGAAAGTGACAGCGGTCGCAGCCATAGGAGGATGAGGGCCAGTGGCCACTGAGAACGGGAACTGAGCACCGATGAAGGCTGGGTGCATTCCCTGACAAGATAAACAGATACTATTAAAACCAGGTTCAGACAAGTCACCCTTGAGTTATATCCCTCGCATTCCATAATTTAAAGGCCACACGAAAATAAAACTTAACTGTTAAAGATCAAAGATTATAATAAACCAATATGGATCTTTCTCTCCAACTGCATTATACTATGAACCATTAACTGTTAGGAAAACATTTCCATTAGTCCTTTAGTGTAATATTCATCACATTCAGTTTACATGATGACAGCGAAAAGATTACAGATAGAAATAAAAATGCCAAGAACGATAACTGTAATCAATAAATCCTATCACAAGGGTAAACAGACAGCACTCATACTTGTGGAAAGGCAGCCCCAGACACAGGGAAGACGGCAGGACGGGGGACGTGCTGAAGCGGATGGCCCAAGTACTGGGGGGTGCAGACGGTGGGCAGATGCGTCTGAATGGTGGTGTACGGATGGAGGCCCTGCGCGTGCGCCATGGCTGAACCGGGCAAAGCGTGTGACTGGTAGATGGTGGAGCCGACAGAAATCACAGGTACTACGGCAGCCGCAGTCACTGTTGTTGTTACCGCTGCGACACCGGATGGATCCATGACTCCAGGGTTGTCAAGGATACCACAGCTTCCCTCGGGAGGGGTTCTCCCTATTCCACCATTGGCCCCGCAGCGTCCAGAACCCTCTCTCTGAGAACCTGAGCCCCCACCCACTGTTTGCTCATACAGCCAGTACCACTGGTGGGCCACCTCAAACAAAACTTCAGGGTAAACACCCCCTCCCTTCGCTGCTTCCTCAACTGCCATGCAAGCCTTCTCCAACATGACATTATCCTGAGAAGAGAATTAGGCATTTAAGGTTAACGGTTTAGTAGATAATTAAGTAAAAAAATGACTGTGTGTGATGGAAGTTCACACCTTTACAGGTTTATGTGACAGATTTACAAACAGCTTAAGCCCAAACCATCTTTTGGCATTAAATAAACTACTGTCAGGTGGTATTAAAGACAGACAGTGAAAAAATTGCAGCTCTGAAAAGGCATGGACATAGTAATAATGCATATGCATTTGTAGGAGTTTCTGATGCAGACTTTAGCATAGCTTAGCATAAACAATTGAATCTGATTAGACTTTTAGCATTGCGCAAAAAAATAATCAAAGAGTTTAGATATTTTTCCTATTTAAAACTTGACTCTTCTTTAGTTACATTATGTACTGAGACCGACTGAAAATTTAAAGTTGCAATTTTCTAGGCAGATATGGCACCTTGCACCTTGTCAGTAAATAATCTGCAGAAATTTCCACTACCATCGGTGCTTTGTTCCGTGCTAATTTGCCCCATTTGATAAAACTGTCTCAATGTCTTTCACAAATACAACAAATTAATAAAGTGTTTTTATAATATAAATAAATTGTGAAGTAGTTGTGGCTGTGCTTGACCATACCTGCTCTTTGCACTGTACCAACGCTCTCTGTATCTCATTGGGGTTAAGGGCATGAGCGTGAGGCAGGCAGCTCAAGGCCAGCTCTGCTGCAGCACGCACCATGTTGGGGTCTCGTGCTCGGGATGCACGGTCTGCAAGTGACGCCACCTCTGGAGGTGTGAGGTGCCCATCCCAGCATTCAACCAGGATGTTGAGAGCAGCACTCCCAATCTCCATTGCCTGGCCTGGGAAAATAACAAGGTGAAATGTAAATGCAAAACAAAAAAATGTGTATAAAGGAGAGCTTTATACAGTGACGTATGGCTGTCAAATTTTACATTGACTGACCAAGTCTAAGCATTATTTTTATTCTGACAATAGGCTCAATATTTTTGGTATTTTGCCTCAATAAATACATTTGTTTCTCACCTGTAATCCATGAAACATGTGAAGAATAAGTTCTCGACAACCAGTTAGGAGACACGAAATTATGCAGGCCGAGGGCATACAAGCCAATCTCAAAGGCACACAGATGCAGGTTGCGGTGAGGGCCCTGGTGGCCTCCGCTGGCGGAGGGTTGAGTAAAGATGGATGTAGAGCTGTTTCCTCCAGCTTTAATCAACACGGTCTTGGCCAGTTCAAAGTAAAAATGGGCAGCTGCCTCAGATGGTTGATTGGGCACATGTGGAGCGTGGCATTCAGGCCGACGCCCTTTATATCTAAGTAAGAAAGATTTTGAATATATTAAATACACAATAAATGCCAGTTAAATTGAATACATTTAGACAGCTGTAGAAACTACTGTTTATGGTGTATAATGATACAGTCACATCATGTCATAAATTAAAAACTGATTGGATGTGAAAAATCAGATTTTATGCAATTACATTGTTTGCACTCGTCAGTTTACTGGTATTTGCACCATGATTGAATTCCCAAAACAAGCATGTCTTGAAATTGGTCATCATGGAAATTAGATCTTACAATGAGACTTGTCAGTAAATCACCTACAGAAATTTTCACTCCCATCGTGCTTTGTTGAAAACGCTACTTTAGCCCAATTAGTAAATCCCAAAAACGTAGCTGAACTACTAGAAACAGAACTACTAGCTTCAGAAGACAGTTGAGGCCCTCAATGAGGCATTTGGAATCACAGGCTTGTCTCACCTGCTGGTATCAGTACTCTTGGCTCTGGCTCCTCCTCCTGCTCTGCGTGAGCCACTGGATGACGACGAGCCCAGCGAATCAGAAGAAGAGCTACTGATGCTGTCACTGTCCTGGCCTCTTCCCCAGGAAGCAGCCGTCCAACCCCCTCGAAGTGGGCGTCGACTAAGAGTGGGAGAGCTGTCTGATGTGGTTTCTGGAGCGCTACTGTCAATGCTTGCCATGCCTGACAAAACAGGTAAGAAAAAAACAAAACTACTAAAGAAACATATTACACTTAAAAAAAGTATGCATAGATAATTCTTTTAAAATAATATTTGAATAGGGAAAATATTCCAATAATAATGTATGTATTAAGTTGACTCTTTTTCTACAAATGCACCCTTTTATAACTGTCTAATGATCAAACCCACTGTCTCTTACCTGTGTGTTTCTTTTTTTGCCGCACAGGTGATCCCCAGCATCGTGTGCTGTATGCCCCACGGCCTCCCAGTGCCAGACGGCTGGGCACAGTGCCCTCAGGTTTGAAAGGTGCGGTCTCGCTCTGCTGCTCACAGGAGGAAGACTGCACACCTTCTGCCAAAACATGAAATATGAGAGATAAATATTAAACACCGCAAGGACAAAAGACAATAACAAACATTTAACCAAGAGCCTTTCTCCTGGCATTGTCAAGATTATTTTGTAAAAGAACTACACAGTGTTGAGCCACATCTGTTAAAGGAACAGTGAAGAAAGAAACTAATAATTTCCTCACTGACTTGCATGGATGCCATCTCAAACAAAGCTCATCTTTTTGTGTTCACAGTTTGAAATAACATGAGGGTGAATTAATGCTAAAATATTTTTTATTTATGTTAACAATTCCTTTAAATCGAATCATTGTAACTATTTTTAGCACAAAAACTTAAGTGGGCTTATTCACAAAAGTAAAAACAAGCTGCCTGCTGTAACTAACATTATGCCATTACTCCCTACATAAAGCTGTAATTTAAAAGAGATGCTTCTGTACATTTTGTAGAGACCATGGCAGCTGTGATTTGTTAAATGATGATGAATCATGGAGATGAGCATTATAAGCAGACATTGAGATGTAGCTCAAGCATTTTAGCCAAATTAAATGGACAGTTCACACAAAACTATGAAAATATGATCACCGTTTCCACCTAATGTTGTACTAAACCTGTATGAGTCTCTTTATTCTGTTGAACACAAAATATATTTTAATAAATGCTGGTTTGCACACAGTTGACGGTACCCTTTGACTTCCATAGTAGTAAATACAAATACCATGAAAGTCAACATTTATCAAATTATCTTCTTTTATGTCCAACACAATATATTATAACTCCTACAGGTTTAGGACAACTTCAAAGGGGGGTGGGGGTAAGGGATAACAACAGCATTTTTATTTTTGGGTGAACTATCCCTTTAAGATTTAGTGATGTTGTATAGCCCCAGTAGGGAATGACAGATCATGGCAGTTCACCATTTCACATCCCATTTCACTACTGTATTTTGGGACCATTTATTGGTATCTCCCAATCCTTAAGTTTATTTTTACAATTCTAAAACAAATATACAATAAACAACGTTATCATTCTTAGTTAATTCCCCCTCCATTTACATTCAGCAGATGCTTTTATCCAAAGTGACTTGCTTAAGTGAGGAAAATAAAATACCCTGGAAAACTTTTGGTTCACCTTGATCTCTATTTTCTCCGATTCCCTCTGAGCTCTGAACACCCGTTACACCTCCCTGCTGCCCAGTCGCTCCTCCACCGCTCACGCCCTGCACAGCTGCTGATGGGGCGTGCTTTGACACTCCGCCTGTGGCCCCGCTGGCACCATGGGTGGCGTGTTTAGATGGGCTCTTCTGACTGCTTGTGGCTGGTTTGCTAGAGTAAAAAGAGCTCAGAGTCTGAGGCTTATGTGTCTGACTCTCACGATCAAGGAGCTTGTCCAGAATCTACAAAAAAAATAAAAATCTGACATTAACACTCTGATATTATCAGAGTAGGGCTGGACGATATTGAGTGAAAAATATCTCGATATATTTTCTGTATCTCGGTTGGCGATATATATCTTGGTTATTTTGCGTGGAAAAACTACTGAAAACAAATATGTCAAAATCCACAAGGGCTTTTTTTATTGAAGTGCAAAGAGGTAGTTCACGTAGGAACAAAGTGCTTCTGCAACATTTAAAAAAATATATACAAAAAATATACTTCAACTATAAAATAAGAAAATACATATTGTTTTCTTTTTATTCAAAAATAAAACAACTCAACTTCAGATATTAAGTTTTTGGTAGACGTTGACAATTCTTAGTATTTTTTCTAGTATTTTGTTTAGTCATGATAAACTAAATCAGTCGTCTTCTCTGTCAGTAACATCCGTGACTGATGACATTTACGCGAAAAAGAAAGTATACGGAGAAACAGACATTAAAGCACTGCCACCTTTTAACTGTCATGAGAGAGAGACGCGCGCTGTCAAAGCGCTTCACGCAACGAGAGAGAGAGGCGGGCACACTGAGCGCTCGCAACAATGAATTTAAGCCGCTTTAAACAGTAAAATATACATGTAAATGGGAATCATGGAAGATCTATTCGTGGTGGCCAGTGTTGATTCCGTGACAAGCGCCGCCATGTTAAATGAGACAACACGCGAGGGGAGGGGGAACAAAAGCAAGGGGGCGAGGACGAGCACAGCACACAGAGAAGGCAAAGAAGCAAAGTGGCGAAATCAGAATTTAATATAAACATCATATCGATATATACACGATATGTCAAAATCCATTTCGAGTTTCAAAAATATATCGATATAGTTTGACTTTGGAGATATCGCCCAGCCCTATATCAGTGCTGTGTTATTTTGCCTGGAACCAAGTACGTTCTTTTGAAAGTATAACCTTAAAGCTCTTGCCTTTTTTAACTTGCTTTGGTCATCTTTATACGTGATCATTAATGCAAGAGCCAAGTCTCCTTTCTCCCTCCGTGTACCTTCGCAGAGAAGAGGATGCTCGGCTTCGCTAACAGTAGTCTTCATACCTGGAAAAAGAGAAAGAGAAAAGTGGAAATTTGTTAAAAACGAATGTGTAAGGAAGTCTTACATAAAACACAGTGGTGCTGAAAGGTTTTAAACATTTCACATAAATTAACTCCTACCAAGAGCTGCCACAGCAGCCTCAAAGCCCAGCTCTTCATCGCCAGGCATCTCGTTGTTACGGTTACGGCTAGGAGGTCGAGAGCCCGTGGGAGACACCACTGTGTAAGAGAAAGGAATAATGATAGATGTGTCTCTTAAACAGCATTTTGAAAATATTGAAATGAGGCAGACGTGTGACCTACCAGGGGTGCAGAGCACATCAAATATGAAGCTAGCGAGCATAAGGGGCAAAACAGGCCGGTAGTCACAGAAATTTCCATCACGGAGCTGCTCAGCTCGGTCCCTTATGGAAGTCATTTCGACAACACCCAAAGGAATCTTCTTTAACAGAGCCACCACCTCTGACTCCTGATACGCCAGCTTTACCTAACACAAGAGCACAGAACATCAAAATCCATGCAAACTGCAATATGTGGAGCATAGTGTACAAATCAGTATTAGATGAGATGCATTTTTGGTATTACTTTGGCATTATCTTGAAATATGCACTACACACTCAGAGACAAATAAGTATCCTTTAATACAGAGATTTTGGAAATTACTTGCATAACAAAGTATTGCATGCACTAATAATGGAGCTTTTCCATTGCATAGTACCCTACAGTTTGGGTCGGGTCAGCTTACTTTTGGGGTCTTTTCCACTGGGTGCAGTACATAGTACGGGATACTTTTTTAGTACCACCTCGGTTGGGGTTCCAAGCGACCCAAGCTGATACCAAAACGTGATGAGAAAACACTGTAGGTCACTGATTGGTCTGAGAGAATCGTCACTACCAGAGGCATCACTAATGTAAAAGATTAGCTTTACCTTCGTGCCAGCTTGCCCTATCTCAAGTAAACCTGTTGTCATCTGTGCTTTACTGTAAGTTCCCAAACTCCCTTTTAGCGATGAAAAACATCCACAGGTTGAGAATCAGGAACACCATACCAGTTTTTTCCAGACTTGCAGTTTGTGGTGGCACACCGGCAGTGCGCATGTCCGCACATATGCTTAAATGCAACTTAAATGAGGCTTAGCGGAGCGCGTCGACTGATTGTACAGAAACTGTCATGTGAGACAAAGGTGGTGATAAACACGATGTGCAAACATCTATTTGTGGTGGCCAATTTTTATTTTGTGGCGGACTGAGAAATAAATGAATGTATGGGGATGTATAGCATTCCAACCACGCTCTCACTTGTATGATGTCACAGCAGTAGGCAGCGCAAATATAACAACACGCCTATAATCCCTCCTACTACAAAGTGTTACTAAACACGAAAATTTAACCAAGCCAAAGTGAGGTGAGCTGACCCGACCTTAACCGTGGGGTACTATGCAATGGAAAAGCACCATAAGTATTTTAATGTTATGATGAATACTGACATGGTAGTCAATTTAAACTGCTGAAGTTAGTGAAAGCTATCAAGAGTACCCATGGAAAATTAAACTGTTCTGCAATTTGAGCAAATCACAGATTACATAATATTCTGCTTTACCTCAAGGGCTTTAGTAGAAGCTGGTGGTCTCTGCAACTCCAAGGAGAACATGCCAGTATTGAAGGCCAGATTATGGAGTTCCAGTCTTTCACTCAGAACAGTTAGCAGAAAAGCTACTTTAGACAGGGTGTTTGTGGCCACCTGGGTCTGTTTAGTGGTCGACACCTTACTCTTTTTACCCTAAAAACAGGAAAAGATTCAATTTCAGAGGTGAGCATTAGCACAGCAATATGTAGAATATTCTATTGTCAATTTTTTTACCTTCGTCTGAGGCTGCTCCACCTTGAGGTCGGGTGGGTTAGCCAGAAGATCTCGAGCCAGTTCAACAGCTAACCGGCAAGCATCGTTACTGTAGCCATGAGCATAGAGAGCCTCCACACAGGCAAACAGTATCTGCAATACACAATTGCGATTAGATTCAAAGAAACCTATCAGGAAAATAAAGTGAGAAGAAGCTCTTCTAACCTCCATCCTGCCTTCTTGCTCCAGGGGTTTCATACCAGCAAAGATATCTGGTTCTTCTTCATGATTGCTGTCTGCAACTCCTCTCTCCGCTCCCTCTTCTGATGCAGCACTAAGGTAGTACGCTTGATAGTCATCATCACCAACCACATCTCCACTTCCTGCGGCTGCCGCCTCAGCTGCCTGAGGTCCAGGCGATCCCCCTGAAGCCCCACTGCCATCTCCCTCTCTCCGGCTACGCTGAGCCTTGCTGGTGCCTGGAGCATCTTCAACCGGGTCCTCGTCTCCTCCGTTCTCATCCAGATCTGCATCTACCTCCACCTCTTTCTCCATGGCTACCACGGCTGGGGCTGACATCGAGCTCTCTTTAGAGAAGCAAGCATGGGCATCAGCAGCAGAAGGTACGGAAGCGTGTGCGGCACGTTTCGTCTCGAATGGACGGTCTTTTGAAACATTACCACTGTTGAATTTGCGTGGCTCTCGAAGCAGAGGGCTGGGTGAAGGCAGCATCTCAGGTGGAGGTGGAAGAAAATCGAAGGTATTACTGGCCTCCGCCCCAAGAGCCAGGCTGGAGCCATCATCCAGACTTAATTCTGCCATGTCAGGCTCTAAAGAACTGTCCTCACTGCTGGTTCGCCTTTTAGCACTGGGGTGCTTCCCACTGACACCACTTGAACTTCCACATGAGCCCTTGCTGCTTTGCGTTAGTTTGGCCTTGCTGCTAGTTGATGGTGAGGAGCCACTGGCTTTATACATGTTTTTTCCTCCCTCCTCAAGTGAGAGAGAGACCCCACCAGCTAGACGAACCAGCACACCACCGGTGTTGACCACCGAAACTCCCTTTCTCTTGCTCACGATGGTCTCTTTTGGGCGGACAGCCACCTCCTGTTGGGGAGGATGGGAACCGCTCCGGGACTTCTGTTCGGAGGAGCTGGCTTCTGACGTTACACTGCGACTTCCTCCTCCGGGTTCTTGAGGGTCCCCGGTAGTCCCAGCTTTAGCACCTCGGCGCTGCTGAGCTGTCCTGGTCCAACAAAACGAGGTATTTTTCTTATCTGCACTGCAATAGGTGATGCCAGGCAAAGGGTAGGCGACTTCCCAGTTGAAGTAGCAGCATTCCACTGCTGGTTTGAAGCCCTGGAAGAGTTTGTCCAGGGACTTGCGGTGTTGTCCCCGTTTCACTATTTCTATAACCTTTAGGTGCCACTGCTTTAGCTGGGCGGCAAGTTCTAAACGCCTGAAGAGATACACAGAAAGTTAAGGAACATTAGCGCACACCGAAGTGAGGACAAAAACAGCCACAAATACTCAAGAGTCAATCAGCTTAAGTTATTGTAGACCAGAAAGGCAAAAATGCAGAATCAGTCAGTCTCAATTGCTCACCTCTGAGGACTCATAGTAGGATCTAGCACTGCCAGTCTCCATAAGACCACCATCTCGTCACACATACTGGCACAAGCATGCGCTGCCACCTCTGTCTGGCCATTACTGCGGCCTGTGTGCCCACTGGCGCTACTGTGAGAGGCAGATGTCCTCACACTATACCACCAACCAATAATCTGGATAAAGAAGAGTGAAAGCAGCAGATTAGTCTAGTCATTATAATCAGTAAAGCGTAAAAAAACATTATTTCACAGCTCTCTGTAATACTTCATTCTGATTGGTCGGTGAGCAGTAATGGTCAATAATGATTTGAATGTGGGCATTAATGTAACAGATGCTCTCAAAGACATGTAACTTTCACTTTGTTTGGCTGAATAATGTTCTGTACCTGTTCATGTGTGAGACACTGTTCGGTGAGGATCTCTAACAGAGGAGCTGCATTACTATCCCTCCTCTTAAACATCTCTCTGACGATGGACAGAAGGTTCCAGATGCCCTCTGGTTCTCTTCCTCTCAGGGGCCTTAGCAGACAAGCCCATTCAGCAGCTGCGGGAGGCTCAGTGGATGAGAGATACATGGAGTTCACATCACTGAAAACAACAAGTGACAGAACACAAGAACTATTAGTTCACAACTCACCATATAAGAAAAAGTAATGCCCATGCAGAACCAAAAAAAATGTTACTCAATTTAAATGTTTTGTATATTCAAGCATGGACTGTGTTGATATTTAGTACAATAGCACTTCGGCTAACAGGATTTTGAGTGGCATTAGAAGTAATAGTCTGGCTTCTTTTACCTAAACACCACAGGTGAAGGGCCACAGAACTTGTGCAGGGTCTTCTTAATGTTGTCACTGAGGGTGGACTCATCTAAATACCAAGTACTCTGGTCAGAGGCTGAAGGGCCAGCAGTAGGATCTGTGAATGAAATCAAACTAATTAAAAAAGCAACCACACTTAATGCCTTTGTAGACAATAAGAAAATTGTAATAAATGTGCTATGTATTTCTGTGCATACCTGGGGCTCCACACACAGTGTTAATAGCAGTAGACTGTGAAGAAAGAAGCTCATCCAGAAGACGCTGAGCTGTCGGTAAGATCTGAAGGCACAAAAGATCGAATCATGATACGGCCTGAGATGTGCAAGGTCAAATAGAGTACCAAAACACACTTGTAATCAATCAGCCGTAAGGAGAATGTCTACTAACTGACATCATTGCCTGGGTTGCGTATGTGTGGGGCGGGTCTATCAAAAGAAAGTCCAGATTCTATTGGGGTAGGGGCGTGTTTGTTTAGGAGATTTCAAATATCAACATTGGCTTTCAGAGATCATGCACCCCACCTTTAACAACCAATGAAATGAAGGGCATTTGGAAGCCTTGTAACATTACCCATAGCCAGAAACAAATATCTGCTTTGCATTGACAAGGACACTGAGGCCTGTGTGCACTTTAACAGATATTAAGAGCCATGCAGAGATAATTTAGATGGTTCAAACACTTTTTCATGACCCTTACAGTCATTTGTAACCCCTGGATAAAGATTTTTAGAAATCCTTTACAGATATTGTTGAGAGGTTTTTCATTTGGCTTATTAGATATCAATTATTCTGAACTAGAAAAAAGAATAGTTCAGAGTTCAAATGTAAAAAACGTTAAATGGCACCTGATTTTGACCAAATACGCTCAGCAATATCCCAGCCTCAAGATATTGGGGTGGTTTCCTGGACAGGGATTATCTTAAACCAGGACTAGGCCTTAGTTTAATTAGGAAATATAACTAGTTTTAACAAACATGCTTTACTAAAAACATTACTTGTGTGCATTTTGAGGCAAAACAAAGGGCACTGATATATTTTAAGATATGTCAGTGCAAGTTGTTTTCAGTTTGGACAGCTCTTACATTTATTTTATTCTAAGACTATTCTAATCCCTGTCCGTGAAACCGCCCCATTAAGAAATACTGGTTTGTTGGCAGAATACACTAGACACCACATCCCTTTTTAAGCAAAGTCCTCTAAGTGCATTAAAGACAAATTGAATAAACGATCATCCATTAACCTTTGGAAAAGGTCAAACTTCAATTGTCAAGAGAGAGAAATTGACTGGAAATTGACTGGAAAACAACCATGGATCACATCTTAATAATAATAATAATTATTATTATTATTAATTTGTTACATTTATATAGCGCTTTTCTGTAGCACTCAAAGCACTTTCCATATGAAAGAGGGAATCTTCTCAACCACCAACAATGTGTAGCATCCACCTGGATGATGCGACAGCATCCAAATTAACATTGGTGGCACTGCTTTTCCATGATGGAGACAAATGCGCGAAGTAAAGTGTCCAAAAGACGATGCCATGGTTGCAGTATTTATTTTAGACGGGTAGGTACATTTTGATGGATTTAGATAGTAATGCATTTTGTGGTATTTGGAGGAGACGTGGCTTTGGACGGTGAGGGTGGGATTGTGATTTTAATACTAGCAGGCTACAGTCAATCTGCTACACTGCCTTTAACTCTGCACAAGCATTCAGGAAGCCGTATTACCAGATACTTGGTAGAAAAATGTATATTCGCTAATGATTTTTCCATGACTTAAAATTCCTTCATATTATTTCCAAGTTTAAAATTCCATGAGCTATGAGAAGCAGTCATCATCTGTACAATTAATATCCACAAATAAATATTGCATCCCTTACCTGTTGTGGGAGTTCACTGATGAGGTATTGTGCAAACTTCTGAAGTTGATCTCGCTGTAATCTAGATAGGGATTCTGACACAGGTGCTCTCAGACACACCGCAGATGCCTACAGGAAAGCACATCTCATGAGTCATTGATATTTGAGGTCTACGTTGTCCCGCATATGTAACCTGATTAAAAATAATGCAAAGTAAACCTGGCACAGACTGCTCATTAACAAACACACTGTGCATTTCTAATGCATCTGGAGGCTTTGATGCCTTCAGGTGGCTGTCCCACTGTGCCGTTACCTGGTCCTCCCCTCCAGGTTTAGAAAACCCCTCACTTGCAAATGCCCATGAATAATATATGAGCTTGAGACAGACATGCTTTAAGAAGATCAGAACTAATTCCCTTTATCCCATATGTGGTTATTAAAGCAAATGCCTGGAGTTTTCTGTGGGGGTTATGCAGTTAGCTACTTAAGTACAATGTGCTGGCCATGTCGAAAAGCCAGAGAATGAGGAGATGGATATAGGAATAATGTGTCTGGCCTTCAACATCTGGGAGGACAAGAAGGATGGAAACATTTAAGATTCCTAGCCAAAGCCTTATTAAGACACTGAGCTGGATAAGTTACGTGCCTGAGATTCTTACAAAAGCTTTCAAAGTTGTCCACATACTCCTACACACATTATCCGAATAATCCATCTACAGGCATTTCACACCAAGTATATTCTAACTAACGCCACATTACGCCATTGTTCATTTTGGACCAAATTTAGGTAATAACAAATTTTAACTTAAGCAAAATTATTTAACGTCCAACAAATAACCAGATTGCATGCATTATGTCATGAGAACATTATTAAATAAGTAACACTTTACAATAAGATTGTATTTGTTTACTTAAATGCATTAGCTAGTTGTTAAAGGTGTAATGTGGGACTGCTGCATCAAGCGGTGAGACTAAATTGCAACCAATGGCGTAGTCCACTGCTAACCTCTTTCTGAACGCATAGTGAAGCTACAGAAGCCACCACAGGAAAAACACGTCATCATACAACAATCGTACGAAACGCGCTTTAAAGAACCGTTTGTCCGTTTTAGTAGAAACATGACAGCGACTTCCATGTAAGGGGACCCGCGGTGTATGTAGAATAAAACGGCTCATTCTAGGGAAATAAAAACAATACAAATTATTATGTGCGGTCTTTATACAACACTGATAATATAGTTACGTAAATTGTATTGCATTTCTATCAAGGGATCCTTCTAAAAGTCCCACATAGCACCTCTAAAGGAGCTGTGTGTAACATACTTCAAGTAGTTAAACTTTGTACCACAGGCTAAATTAAAAATATTAAAGCGTGTTTCTGCGTATCTGATGTTAATCTGGACTAACTATAAGTTTTATCAGATTTATAAAAGACAATTTATCTTTAGAGATTCTTTCCGATAACGTACGAAAAATTCAGAAGGAGTTACTAACTGCGAGAGAAGTGGGTCACGAGTCAACACTTTATATAACACTGACTGGATAACTTATGAATCACTATATGTTTGTGTCATTTATATAGTATGCACTTACGCACCTATTTCCAACATAACACAGAAGTATTTACCGCCTGCAACTCATGACCCGGTTGGGGCTTTTAAACGAAATCCATAACTATATGAATTGTTTCCCTAATGCTGACTTTCTTCTCCTTACATTCAAATACACACTTGTTCTTTCATGCCATTGTTGAGTCTTGATATAAAACAAAGCTGTCGCGTGAAGTGATGCCTGTAACTTTGCATCTTCGGTTCTCGCTCTCTCGATGATTGACGTGTGGGCGTGGAAATACTGCTTTTTTGACACTTTGCATTTGTTTAGCATGAGGAAACCAAGTGTTATACCGTGTTAATAAGTCAGAATGCATGAAATACTGTTGAACCCCCCCCCCCTAAAAACAGTTTTAACATTTGCAGTGTTTTTTTTGTGTCTGCGTGTGGACTTTATAACTCAATCTGAGGTCATGTTTATGTGCCATTTCGTTCTCATTTAAGCAACTGTGAAAACCGAGGACACTGAGCTGTCGAAATACACTATTGGGTAAATTGGAAGTGGGTGGGATCCAAAAGGTGCATTCCAAAAAGAGAATAACTGGTTACAGCCTTGTTTTCCAGAGAAACAGGTATGTGAACTAATGTTTCCTAAATATCTATGAATAAATTGTAGGGTTTTTTTATTTAGTACAGTCAAAAACCTACATACAGCTCCTTTAAGTCAGTGTGTGGACATAATGTATTATTTTAAAATCAAACGTTGTAACTGTTAACATGAGTCAATGCATACTAACTGAACTATTGTATGAACAATTGCATTGCTTGGTATTAACTAATATCAAGAAAAATAATAAATGCTGAAAAAAAACTATATTGCTCATTGTTAGTTCATCTTAGCTAATGCATTTACCAATCTCAATATAAACTTATTGTGATGTGTTACCCTTAAAAAACAGATGGTGGTCAAATGTTTCCTTGTAGTTCCTTTGGTGCAAAAGCATTTGCAACTGCAAAGCAGTTTATGGAACATTGTGTTCATTATGGTCATGCAAAATAACATTTGGAGTGTTTACGAAAGTCAGTAAAAATGTTTTCTAATACAAGTTCCCAGGGCAGTTTTGTCTCTCACTATTAAGCTAGTAGGATGCACTGCTGCATGTTTGGCTGTAAGGACAGTCTGACAGTTCACTTGATGTGAAAACCACACAAGCCCACTCAAATAGTTAAAGGGCACATCTAAAATGCAAAAAGGGGATTAATGACAAGCACACACACACACACACACACACACACACAAATACATTTACATTTATGCAAAGGCTGCCTATTTATGTTTAGTGTGAATTATTACATAAAATCCAGTAAAGGTTAACACTAATTTACTGAACCCGCTGACATGGTGGACAAAATTATTAAAATAGGATTTAAGTCCATTTAATTCAATCCATCTGAGCTACAGGAACACTGTAAAAACAGACTTGATGAATAGTACCCAAAGCTCTATCTACTGCATAATATAGTCCAGTTGCATCAACGCTTGAGTTTTGTCAGGTCTCTTGTCATATTGCACACAGAACAAATAAGATTTATTTATAAAACAATCTGCAACCGTTGTGGGTTAGGATGCGTTATATTTTTTGACATTCTCTGTCACACTATCTGTAGGTGGTCTAAATGTCAAGCCCAAAGTATCTGAACATCAAGCTTTGATGTGAAGCACTGATAGGTAACCTCATAAACACCAGCACACAAAGTAGCAAATGTAGAGATAGTGAAGCAAGATGTCAATGACATGCTGCACATGCATTCCTGTGTGTGACTGATAACAGTCTTGAAGCATATCACAGCAAAACTAAGAATATACTTAACATCTACTCACATCAGCAGACTAAACTCATGTGTTCACAATGGATAAGACTGCATAATGATGGTCAACATAAGTGATAACTGATGTGATACATTCAGTTATCAGTCAAATTTACATACATACATATACATACATATACATACATACATATACATACACATACACATACACACATACACATATACATACATATATATATATATATATATATATATACATATATACACATATATATACATATATATACATATATATACACACATATATATATATACACATATATACACATATAAACAACTTTTAATCTGTTGAATATATCAATTTTAATTGTGCATATGAATGCATGTAGTTTATAACGCTACACCCAACTTAGTCTTCTTTGCTTCTTTTTTTGTGGGTAATTATGTATTTGTTGTTTGAGCAAACCAAGCAATGATTATGTAAATAAGTATGTTGCAATTTCCCCCAAGGGGCAGCCAGCACAAGACTGGAGCCCACATGGCAAATGCTAAACACCACCCACAGCCTGGGCCAGCGGGTCTATCTGACTGTGGCAGGGTCTCCTACAGGGGGTGGGGGATATCACAGCCGTGCAGATCTCTCCCTCCACCCTCCTCACTCCACGGGGAGGCTTCAAACCTAATCAAAAGCTTCTCAGTGCTCTCACACCCACAGTCACTCTGCACAGATAGACAAAACTAGAGACAGTTTGTGCTCATTGCTGTATGTGCAATCTTCCCCACAGATACATCCATCTGAGGAAGGCCATTGTGCATATTAAAAGGCTTGTGTATATGCGGTGTTGAGGAACAGGGAGAAAATTTTATTTTAGACCCTAGAGGTCGAAGTTGTATTGTTATTTCATCAATAGACACATTAAAACTGTATTAAAACTATTTTAGAAGTTTTATTTGCTTCCTAAGGATCTCTGACCATGTCCAATTTTGGGATTTGTTTTTTTACAAACTTAATATAGAGGTAATTTCATTCCTTGCAGTTTGTTCCCTTTTAAGGAAATCTAAAACACAATAAATTCAATACTTGTATCTAAAACCCCTTACATTGTGAATTCTGAAGAGGCAAAGGGCCACAACGTGGGCACACCATTTGGCTCCTGCTCCACAGGTGCAGCTGCAGGAAGTGATGCGACAGCGGTCAAACATTACAGCCACATTGTAGGCTCCTTTTGATTGGCCAGCCTGGGGTGACACTACTGTGGCACTGAGGTGGAAACCTGTAAAAAAAGAAAAAGAACAACAGTCAGTTTGTATTAAAAGGGCTAATTTTCCAGCTCCCCTAGAGTTAAACACTTGATTCTTACCGTTTTGGAATCCATTCAGATGTCTGGCGATACCATTTTTAATCATAGCTTAGCAAAATTCATTAAATCCGATTAAACCATTAGCATCGCGGTCAAAAAATAACCAAAGTTTCGATATATTTCCTATTTTTACGTGACAATTGAAAGTTACCTAGGGGTCTATTTCTGGGCGCTGCCCGAAAATGGGCCTGTTGCAGCCATGGTAGGACAGCAAAGTCCTTTATTATTAAGCCAGAATGAGAGTATAGTTCCTAGCCATATCTGCCTAGAATTTCTCAACTTTTAATTTTCCATCGGTCTTAGTACACCATGTAACTACAGAAGAGTTTAAATATGAAGAAGTTTTAAATAGGAAAATATTGAAATTTTTGAGTGTGATGCTAATGGTCTAATCAGATTCAATGGATTATGCTAAGCTATGCTAAAAGTGTCCCTTCCAGATCCAGAGATCAGCTAAATAGATTCCAAAGCGGTAAAAATCAAATGTTTAATAACAGGGCAGCTGGAAAATGAGCCTATTTTCAAAAAAAGTGGAGTGTCCCTTTAACATTTTGATCACATTTCTTTGGGTGATACAAAGAGATTTGTAAAAATAGTTAGGCAACATTAATGTCAAAAAAGCTAAGGGAGTTTGCTGACTGCTCGGAGTTAAGATGAATAATAAAATGTCTTGCACTGTACACAAGCCATACAGGAAATGAAAAACATCTGAGACAGAGAGAGCAAGTCCAAAAAGTGTGTGTGTGTGGACAGTCAAGTGTAGGGGGTTGGCCAAAAGCTTTTACCCACTGGACAACAGCCAGTGCTTTTCTGGCCAGCAGGAGCAAAGGTGGGGGCAGTGGGTGGTTTCAGCTTATAACTACGGTTCCAAATTCAACGGGCCAAACTTCACTACACAGCCTCTGTTTTTACTTCAGTATACCTGACTGTGCCAAAAGTACCACTTTACTCCTTTATTCTTGACCCACATTTTCCTGTCAGCTGTCTGCACGAAAACAAAACCCCACAGAATGTAATAATCAATCCTCAGTACCTTTGTTTTAAAAGTGTCTTTGTTGAAATCTGTTCTAACTGCTGCCTCAGCCAAGCAGCATATAATGAAGACATCACAGGGTTGTAACTATCTCCTGGTTCTACTAAATCTATCCCAGCATGAAATGGAACAGGCCAATAAGTTTGTAGCACCAACCAGGACATTTGGACAAGTCATTAAAGCCTTTTGGATTGCATTCTTACTACAAGGTTAACCAAAGTGCAAAGGGTAAAGTTTTGGATCAACTTCCCTAGGTGCAGCTGGTATGTGTTCAAACGTTCTGGCTCCAATCTGGTAAAGTGACACAAAATGTTTGATTCTGAAAATGTTGGCCTTCAGGGTCAGTTAGGAGGTCTGTGGGAGGTCACTGATTCGCCAAGGCAAGCTGTGCCTGTGAGTAAAACTCACATAAATAAGAGGAACCAAAAGCGGTTCAAATGTGGTCAAGACATAACCAGAAACCAAGAGAAAATAATTGGATTTTTCCTGAGAGGTACGATCTCTTTAAACAGCAAAAAAGTGATACTATACAAAGTATGAGAAACTTAAAGGGATAGTTCGGCCAAAAACGATATTAAACCCATGATTTACTCACCCCCAAGCTGTCCGAGTTGCATATGTCCATCGTTTTTCAGACAAACACAATTTCGGATATTTTAGAAAATATTTTAGATCTTTCTGTTGATTAAATGTAATGTTATGGGGTCCAGCAATAGTCCACGACCTTCAAGTCCAAAAAAAGTGCGTCCATCCTTCACAAATTAAATCCAAACGGCTCCAGGATGATAAACAAAGGTCTTCTGAGGGTAATCCGTGCGGTATTGTTGTAGAAATATCCATATTTAAAATGTTATTAACGTAATTAACTACCTTCCGGTTTCGCCGCCATCTTAGAGTCATCCGCATTCAGGATGAGCGCTTACGCAGCATACAGCGGTTTCTTTGTTGCTGCTCTGTCCCCCGCCCTCCGAATTTGTCATACGTCACTAAGAAAAGTGCGTACACTACGCTAATACTCTCTCCTGAGTCTAAGATGGCGGCGAAACCGGAAGGTAGTTAATTACGTTAATAACATTTTAAATATGGATATTTCTACAACAACACCGCACGGATTACCCTCAGAAGACCTTTGTTTATCATCCTGGAGCCGTTTGGATTTAATTTGTGAAGGATGGACGCACTTTTTTGGACTTGAAGGTCGTGGACTATTGCTGGACCCCGTAACATTACATTTAATCAACAGAAAGATCTAAAATATTTTCTAAAATATCCGTAAATGTTTTTGTCTGAAAAACGATGGACATATGCAACTCGGACAGCTGAGTAAATCATGGGTTTAATATCGTTTTTGGCCGAACTATCCCTTTAACTGTATTTCTAAATAACTCAACAATGAAAAACAGGAAATGTACAATGAGGTTTGGCACCAGTAGTGACAAACCTAATAGTGTTGGGGGAAATGCCCAGTTTTCAGATCGTACTATCATCAGCCTGTGAGATTGACGATACACGATAGTGTAGGGCAATAGTTTCTTATTTATTTATACATTTTTTAATTATTTATGACAAGTTACTTGATTGTTGGACAAAAGGTGCTAGAAGGAGTACGCACGCGTTCAGGTCACTCAAGAGTCCAAGAAGTCCAGGCGCATGCGAGAAGGAATCCGTGCAAGTTACAAGCGATCTCGCGCAAAGTGAAGCTCACAAAGCTTCTCATGCAAGAAACATAGTTACATATATTAATGTGAAACTATGATGATGATAATAATAGTAAAAACTATTGCCAACTATCGTCATGAAAGCCCGCTAAGGGTATATGTTTGACGATCTTCGATACACGTCTATCGTCACAACCCTAATGCCTAATAAAGTTTAAAGCTGCAATACACAACTTTCTATTGGTTAAAATAAAAATCAGTGCAAACAAATTTTGTGTTAAACCTGTCTCCTTACCCTGTTCTGCAGCTGTACGCCTAAAATAATGATTTGAAGAGTTTCGTTGTTTTAAAATTTTGTTTTATGGTGCTACTTAGCTGTATTTTTTAAGTTATGAAGGTTTAAATCAAAACAAACCAACTGCAGTTGAATTTATATTAAATGGAATGCACAACCAAAAAACGAGATTTCTAAAAAAAAAAACACGGAGTTTTCTCGTTTTGTAACGAAACTCTTAATTTATAATTTCAGCTGCTGGGTTTGACAAACCACGTGAAGATGCAATTTTATGCTTCAAACAGAGACGACCAATCAAAGAGAGACAGAGAGGCTGTTTACACTTGGCATTAACATGCGTTTTCATCGAACGGATCACAAGTGGACGACGTTAATGCCAGGTGTAAACGGTGTTCAAAACGTTTTGAGCTCGTCCACTTTCGACCACTTTCAACCACATTCAGAGGTAGTCGAAAACCCTTTCGATCAGATTGCTTTTGCTTGTGTAAACGCACATGTGGTTGAATGTGTTCGAACAGCCACACGCGACCGCCCTCTCTCCGGCCAATTTTCTAATCTGGGGTAATAAACACAAGTTTTACGTCTTTTCTGACTTCTGCCGTGAACACACGGTGAACCGCGCTATTTTTAGCATTTCATTGATAAATCTAAAGCGGCTGATCTCTGTAGTTTCATTTTGCAAGCGTGTGAAAGTTGCGCGATCCTATTTCATCAATTGCGCTGAAAATTCAGAGAAAGCTCTAACATATACATGTACAAAACACTGTGCAGCATGTTTACTTGCTAAACAAGCAGTGGACTCTGACATAATATTAGTTCGCGTCCATATAAACTCATATTTACTCCCGCTCGTGTTTGAATGACAGCAGAGAGACTCGCCCAACGTCTCACAGACCACCCCCTCACAGTATTCAGGACAGAAGCAGTCAAAAGTGTACAAGAGAGACGGATTTAAATACCAGGTGTAAACATAATGTGTCTCCCTTGTCCACTTGTGATCCAATCGATGAAAACACAGGGTGTAAACAGCCCCAGGGTGATAGACACAAAAGTTACAGATTGCACCTTTAAAGGGATGGTTTACCCAAAAATTAAAATAATGTCATCTTTTACTTACCCTCATGTTGTACTAAACCTGTATAAGTTTATTTTTATTTTGCTGAACACAAAATATATTTTGATAAAAGATGGTAATCACACAGTTGACGGTACCCACTGACTGTTTATAAAGTCTGAAGTCAATGGGTACGGTCAAGTATGTGCTTACCATTTTTCTAAATATCTTCTTTTGTCTTCAACAAAATAAAAAAAACACCTATACAGGTTTAGTACAACATGAAGTGAGTAAATGATGACAGGATTTTCATTTTCGGTGAACTTCCTTTAAGACAGCGGTCTCCAATTTGAAAGTGTCACTGGAAAGTTCCAACTGTAATCGAACATCCAGGGCTTGAGAGAATGTTTTCACCATGTAAAAAGTTGGTAAGTAATTTACATAGTCTAATTTACATAATGTGCATGCAGGCTGCTGGAGGGTGTTTGTGAATGCTGGGTCAGGCTAGGGCCAGCTCCATTATGATACTCCAAAAACAGCATTCACACAGCCTATGTCCGAACTACTCACAAATACCCTTCAAACCTTATGTGCCGCCCTTCGATTCTTCCTCAGGCCATCGACACATTTGAAGAAAATCAGAGTAAAAAAGAGCACTTAAGCATTGATGACAGGTGGGTAAACTGTTTATTTAGTCTTTGCACAACAAGGAACGAGTTTAAAAGATTGATGATAATGGATTCAATGCAGCAGAGCAAATGACCTCAAGGGACTTTCAGAACAGATCTGTCAAATATGCAGCACTCGTCGTGACCAAATGATGCGTGTTGGCCACTTTTGGTGGATGTGTGTGGGAAGTCTATGGTTTCTCACCTATCTGCAGAGGATCTTTCACAGCTCTCATCCTGTAGAGCTGCTCACCACGTTGAAACTCATCAGGGCTGCCGTTGGCCAGACATGAGTATAATCTGCAAAGTCAAGAAGAAGAGGAAGATTAAAGAAGCAATTCATACAACTAACATTTTGCTGTAATATATTCTGGCAATGCATTACACAAAGCTGTTAAAGGTCTCTGGAGTTTCACCTGATGTCCTCCTCGTTCTCTGGGAAGCTCCAGTATGCGATCCGTAATTGCAGCTGCTCAGGAACAGGTGGATAGACCTTTTCCACCACCTCAAATGGTATATGGAAAGCCACCTGCTTGGCTGACAGCTCCACCAGAGGGATGACTTGTCCATCTAGAAGTGACATAAAATACGGTCTTTGAGCACAACACTGGTGTTTACTTTTGCAGCTTCATGTATACACGTCAATCCTAGCTTATTTGGTTAGTTTAACGTTCAACTCAATATGTAGATTTTTGTTTGGCACAGCCTGATCTATGCTTACCGGTCACATACACTTCCAAGCCACTTTATGTTATACAATTAAAGCTATTCAAAGAATCACAGGCAACTAGTTTAAATAATATTTACAAAAATGGCTGCAGTTTAGACTAGACCTTTCAAATAACTTGGAACAGGACTAAGAGCAGAAGTGCCTAGAGGAGGGGGGTTCCAGTATCCTGCAGGGTGCTGGATTCAAGTCACCAATTTCCTCCAACAAAAGATAAGAGTAGCCAAGTTGCAAGCATGAAAAACACTCAGACTAAAAGCCACTCCCTTTGAGAGCAACTGCACAGACTTTTTGTGCCTAAAGCCTAAAGTGAATTTAGCCACAGGTTCTAGAGGTAACTTTTCTTTACAGAAGAAGAATTCAAGAGATGAAGATAAATCCTGATGGAGAAACCTAAGGGATGGGCAGGTCGTGTCATGTGGCGAAAGTCCTCCTAATTCTACAAATTCTTCAAATGAGCCATAGGGCTTTCTCTGCACATAACTATTTTATAAGATTACCGTGCTCCATCTGAAATGAAAACCAACATCAGGAGGTCATTATTATAACAGAGCTTCAGGCAACAGCACTGTAATCCACTGCTGCACGCAGTCACCCTAGAGCTAGATCTCACATTTCATCCACTGAGACGTTACACTAAAACCTCACTCCATACTTAAACTAGGGCTGTTCCGAATACCATTTTTTGAGCTTCGAAGCTCTAGTAGAAATAAAATCGAATATTCGAAGCTTCGGAAGGAGGGGCTGAACATATTTTTCTCTTTAATAAAGGCAGGAATCTGTGTGTGTGTGTGTGTGTGTGTGTGTGTGTGTGTCTGTTTATCTACAGTTTTATTATGTGGCGGATGTGTTGCTGCGGACTCAAGGGAGTGTAGTGCCTTTTTTTCATGCAATACGGACATGTGACACGTTTAGAATAAACTTTAAGAAATAAACTTTAAAAATACTACAGAACAGCGCAAGCTGGAAGCGGCGTGCCTGTCACGCGTCCTGCGAGAACAGCATTAGTGAAACAAAACACAAGAGCAATACTTTTAATAAGGTAGCCTAACATTTTTCTAACAAATAAACATTCCCGTATCAGAAATTAGCAGCACAGTAATTACTGACAACGAAGGGTAGGCTATTTAAATAAAACAACGAAAATAAATGAACGAAGTTCAACAAACTGTAATAAAACGGTAGCATACTTTCAAAATCAAGTTTATTTATAACACTTACACCATCAATATGTTTTTTCATCAGCAGAACAATAAAGAAGATATTTTGCAGAAACCCCAGTGCTCCGTCATGCAAGTCAACCGATCCGCACCCTTTAAGAGCTAAAGCATATATATCCAATACAAAAGTAATCCCCCATAACTCTGTGTGACATATTGACGTCTTGTGAAGCAAATCAATCAGTTTTTGCAAGAAACTGAACGTTATTTACAACACTATTAGCGTGAATGCCAAAGCAGGAAGCGCGCTTTCCGTTCGAGGCGATCTCTTCCACTGGTGGCGTTTGGTGGCTGTTGACTATGGATGTTGGTCTCTCTGCGCCACCTACAGAGCGGGAGCGTGAAGCGCACTTCCTGCTTGGCAAAAGCTCTGCATTAACGCTGAAAAATATTTATATATATATATTCGAATCTCAAAACTGAAAATCGAATGTCAACCCACGGAACGAATATTCGAATATTCGAATTTTCTGGTCCAGCCCTAACTTAAACACAACACTTACACACTACAAAAGCAACTTGGTGAGCTCATTGAACAAGATCAGTGCCGAATTCATCGTGTTTAATGATTTCAACATTTACAGCTAAAATAAAGTTTACATAGATTTATGTTTGTGAAAATCAGCAAGGTTGTCAATTACCACAGGGTTACTCTAAGCTATGACTGCATTTCCATTAACCGATGTTATTCAACTAATTAACAATTTTTATCTCTTGCTAGCAGTCATTCCAAAAACAATGGGAAAGGGTGTGTTCGACTTCATACATCGCCATGCAGACGACATGCAGATGACATCAAAATACAGCGAAAGCATACACAGCAGTCAACCTTTGAATCACTCTCGCTGCATGAAGTCGAACATACCTCTTCTGTCTTGTCCTCCAACCAAACATACCACGCTTTATTTAAAAATAATCATGACTTTTTACGCATGTTTCCATTGCAGTTTTGCAACACATTCCTTTTTCGATACATTACTTTTTCAAATAGCCTAAAAAAAAACATCTCAAGCGTAAAAACTTATTTTTTGCGAAGTATTTTAGTTTTTGCTAAATTGACATGATTCCATTGGGTGTGTTTTTAAATTCGCAAATTCAATTTGCGCAATTTGTTTATTTATTTTTATTTTTTTATTTATTTATTTAGCTGACACTTTTATCCAAAGCAACTTACAATTGCTATATATGTCAGAGGTTACACGCCTGAAGCAACTAGGGTTAAGTGTCTTGCTCAGGGACACAATGGTGTGTCACAGTGGATTCGAACCCAGGTCTCTCACACAAAAGGTGTGTGTCTTATCCACTGCGCCATCACTACCCAATTTTAAGGGTAATGGATTTAAACTTAAATTATGCATTGTCATTGGCTAAGCCTACATCAATTTTTCCTAATCAAGTAGAGAAACTGTCAGTAAAAACGCTGTATACCGGCTACAAAGTAATAATTATTATATATAATAATTATAAAAAATTTTTAGTCTTCAATGGTTCAAGTTTTCACATGCCCGGCTGAAATTTTCACTAGCCCCCCCCCCAAAAAAAATGTCAGTGTCACTTATTTAAAAATAATATATAAATACAACAGACATGTTCCAATGAAAAAAGGCTCCCAACTTTTCTGCTTTACCTGTAAACTGAGACAGCAAATTGTGCTAAATATTGCATTGTTTCTTTCGTTTGGTTTTACCCAAGTAAATGTCTGCTTCCAAGATGTTAAATAATATACATTGATGAAAATATATTTTTAGTGTCTGAGGGGGAAGCACTGGCCTGGGCCGGGTTTCCCAAAAGCATCGTAAGGCTAAGTAGATCGTAAAAACGATCGTACGAATCATCTTAGAATTACGGGCTGTTTCCCAAAAGCTTCGTAACTTAAGTTGCACTTGAAAATCATCGTAGATCTACGAGTGGTCTGGAGTAATCGTTCATTCATAAGTGCATCGTAAGACAACAGAGTTACAAGGTCACCTACAGGACAACAAGCAAATTGCACTCCTGCAACGACGATAATGTAATGTTTTCAATGTAGGCTATATTTATTTATCGGGTTCTTCTTTGTTTATTTTATATTAAATATATAATATATTTAAAATTCAAATGAGAAATCAAAATTAAATGGCTAAACATACATTTATAAAGAAGGAAAACGTATTTTGTACAAGTTGGTAAAAGTTTTTTGTATTTTGGTAAAAGTTGGTTTAGCAAATTGATAAATGGTTCATACCGAATGCTGCTATAATTCATCTAAACATTGTTTTGAAGGGAAATGGTATCTAATTAAAGAAACCAAATAAATATTTACGGTAAAATGCAATAATCCATAATAATAAATAAACATAGATAATAAACAACAACAAATAATAATAATAGAAACTATAATAGAAACGCAGAAGGCATTTCGCAGTGGGACGAGTCCTAACTAAATACGGAAAAGAATATTAAATCAATTATTAAAACATTTAAAAAGTCATTGAACAATAATGAAAATATATTATTAAAAATATTACTGCACATCGGCTGAAGATCATTAGCCTAAACAAGCTTCAGCTTCAAATTCAAGTCATTCTATTGGTGACATTTCAGCACTTGACAAATGGATAGCGACTCGTAAGTAGCACTTAAAACCCAGCTGCGAGCGATCGTTTCACGTGCATCTTTGGGAAACGCACGTAAATGAACAACGAATGTTCGTTAAGTAGCTCGTAGAAAGCGCTCTTAAGTGCTAAGTTCAATCGTTATCGGGAAACCCGGCCCTGATCAGGCAAGTGACAATACTTTTTACTGGCCCAAACGTCTCTCATGCTTGCCTTGGGCCACCGGCCCGTCCTTTATGTTGAGCCATGATTCTAAAAAATGGACGCAAAACTACTGACAACCTAGGGATGCGCAATAATTTGCATGTGATTGTCATTGCGCATCTTGTCAGTGAAGCCGAATCCATGATAAGAAATCTACTTTCAGATGGAGCGTCATTTACTACACAAAGCGGTAGTTCATCGACAATCAGGGCAATTTCGCATTATCGCGGACATATCATCAGAGATATGTATGTGATATGGCCCAGCTTGTCAGTGAACTACGGCTTTGTGTAGTAAATCCTGCTCCGTCTGAATAACAGGTTATCGCAATTTACTACTAATCAAGGAACCGGCTTTACTGAGGAGATGCGCATGATATCACATGCAAATTATCCCTATGACAACCTGACACATTTTACAATCATTCGTCTTTTTGTCTGAACATGCTTAAGTTTTGGATGCCAAGCAAAGCATTAAAAATAAAAGGGCATCAAAATGTGTCATGATCAAAAAGTAGAACCTCACCGCAGTATTAGCAGACACCCACATAATCGAAAACCAACAACCGTTTGAAACTCAAAAAGTGAGAGAAATTTAACTTAATGGATTACACAGACCACAAAGATGATAAAAGAATACGTTATAGACCAACAGTGGGAGTCATAGAAACTACACAGGAGACAGGTGACTCATTAAAGTATAGCCAACAAACAGCTGCTCAGCAACAATACATGTGTGTTACCCCAATGAATCAGGTGGCATACTCATAGCCAGTCTTGGCTGACTAAACCAGGGTGACCAACAGGAAAGGAGTTTACACAGGCTACTAGACAGCTTTGTGTTTTGTTAGCTAGTGAATAGGTGAGACGCTCTCTCATGCACGGTCTGCTGTCCCACTGCTCCAGACCTTACCGCCCGCTGCCGTACAATGAGAGAACAAAGACACCCGGCATACAAAGTGCTATATGAACAAACACATCTCTAAGAAACGTGCAGTCTCAGTTCCTGCGGCAAGATTCAAGAAAGTAAGCTTTGGTCACATGAAATCTCTCTGATTTACTTTTAGTACAGATCTTGATAAAAAGCAGGAGATTTGATATCTCAAAGTGGGTTGTGTGAGACCGGCAACATTACGCAGATCGATTAATGTTTTTTAACTATAATTCTGCATTCAGATATAGTGACCTGCACAAGACAAAGCTCTTTTTACAACCCTCTGCTATACTCCACCCAACCCCCACAACTCTCTCTCTATCTAAACATGACTACCAACACACAAGACCTCAACTCACGAACCTCTAACAACACAGAATTGTGTCCTTACCGCTGAAAACACTCTCTACACATGCACAGCACAGGGGCCTTTAATGGGCAGGAGTTCCTGTGACATAAAGAGGTTTCAGTAAAGCAAAGTGAATGACCAGATGAATGGTCTCCAACTCAATGCTACGGCAAAAGTTCTGCTGCATCCAAGATTTAGTCACAATGTAAGTTATTACTGTAACAGGATGTTCCCACAATTATAACACAGTAGTGTACATCAACATTTAGGCATTTGGCAGACACTTATCACATTTAAGACTTACAGTGCAATCAAGGTATACACTTTTTCAGTATACGTGTTCTCCGG
The DNA here is from genome assembly GCF_030506205.2 of Paramisgurnus dabryanus. Lineage (NCBI taxonomy): Eukaryota > Metazoa > Chordata > Actinopteri > Cypriniformes > Cobitidae > Paramisgurnus > Paramisgurnus dabryanus. The sequence continues at coordinate 19,250,335 of NC_133356.1, forward strand.
GAATCGAACCAATCAGTTTTTGCACTGCTATATCATGCTCTTCCAATTGAGCGACAGGAACACCAATTTTTAGCTTTTTCATCACAAAACAGTTGGTTACCTGCTTTTTTTAGGCTAAACTAGGAATGTATATCATCATACATAACCAATATACCATCAATATTTATTAGTGGATTTTTGATCCATTTAAACAAGTGATAGACAGATTTATCTGCCTATAATCGGTATTGGCAGGCTATTGGATATTCAGGGTTCCCACACCTTAGTTAACTTCAAATTCAAGGACCTTTTAAAGACATTTTCAGGTCCAATACCCTCAAATTCAAGGACCTAATGTGGGACACATTTCAAGTGAGAGCAAGATTACATTGCGTTACCTTTAAAGATACATTGTTACAGTTCCCTTTTGTGGGAACTCGCGCTGCGTCACTGCGGTAACACTTTGGAGAAGCCTCCAAGGGTAAGTGCATCTAAATGTGTATATCAAATTCAACCAATGGTGAGGCTTAATGACAAAGACAGAGTGACACAGGAGCCAGGAAGTATATCGCTATCTGAAATATTGCCAAAGACACCGTTACAGCGAAGTGTAGCCAGTTACAAGAAGTATGGCAAGGGAGACGCAGCGCCACGTTCCATTCTCAGGGAACTGTGTAACCCAAGACGTTTTCATTTGTCAAACACAGATTAACTACGCAAAAAAAGCATTTTGGTATGAATCAACATTCGCATACAGAAGATATAAGCATTTAAAGCAACCAGTTTAGCACATGTGCTTAAAAAGTGTAGAATTTTTTTATATTATCCTACACTACACAGGGAATAATATGGATTTTTTTTTCAGAAAACTTCTTGCATAAAACAGATTCAAGCACTTTCAATGACCTGTATTTATGTATGTATATTTTTTAAAACTTCCCAGGGCCCTGAATTTTTTCCCCCCAGATTCACAAACTTTCAAGGATTTCAGGGACCTGTGGGAAGCCTGGATATTGGGGGATTGTTAAAAAACAGCTGATGATCACATACATACACATACACATATATACATATACATGGGGTGTAACGATTAACCGTGCAAATGCGCGTTTTCTCAATGAATGAATTACGGTGAAATCCCGGCACATCCGAACGCCAGGGGGCGCTCTCATGCAGAAACTCCCTTTGTGCCACAGAAGAAGTAGCATTAACAAGGCTATTCCAGAAAATGTCTACAGGAATATGTATACCCTGTTCTTCAAATTGTTTCAGGTATTTTCATGATAATAAAGAATATTTTGAATGATTTTTATTAATTAGCTTTTTTAAATGCACGTCATAAATGACTCCGACTCAATGATTTTAGATTGATAAGGACTTCCTACTGACCAAATGCCGTAGTACACGCACAAGCTGTCCATGAAACTAACCCTAATTTAAAACCATTGGCACACCAGCTATTGTTTGAATAAAGCAATATACAGCTTATATGTCAGTTTAGTGAGGAAAAAGCAGTGAATCATTAGTATTTAGAAGTAGCAAACTTGATAAAGTTAAATAACTGGTCTTTTACATTTACGGCGCATTTGGCAGATGCTTTTATCCAAAGTGACTTACAGTGCATTACAAGCTATACATTAGTATTTGTGTTCCCTGGGTTCGAACCCAAGACCTTTTGCGCTGCAAACGCAAGTGGTTATCTACCACTGAGCTATACAGGAACATACACGTAGGAAAAGACACATTAAATGTTAAAATATGAGTTAAAGTTATCAATAAGAAATATTTGATAGAAAAAATATCCTCTGAATGTTGTTATGTTGTCTTGTTAAAATAAAGTGATTGTTAATGACAAAAGTTAAAACAAAAGCAAGGAAGTGAAAAAACCCTATCTGTGCATTCTTAGTCTCAAACATGTCTATGAAGGATAAAACAGTTGACTTTGTAGTTTTGTACATGGACAAGTCACGTGACAGTGTTTTCCATAAGTTAAGAATACACTGTGAGGTCAAAAGGTGTAGCCAAGGCATGGTGAGATGATCACATTACAATGACAGCACACAAATAAACTTTCATTACCTTTAATCTTCACAGTGGGTGAATTTGGACCAGCAGACTGCTTTCTCCATCCCCTCCAGTTCTGGCAGAGACTTTCAGCCTCTGATATGAATGAGCACAGAGAGTCCTCCTCAAACCGGTCAGAGTCTTCAAAGGAGAACCTCTCTCCGTCTTCCCACTCAGCGAACATCAGTTCCATCACATCAGCCGCGTGCACTTTCTGGAGAACAGAGCACCTCGACTAAACGCAGCTCGTGGCTTTTGTTGTTTTGAAAGACTGACACTCGCACCAGGGCGAGTTACAGCTGGGGGAGGGGAAACGAACCCTCAACCAAAACACAGTAAGGAGCTCTGCGAAGTCTCAAGAAAACCCACAATGTCTGTTAATCGACGAAATATATATACGGTGTCAAAATTGAGCACGTGAACTTCATCGCGGTCACGTTAAAGCGCCAACCTCCACTTATGTGGAGTTAATCCATTTTTTATTAACGTGCTTCGTTGCTGCAGATGATCGGGGTCTAATATTTAATAAACAACCCAAGTGATACAACACATAGCTGGAAGAATCAAACAAGTAACTTTGAAATAAACGGTTTGTTACATAAAGCGTGACAGGAAAGTTGGACTCAAGGATTTAACAAACTTGAGATGTTTTGGTTTGACCTTAGACCTCGGTTTAAATCCTCTATCGCCTTGGTTACGGATAAAATGGTAACATAAATAGGCCTTTCTCAAAGCTGACTTAACCCTCTAGCTGTCTGTTGACGGTATTATATTGCTTTTCTTCAGTTTACAAACTACACAGCAATTGTGTCACCTGACAGCATGCAATGTAGTTCCACACTTAAATCTTATGAGATGTTAGTAAGGTTTTGTCATTTTCAAAAGCAAAACTTATTTACTTTTACTCAAATTTTAATTGAATCTCCTCTCAGTCTATCCTATCAGCTGAGTCCCACAACGGCCCCACGGCTAACAAAATAAGAAAACAATTAAATAAAAGGGTGAACCCAGTGACCCTCCGTGGGGTTATTTCAGTTAAATAATGCCAGATCATAAGAGTCAAACCATTGTAACTCAAAACAGCTCCGGTACTCGTATTTTAATTCGACCCCGTTGCTCGAGGTACATTGCTAACTCTAAGAGGCTAGTCGGTTAGCCTGCTAGCTTTCCGGCTAGCCCGAAATAAAAAAAACCTTTAGAGTCCTGCGTTCAAAAACATAAATAACCTGACAACACTTACTGACACGACGTGTGTTATGTCCTTACATGCAGCCAGACGGAATAACACTGTTTTATTAATTTGGCACGAAAACCTTGGTCCTTAACCCGAGACTTTTAAAGCCACTGGTAAGCAAAACAAACGACTGTCCAGTGTTTTTATCGCAGTGTTGTGTCCCAATGTCGCTTAACAGTTAAACCAAATGACCAAACTGCAGATCTGACCCCTGGACCAGGCCATACGTCCATGCACGGTAAACATATTTAATTTTCTTTATGCCCCATCTAGCTGCCTCTTCAATCTATTTATACTCCTTTGTATGTAAAAGCTTGTCATCCGCTCGTGATGATGTGCCACCGGCCGGTTCTTTTCTAGTCCCCTGTTTCTGAGTTCCCCTCTCTTTTTCAACAACAAACTCCCGGGTGCCACCGCTCTCTGGATCCAAAATGTCTTTTTAAGCCGACAATTTGAAGTCTAGATCCCCTGTTCTCTCCCTCTGTGTCCTGCCCCCCTCCTCTCGTCGGCTCGGTAGGATGAAGATGGCTCTCCAGCATCAGCTGATCCGCACTTCCGCTCAGACAGTAGTCGGACAATGACTCCTGCTTTAATTTGCTGCTATTAACGTACTTGCATTTTAATAATGCAAATATCTGATTTAGGAACTTACCCAAATGTTAATAATTTAACGTGCAACAGATTGAGGTAGGCTTGTGTTGTTGATTTGTGATGTTCGGCTACTAAATATCAATTGAATATATAAATTAAAAGGAAGAAATAATTTATTTTATTTTATGTAATAATATTGTATTGGTAGTCTATAACACAATTTTGTTCCGTTATTTTACCATTAAAAAAAAGTTTGTATTTCGATTCAAATTTTTATTACATGTTTCAAGCTAGTGTGGCCAATTAACACAAATTGTGAAAATGCAATACAAACACAATGTTGGAGACAAATGATTAATATTTTGATGCTTTAACATGATACTATGCATTCATTTTTGCTTCCACATCATAATTTCCAATACATGAACCATCAATAATGTCAGGTAATCAGTATATGTTATGTTATAGAGATAATTCGGTGTCTAAACATTTTTGACTATTCACAATTTTGCTAAAAGCATTAAATCAGCATGACTGCTCACAACCTTCACATGTTAAAAGTACAGTCACACAAGCATCTTAACAATACTTTGTATGCCATTGATTTCAATGACTTGTTTAGCAACATGGTTTTATGTAACAATAAAATAATTTACATCATTTCACTTTTCGTCATTGCTTTGTCTTAATTTCAGAAATTCTTAAAGGTGCAGTGTGTAATTTTTAGAAAGATCTCTTGACAGAAATGCAAAATAATATACAAAACTATATTATCAGGGGTGTATAAAGACCTTTTTATAATGAACCCATTATGTTTTTATCACCTTAGAATGAGACGTTTTTATCTACATACAAGAGGGTCCCCTTACATGGAAGTCGCCATTTTGTGCCACCATGTTTCTACAGAAGCCCTTAACGGACAAACTTTTTTACTAAGTTGTCTCCGACAATTACATGTTTTTCTGGTGGCGGCTACCGTAGCTTCTCTGTGAGTTTCAAGAGTGCGGGGTGAGCAGTGGACTGCACCGTTGGTTGCAATTTGCAACCTCACCACTAGATGTCGCTAAAATTTACACACTGCACCTTTAACACAAACTGAAATAAAACAGCCGACTACACTGCTGTTGTACCTCATTTCAATTAAAAAAACTACATGTGTAAGCCTATATATTCTTAAATAAATACCACAACCATAAACCTGAATAGCAACTTGGCTACAGAAAGCAGCAGAAACATTGCAAAAAACATTCTGAGAGAAAGGAAAAAACATAATATACATTACTCAAGCACCTTGTAGCTTAACAACGTAATCGAGTGACTAACAGATGGTAACAGATTACATCTCACACTCAACAGCAAATTTAATCTAGATCTTAAATCACTTCCCTCCTCCCAATTAAATTTTTTCCTTGGCAGGACTGGGTAGTTTAAATTCAGACATTGGTCACACTTTTAAAAATAAATGTTCCAAAAGTGATGCCATAAAGGAACCATGTTAGTGCCTGCATGTTTGTGCAAGGGCACATGTGCATGCTCTGATGTGTGGAAGATAATCAACAATTAAAAATAATCTGAAACATATGTTTGGTATAATTTTGTTGGATAGAATTTCAGTTTATAATTGTATTTTAATGTACAAATTAATTTTAAACTTAAAGCATTATTCAAATTAATTGTACAAACCTAAAGCACTTTTTTGGGAAATTAACGCATATTGCATTATTTTTTCAATATCATGCAGCTTTACAAAGGACCCTTTGTGCAACAGAAATGTTTTGTGGATGTTGAAGGTTTTTATGGAGCCAAACAGCCAGAATACAATTTTTGGAACCTTTATTTTTAATGAGCATGATCAATAGGCAAGTCAACTTTACTGCTTTCTGTTGAGACTGCAACTTTTACCCTGTTGTGCAGTGCACTGCCTCGTCAACTGTTTATCACTTCATTACTGATATTATCATACATATAATCTCTTAGGTAAGAGCTTGTGTAGGAGCAATATGCTGTAAATAAATAAAAACCCTTGACATGCCTATCGCCAGCATACATTAATAACTTATACATGTGGAATGTTCATGAATTAAATTTATACTGCAAGTGTACACCAGTAAGTGTGAATGTTTAAGTGCAATATGTTATTTAATTTGAGAACCTGAACCAAAAACTCAAATAACTCCCACAAATGTTCCTCATATATGACATGCAAACTAGTGCAAATTGACTTATTTACAAAGGCGTATCCATCGAAGACCTTCCAATCCAGAAGAACACTTATTCACATCATATAACCCACTTCTAAGATCTGTGGCTTCACATTCCTGTGCATTTTCATGAATGTTTCTTCAAATATAGAAAAACGGAATTGACATGGCATGGTGCAAGTAGTAAATGTGCAACACTTAAAATTGGATCAAACCAGCTAACAAACCTTTCAAAGGCATTATGTTAAACTTTGGCAGGGCTATGAGTGACTTTCTCAATCCACTTAAGAAATCTGCTGACCCGTGTGTATACACCGGGATAGGTGGGGTCCCCACAACCATGACCCCAGGAGATGATTCCTGTAAGCATCCAGTGGCCACCCTCTCCCTGGCACACCAGTGGCCCTCCGCTGTCACCCTGACAACTGTCTACACGCCGATGGTTTGACAAGCTGCCGGCACATAACATGCGGCTGGTGAAGCGACTGCCATAACGTTTTTTACACTTCCAGGAAGGCAGTAAAGGAACCCAGGCCTGTAGGAGGGTTCGGGAATACTCAGAGTCTAAAGGACACAACATGAGAAAAAAAAGAATAACATTAGAACATTTTCTTTACAACAGTTCTTAAATGGCCCTGTTTATGGTATTAACATATGTACTGGGTAATCCAATTACATAAAGACAGCACAAATTACAGGTGTGAATGAATCCAAAAGGTTTTATTATAAGATCACTAATTTAGCTGTATTATGCATGTAAGGCCAGTAGATGGTGATGTTACCTTGTAAAGAAACACACATTTTTCAACAGAGTGACAATAAAGATGGCGAAAGCAATGAGCAGTTTTGTTTAGGCGGACAATAAGGTAGGTTCATTCCTATATAGTCCAAGTGATCTTGCACTGTAAAGTGGCAACATTTTAAAGGCGGGGTGCATGATCTCTAAAAGCCAATGCTGACTATGTAGATTTCAAATCACCTAAAAAACACGCGCCTAACCCAATAGAATCTGGACCTTCTTTTGCCCCACACATACGCCCCCTTACTGCTGATTGGCTACAAGAGTGTTTTGGTACTCTGCCCGACTGTTTTTTTCAAAAATCATGCACCCCACCTTTAAATACTGATAAAAACAAATTTATAGATGGAATGCACTGTAAGTCACTTTGGTTAAAACTGTCTACCAAATGCATAAATGATCCCTGAAATGAAAGTTAATACCAGATGTAAAAGGTGGCCTTGTTTACTTTGCATGTTTAACACGCAACATAATGAAATTAACAGACTGATTCACAATCAGTTTTAATGGAAAACTTAAAAAAAAATCCAGCATTATTAGATTAGGTTTTTCCTTTCCCAAAAATGAAAATCTCAATCATTATCTGTGTTTGCTCATGCAATACCTGTAATGCCCCAGCCAGTGATAACACAGGCTATAGGCCTTCTGCCCTTCTTGTTGTTTTGACTCGGTAGGCATACTGCATTAGTATGTGGGTTAAAAGCTACACAGCTTTCATGTGTACCCTTTAACTTCAGTAAAGCAATATCATACTCCCAGCCCTGGCTGTGGTACTTCCTGTGAATCACTATTTGCTCGGGAGAGAGAGTGCGCTCAAAATCATCCCTCTCCTCTGTGTGGTAGTCACCGAGTCTTAACACATAACGGGAGGGGTCAGAACCAAACCTGAAGAAGAGGGGAAAAACAAATATATTTGTAATGCTGCCAACAAGCATTTGTTATTCTTCATACAGCCACTAGATGCCAGTAAAGTCTTTCTTACCTCTTGAAGCAATGGGCGGCTGTAATAACCCAACAGGAATTGAGGAGAGTTGCCCCACAAAGCGGATGAGTGCCTTTTGATTGAGACTTTAGCCACAGAGATACTTGCCACGGCCAGTCCCCCCTACATGACAGTCACAGATGCTTTTACGATAGTTTATGCACATGCAAAGAATTTAATAAATTCTGTATTTAATAAACACGTTAATGATATTGCCAAAATGTGGCATTATCTTAAAACTCAATTTTTAAACTCAATATTTTTGGAGTGAGGAATAAAATTCAAATAGCACATAAAAAACCTTTATCACCGTTCTTTTTATTGCAAGAGTAATGCACTGTAAATATAAAACAATGTTATCAAATACCCTGACATAATGTTTATTACCGTAGAGATTTGTCTCCTCCTATAATCCTCCTTCTGCGCCTCTGTGTGTTAGGTCTCACACCACACTCTTGTTTTCCCATCACACCGTCTTTCACGGGTTCAGTTATGTAGTCACAGATGACTCCTGCATCCTCACTGTGCCTGCAGTCATGAGCGTCTGAGCCCACAGCTGAACACTCCCCCAATGAAGCCTCTGTCCCAACACACTTCACATTGTCCAGATGAATGGGTCCCTGACCCTCACCGAAATAAGCCATGGAACGGGCCTTGGAGACCCCTCTGATATTAAGAAAGGTTTGGAGAGGTGAATCAATAAATATTGACCTTTATCTCACGCATCAAATAAAACATGCTTACGTGAATCCTAGCTGTCTGCAGACGACTCCTGCATTGATGTCATTCCATCCATCATCACACACGCTACCCCACTGGCCGTTAATGAACACCTCTACACGGCCCTCCATACGGCTCTCACCATCCACCAGTCTCACCAGAGGACCTGTTACCACAACAAAGCAGTGAAGATGGACCTCTATTGGCTAGTGGTAAAAATATGGATATGAATGAAGCTAGTTACAACTTAAAACTAGAACACACATATTGGTCAAATGTATATCTTGAATGCACTGTAAGTGGCTTTTGGATTTGTGCAAAATGCACAAATGGATCTGCACCTCTAGTGTATCCAACCGAATTGCAAGGTAGTGTTTGATACTTCTGATGCAAATATTACACACTTTAAGGACAGCAAACTTGATAAGCTAAACTGATATTTCAGAAAGTAATTTACATTTATTCATTTACTGGACGCTCTTTCTGTTCAAAATTTCTGTTTGTCACTTATTATATAATCAGATTAACATGGAAAATTTTTTGCTTTTGTTACTTTGCATCTGGCTAGGACACAATGTTAATCTTAAAGGGCCCATATTATGCAAAATTCACTTTTACAAGGTCTTTGGATGTAAATGTGTGTTGGCAGTGTGTGAACACCATCACACTACAATAAAAAAAATCCCCCCACTCCTCCTTTTTAACCCCATTAAACCAAATCAGTGTCATTAGTTTAGATGTGATGTCACACTAACAAATCCCGCCCCACAGCCACTGACTCACTGGTTAACTGTACCCCTTTAAATGTGTATGTTAGTACACTTTAGCACTTATGCAGCTAAATATATTATTGCCCCAGACTGTATTCAGAGGAATCAGATCTATTTTAACCGAAAGCAGTAGCTCATTTGCATTTAACTGTTTCCCTGCCAGCATTTTTTTATGGCCAGCCAGTGCCAGCATTTTTATGATTTTTACAAAGTTTAATGCCTTCCAGAAAATCTTCTTCTTTAAATATATAAACATATAATATATCAAATGAAAACAGACCCTCGTGACTGCTTGTGACAAATTCAAAATGTGTGTTCAGAGTGTCATGTGTGTTGCTTTGCCTTTTCAAAATATGGTTTGTTGCGTCATGTAAACCATGTGCATCACATGTTTTGTCAAAATAAGTGCCTGCTGCACACGCGTCAAAACCATTTATGATAAAAGAGACGCTCATGTTTACAAAATACACACAGGACACTCCCTTAACACTAAACTCTGATTAAGCATGAGATTATGCAAGTATCTGGCAAATGTGAGCGTCTCTTTGATCATGAACCCTTTAGACACGTCTGCAGCAGGCACTTATTTTGACAAGATACGTGGTACACATGGTTCACATGACGCAACAAACACATATTTTGAAAACACGAGCAACCCACATGGCACTCTAAACATATATTTTGAATTTGCCCCTCGGATGAGCAGTCACGAGCCGCCACTGGTAGATAATAGTGGAAATATGGATTTTAAATAGTTAAAGGTACACACATGAAAACAGCACTGTTTGGCTCCCACCCAAATAGGGTAATTTTGGACATGCTATAACAAATGATCTGTGAGGTATTTTGAGCGGAAACTTCACAGACACATTATAGGTACACATACTACATCTCTTAAAAATTGGCATAATATTGGTCCTTTAATGATAATGATGCTTGTTAAAGTATTTACACATCTTCACTCACCTGTGGCAACAGCAACTTCAGGAATTTCATTGTTATGTCCTTCCCTTTCACAGTGTATGCCCACGTCCTCACTATGAGAGCAGTCATGCTGACCCCACTCACTATGGGCACATTCTAGCAGTGAATTTTCTCCCCCTTCACATTTCACCTCATCCAGGAGGATCAACCCTGTACCCTGTCCATACATCCCATCTGGAGCCAACTCCGCACGCCCTCTATTGGACACACAGCAACAATCCACAAGTTCTGAACGTCTTTGCAATTGAATTAAACAGCACGCCTTTGTATCCAAGTGTTTTGTTATCTTATGAAATCATACATTCCTAGTTTCTAAAAAAGCTCAAATAAACTGACTACCTGTAACCGAGTTGTCGACACACCACTTGTGCGTTACGCGGGGTCCAGTTGTCGTCACAAACTGTGCCCCATTCTCCAGCATGATACACCTCAAGTCGTCCTTCCCATGGGCTGTCAGATCCCACCAAGCGTAAAACTCCATCTACAGCAGCATCCGTATGTCAACTGTTAGCAGTGCATGTATTTACACGAAAATGCAGATAACAAAACAAGGATTTTGCTTGTTGAAATACTCTTAAGGGCGGTTTCCCGGACAGGGATAGTCCTAGACTAAAATAAATTTAAGAGCTGTCCTAACTGAAAACAACTTGCACTGACATATCTGAAAATACTTTGTTTTGCCTCAACATGATGCCAGTAATGTTTTTAGTAAGGCATGTTTTTAAAACTAGTTATTAAACTAAGACCTAGTCATAGCTTAAGCTAATCCCTGTCCGGGAAACCGCCCCTTAATGTGTTATAATAAGACATATGGTTATGTTGCTGTCTGACGTAGTTCATGTCATCTGCACCTGTATATGGGTTGCATGACACTGCAGCATCCTCCATGTGGTCACAGTTGTGTCGGCCCCAGGGCGCATGAGGACATTCCTCAAGAGAAAGCTCATTTCCTGTGCACTGTACCCCATCCAGTAAGATAGGCCCAGTTCCCTTTCCAAAGTGAGCCCATGTCCATGCTTTTGGTACACCACTGAGAACAAACATTCATGGCTATAACCAACATACATTTAAGATTATACCTAGGAAGATGCAAGTTTATATTTTTAGTTCAATAATGATGATGATAATAGGTTCAAACTACAGTAGCGTGCTAAACTTAGATGTTCATGTTAGGAAGACGTTTTTGCAGTGTAACTTATGGTCAAAAGTATAAAGCAATAACAAAAGTGCTTGAATGTGCATGTGCATGTGTGTGTGGTGGAGTAGGCCTCCTTTAGTCTCTGGAAAAATATAACTTTGTGTTTATATGTACATGGATGGCAAAAAAACTCTTCTGCAGATTCATGGAGTGAATCCCATCACCTCATCAATCATTTAAACACTCCTTCCATTCATCTATATTTATAAAGTTCACTCACTGTGTGTGTAGTCTATATAAATAAAACTGTCCTTTCAGGCAAGCACTCAGATTTCTTTAAGTTTTAACATTTAATTTTCATTTTAGAATATAACTTGTTAAAGGAACACATGAAAGATGTTCATACTAAAGCTAAACTTTTAAATCAACGGTTCAATTTCCTTGTGTAAAGATTATAAGACACACATGTGAAAATATATTACTATTATTTACCCCAATCCGAGTTGCCTGCAGACCACTTCGGCATCAATATCATCCCATTCGTCATCACAGATAGTACCCCATCTCCCGTTATGGTACAACTCCACACGCCCCTCGAAATCCTCAAGCCCTCCCACGAGCCTCAGGGGGGCACCATTGCCTAAACAAAACAATCTTTTCAACTTCAAAACTGCAGTGGAAAATAGCAAGAACAAAATTATAAGTATATAAGATTTTTTTTTTTAGCAAATCTACCTGACTCCTAGAGATTTCACACCATTCATAACAGGGGCTTCTGCTATATGCTTTAACAGGGAATCTCCTAACTCCTGTACAAGCTATTACGCACATAAAGAGTAATGCTTTGAAGGATCTATATGTGTGTGTGCATGGTATGGGGAGGTACTGTATATAAGGACCCTCAAAGCTCTCAAATTTCTTTTTCCTTTCTAATGTTTCTGTGTGAATAATTCACAGCTATCTCTAAATATATCCAACCCTGTTCCAGCAGCCCTAACTCATTACAACAGGCACACTGTTTATGACCCCACTCCCATCTCTCACATTCAATGAATTCTGCCCACATTTAGCTCCACAGATAACATTTTCACACTACAACAGTTTTAAAGATAGACACTGAAATATGACTTGCAAACTATAAGTCTGCAGTTGGTCAGAAGTTAGTGGAACATGTCCATAAACTACAATAATGAAGCTGCATGAATATCAGTGTGAATTTGAGGGGAACTGACTTTAAACAGTAGAGTACACCCAATATAAATTACAGTTGCACCAGTTGGTTTTTAGTTTGCAGATGGCATTGTTTTAATATTTTGTCATTTAATGTGATGACATTCATTGATTTTTGAGTGTCGAAGGACTTTTGGGAGTCACAGCAAATAAGATTACAGTGCAGAACAACAAACAAACAAACAAATAAATACATGAGAGTAATCATCATGATGCACAAAACAAACGTACCCTGAGGTACAGCACATACCACCCCAGCCTCATTGCCATGGTTACAGTCGCCAGAGACATATTTCCTGCTTCGGCACTCCAGCAGAGAGTTTTCATTGCCATGGCAGCTAAGACGTTCAAAGTGGAAAAGACCGGAACCAGGTCCAAAGTAGGAATGTCGAAGTGCGGTCCCGATTTCACTGTTCGGTATTAACAGGTAATTAAATAAATGAATAAAAGAAAAAACGTTTAGCTGATAAAGGATAGAGTTTGCATCTTATACCCCAGTCTCAGCTGTCTGCAGATGACACTGGCATCTCGGTCAGTCAGGTGGGTGTCACACACCGCTCCCCAATGGCCATTCAGGTACACCTCGACACGGCCATTCTTATTAGTCGAACCTCCAACCAACCGAGCCGCACCTGGACAGGTGAGTATATATTTACTTATTCAAATACTGGAAAGTTACTAAACCTTGCTTTGAACTAGAAAGGCATGTCTACGCCAAGACAAAATGTTTCATCACAGAATTTTTTTAAAGTCCATAACAGCTGGATCGAATTAAAGGTGCAATGTGGGACTTTTAGAAGGATCTCTTGACAGAAATGGAATATAATATATACATAACTATATTATCAGTGGGTATAAAGACCTTATATAATGAACTGTATTGTTTTTATTAAGCCGATATATCTACATACACAGCAGGTCCCCTTACATGGAAGTCGCAACATGTTTCTACATTAGCGGACAAACTGTTCTAAAGAGTGCATTCCGCCTTTACGATGTCTCAGATGATTGCATGTTTGTCCTGAGTCCCATAGTTCTCTTCGCTTTCGAATTTGAGGTTGGTTGTAATTCGCAATCTCACTGCTAGATGCCCCTAGAAACCCACACTGGACCTTTAAATGGTTTATGCCAAATTGTACAGTTTTTTGTTCTAAAGACATATCGAATTTTACTGCTAAAACTATTTTTTTCTGTAAATTGCCTTTATAGAGTAATTAAAGAGCACCTATTACACGCTTAAAACAACCTATGTGTATTTGGTATAATACAATGTGTTTGCGTGGTTTATGTTTCAAAAACACATTATTTTTCCAAATACCATACATTTTTGTTGCTCTATTAATCCCTGTCTTCCTTAAACACACTGATTTTTGTAAATAACTATGACATCAGCCGGAAATGTGATGCTCCTCACCATGTTTTGAAGATTAGCTCATAATGCAATACTGGTAGGAGTTAATATTGTATTTACAACATTATCAATACAAGCCAAATCTAATCCAGAAAATGCAGATTACCAAATTGATCGATTAACTTTGCCAGTGCGGCTTGAGCAGGATGTAACAGATTGGAAAGGTAAGGATTACTAAAACATTTAAACCATTCATTTGTGATCGTAGAAAGACAAACAACAAGCGCACCAATTACACACCAAAGGAAATGTAAAATCGTGAATTGGATAATTGGTGCTCTTTAAAGACTGCATTAGTGTCTTGCAGCATAGATAAAGTGGGGCAAATTAGGATGTTGTTGTCACGCATTATGCTCGCAGACATGAATTTATATAAACACACATTCTAATCCTTTGAGTCTGAAACTGTGATGTCATTGCTAAAAGAAAATGAGTAGAAAGACAAAGATAATCACAGGACACACAGTGTAGACAACAAGATTTCAGCAGCATCTTGATACTGAACTACAGACGAAGGTAGGCAATGACAGACCAGCACATAGAGATACAGTACAGGGAGTAAACATACACTTTCCGATTGCTGGCCAGATTACCACAGAGTAACAAATGGACACACCAGCATAACTGACATGAATTTGATGATCAGGTAACAAAGGCTTTATGGGAAGATAAATAGAGGACAATATAAAGAGAAGACAGACAGAATCCTTGACTCCTGCACACATAATAACAGGCGAAGCTCCTGTGTGCTGTGACATCAGTAAACGTCACCCAGTTTACTTTAATATGACAGTAATGACAGCAATACTCACCAGGATACATTAACTTAGCCAAACAGGCCAGTCAGAACTTGCCTAGGTCAAATGAGGTTAGACAACATCTGGTGGTCTGCTCTTATATGTTTTACAATTTCACTGACGTTACTTTTGTTTTTGCACAAATGTTGGCTGGTTTGCACAGTAAACGCACTTGCTCAAAATTTTCAAAGATCTTCAGTATATTTATGGCAAAATAGTAACGTAATGTAAAAAGCTGGGTAAATTAAAATGCATTTTTGTAGAACATGACTATGTATGTTGTTATATGTAGAAAAGCTGTGAGGGAGGGCTCACCCTGGTGACAGTCGCAGTAGGCCCACCCAATGGCTCCAGATCTCTGCCTGAAAAAGCACCAGGGGTTGGATTCACGGTCAGGGTTTCTACAGTAGCTGTGCTCTCCCAGCCCATGGTCAGGATACTGCAGTATGTAATCTGGAAACTCAGTCCACTTAAGACAGGGAGAGCCGGAATCCGTCTGAGACACCGATCCGTTATAATAACCCAACTCAGTGAAGCTCTCAGAGCAGGACAAAGGACCTATGAGGAACAAACACACTTTATAAGTTACATTTAGTGTTTGATTTAAAATATAAAGGCCCATGAAAAGACCTAACAGACATTTTATACTATGACAAAAGGTCAACTCATTAAAACATTTTGCCATGAAACATCGAAAAGCATGACTTGTCGGAGCCAAGGTTGCAGTGGACGGTTCTCCGACACATGGTGCAGATGCACTTCTGGCGACCCGAGTTCGAATCCCGACTCGAGGTCCTTTGCCAATCCCATACCCCTCTCTTCATCCTATACTTTCCTGTCGTCTCCTTAATTACTATCCAATAAAGGCAAAAATGGCCCAAAAAATATCTTTAAAAAAAAGCATGACTTAAAACAAGTGTTATCTCAAAGCTGCAGGTGTTTTAAACAAAGCAAAGGTAGTTTTATTGGTGCTTTCTTTTTTAAACGTCACTCTTTGAATGAAAACCCCTGCAGTTTCTCCTCTGGATGCAGGAAGGACTTTGCAGTGTGTAATACTAAATGATGGTTGCTGCACTGCACTGCTGGAATAGCAATACTTCTGAGGACTCACTATGATGAGTCACTCAACCAAAATGCCCTTGCAGTTATGTGAGTCAGGTTTTTCATAAATTGAAAAAACCAAACATACCCAATTAGATTAAACCTAAAATCACCTAAATTTTGAGGACCAGGCAACCAATCTCACAGGGGAACACACATACTGATAAAGTGTATACCTCACTATATACTGTAAGTTGCTTTGGATAACAACAATATGCAAACATTTGTTTGTCCTACCAAGGTAAAACAGCGAAGGGATTGGAAACTTATTATTTTTGCAGTTCTGTTTAAAGTCATAATGGTGCAGAAAATGTGTATTTCATTTTGTTAATTATTATTGCAGGCAAGTAACAACAACAAATTCTTTGAAGTAATCCACCACAAAAGGTCATGAATAGCAATCTCATATTTATGTTAAAATGCTATTTATTTGCACAGTATGAGATTGTGATGTGAAGGATCAAACGGAGGTTAACATATTTCTCTTTAAAACAAGGCCAGGTGCAAAACCCTTAGGTAGAGAGTTTCTACCTTTATGGGACCTTTTGCGTTACATGCAGAGAATATGCTTTGGGCCAAAATGATTGCAATAGTAATGCCAGAAAAGTATTCACATCTGCGATCATGCAAATCCATCCAGGCCAACGCTGTCTTTGCTTGTGTTTAACACAATGGCAAAGACTTAGCTGAGATAAAATACATAAAGTGATGAAGAGGAGGAGATCCTGAATGGCTAAGATAAGCATATTAGAGCTGAAGCAAGATAGATCTATTAAAAAAAAAGATCTATTGAAAGTCTATTATGCACTCACTTTTGTCATCATTACAAACATTTTGTAAACAACAGACTGGGAGAAATATATCTTTCACAGTAAAGCATTACAAACATTATTATCATAGAAGAGTATTGCAATTGTTTTAAAATATTGTGGTTATCTTGATTTAAATCTATTAGAGGGAGCAGGAGAGGAAGACTTATTATTTATTATTATTTATTTATTATTACAGTATGGGTTTAGCACAGGACAAACATGTCATTGTCTGAGACAACGCAGGATTGAAACGCCATCTGTAGAATAGTTTATCCATTTAGGGCTACTTCCATGTAAGAGGATCCGCTGTGTGTGTAGATAAAAATGACTCATTTTATAAACACGATACAGTTCATTATGTAATGTGTTTATAGACAACTTATAATAAAGTTATATATATTATATTGCATTTCTATCAACAGATCCTTCTAAAAGTTATACAATGTACCTTTAAGAAAATTTGCAAAAGTATTTGATGAACTTGTAATACATGCTGAGAGCATTTGGTTAATATGACTATTATTATTTGCTTTATAGCTCAGTGGTAGAGCAATGCGTTACCACAACTACAGAAAGTCATGGATTCAAACCCAGGAAACACACATGCTGAATAAACGTATACCTTGTAATGCAATGTAAGTTGCTTTGGATAAAAGCATCTGCGAAATGCATAAATGTATATTATTTCATACATTTTTGACGGAGGTGGTGTTCAGCAGCTTTTGCATCTGAGCTTTTTAAATATGTTTTGTAGAATTTTAAATAATTAAATCCTTTTCTGAATATGTCTGAACCAGACTGAAGGAAAAGCTTCAACAAGTGGCCAGCATACATAGTAACTTAATACTCAGTAATGTTTAAAAAACATCCCAGATGGCACTTCATAAAGTTGTGAGAAGGCCCAGAATGTCCAGAGCTGTAATTTACACAGAATGCCCATTTTAAATAAGTTAAAATATAGAATATTTATCATTTGTTAAACACGTTTTATGCACTACAATATTCTGTTTCTTCATATGTTTATGAAGACTGTATAATTGTAAAACATGGGAAAAGGGAATAATACAGAAGGAATAGGTATGTCCAAAATTTTGCATGGCACTGTATGCACTCTGTAGTTCAGAATTAAGCACTGTGTCAACACAGCAAGCGTGTATTAATAGAAAAACTATGAAGAAATCATTTGTTTGTTTTTGTCCTGCATGTGGCATTATCAAGTTGACCTCTGAACACTATTATAAATAAAAAATAAACGCAACACATCTCTTATAGGTTTAAATACATATACAAATAAAAGGCATACATAACTGTATAGTTTCCATTTCCGTACAATCACATTTCAACAATCACAAATCTTTCAAGCATGCACTCATGAGAGCTCGAGTTTCATGCTGTCCATTGGTCTGTACATAAACCAATTTGTTGAAATAGAATCGGGGTAGAGTTCCTCTCTTATTTCCCAAGGTATTATGGTTATAAACTGCCATACCAAACACCGACAACAAGAGTCCTGACGTTAAATATCACAAGGGACAAACTATATGGGATGTTTAATAGCAGATGTCAGCCTAAGTAAATAAATCTACAGATGAGGCAATCACAGAAGAATCTCACAGTGCCTCAGCATGAACTGGGAGTAGGTTGACTGTATAGAGGTTGAATGAGTTTTAGCATCCTGCCCTAAGGATGTCAGCTCCCAAACCTGTCCAGGCTTGGGAGGCATGGAAAGCAATAAAGTTCATTGAGCATGAATATGACATGTTAAATACATAAAAAACTGTACTGTTTTCTAATTAGTCCTAAATCACTAACTCTTACTCTCAATGGCAATCTGTAAGTGTTTGTGCTTGGGTCGTGTTACAAGCGAACTGAATATGTGTTTCTCCTGCAAGTAATTGTTGTGGTTGAGTATTGCTTTAACTTTGCCGTTGGGAAATGAATTCACCTTTTGACAGCAGTGGTGTTGCATCAGTTAATCCTGAATAGATATTGTGCCAAGCAGGGATGTGGTTTTTGGCACTGAAAGAGATGCTATTTACAAGAACAATACAGGGTAACATTGTAGCCGCAAACAATATGTGCCTGAAGACTTGCAGAGCATGAACTCAATGGTCTACCAGAATAGCTGCAGGATCGTACAATTTAATGATCGTACAACTGAGATGGTGGCATTTTGACAATTCTTGTGAGGACATTCTGGGCAGCTACATTAAAAAAGAACCACACTTTTCACTTTTATTTAACTTTGCCTACCTGAGCTCTGTAGCGTATTCACATCGACGGCATTTGGTCCTGCCTGTGAAGACAAAAGAAGTCAGCTCTACTTTCACTAACAAAAAGTACTAATAGTATACTATTGTAGTACTAAGGTGTTTCTTGAAATGCCTTGAAGTACCATTTAAATAACATGGTATGCCTACCAACCATTCAGGTCATATTGCACCTAGACCTACCAGTTTGTGTTAAATAGATGACAAGTGAATTACAACAACAGCCGAGCATTAATTGTGCCTTGATGCATTATAATTTAGTGAAAGTTTTTTTTTTAAGTTTCTTTTGAGTTAACAGCTGCAGGTGAGATTTCCCCTGAAGAAAGAGCATCAAAGATATCCGTTGCTTTACGCGACATGTCACATAAAAGCATGTGTTAATAATTTGAAGCAGCTTGCGCTTTCAGTTTTCAGATCAAAGAGTGCTTTTATGATCATCAAAAGTCATTATGTGACTGGCCTGCTACTGTGAGCTGGGTGTGATAAACCTGAACATTTCTCACACGAGGACTATGCTGCTGCGAGCGACGCGCGCGCCTGCAGTCCGTTGATTAGAATGGGAGCGCTCTTGCTTTGGCGGGTTAACGTTACGTCATTTTGGCAGAGATGGGAATCTCGTGCATCTGGTAACAAAGACTCAAACATAGGTATTTACGTTTCTTAAATTGGGACGATGTTTGCGACAGATTTAAAACCCTCGTTTGCACACCACATGAAAAAATAATGTAGTAGGCTATTTAGTATAGGCTACCTAGTTAGTTTAGTAAATTGTAGTATTGTTCTACACTTTTTGATAGGCTATAGTATTCTGTATAGTATTTGACAAATATTTACTGTGCAAGGGTTAAAAAACAGCATATATCTTAGAATTTTACTCCAGTTAACTAAATACAAAACTACACTTTGATTTTTCATAGGCAGCTAAAGTTATCGATTAAGGCATTAAGTTATTTATAGAATGTTTATTATGTCTCATTAATGTGTTCATTTTCATATAGACTAAAATTACAAAAACAATGAATATAAACAATACTTAAAAAGAAAAATACATATCTACATAATCTACAATATAATGCAATTGCATACAAAAATGCTTATGGACGCTCTTATCACCAGATTATTTAGATCTATTCAAACATCTAAAATAGGGGCAAAGTACTTCAGCCATAAATCATGACGGCATGACTACAGATACACTTATATATACTACATTTTCACGTGAACAGGGCGTTAATGTCTGCTAAGCTTTTACAATACGTCTTATAATTGATAGAGAAAGATACACATTTGCAATCAATGGGCGTCCAATAGGCTAGCTACCATTCACAAACAAACAATGACTTTTCACGTTTCGGCTTTTATTTTACTAACTTCACGGAAACATTTTCACAATCAATTATTTTAATATAAAATAAAGAAAATACTGCCAATAATAATATACTGTTAATAATTATATTTAATTAAGATTTTATCTCCCCGTAAATGCATATCGTTTTTTGTAATCTTTTAAAATAAATCACGACCAGTTTTGCTGTTTAGGAATTTAGGATAAATTGATTAAGCTGAGTTTTACATACCTCACCATAAACACAAATGAAGAAATGAAAGACAGTAGCGATAAAGAAGATGATATCCATCCTGTCATTGGCCATCGATCCACCACAACTGTCCCATCATCGTTGTACACGCTCGACATTTATCTTCATATAAAGGTATTCTGATGCGTTCTCGTCTCAGTAAGTTTGTGTTAAAAAATAGCCAACGTAAGAAATACAGAGCAAGATATAACCTTAACTTGTAAAAGTCCCTCGAAACGACTGACACCACCAGACACCCCTCCCATGTTGGGGTCTGACTGAGTTTTGCACTCGTTAGGAGGCAACACTGAAAAAAGACACCTCCGCTGGTAGCCTTCACTACAGTTAAGACGGCAGGATAGGAAACAAACTATAAAGCAAAGCACTGATCGTAGCACTGCGGACAATCCCATAGCGTCCACAGCACGGCATAGAGCAAACAAAGCTGAAGCACTGCGAGCTCTGATTTACAAATCTACGACACATTTAGATAACGATAATCTTTTTTATTTTTAAAATAATTATTATATTATATAACATAATTATATTATTATATTTTTAATAATACAAATTATATTTTAGTGTCGTATATTAGGCTACAGTATTGCTACAGTATGTTTACTATAGTATTCTGTAGTGTTGTATTGATAAACTGTAGTAAATACTAGTTTATATAATATATTTGAGTATTTATTAAGTTTAAAAAAACACTAGTATTTAGAAATTTTACTAGTTTCGTGTATTAAATAGCCTACTCAAAGTATACCTGGGAAAGCTTAAAACTTAAAAACAAAGCTATTTTGTCCCAAACAGTAGTGTGAAAATTCCTTCTAAAGATCCCTAATATGGGACAAAGGGCATGTTTTGGTAAACAGGACAAAATTCCATCTGTAGCAAGAATTTTTTACATGTTTAATGATTATGTGAGATTTAATGAAAAGAGGTGAAGTTTATTTTTTTTTAAATAAATATTAAAGAAATTATGTTAATATTATTTATCCACAGGTGGTTGAGCTCACCTTGCCTTATTATTCACCTGTGTACACAGGCACCCAAGTACACCTAATTCCACACTGTTCACCATTCATACAGAGCTACCAAAGGATAACAGAGTCTGTATACATATCATAATGTGACAAAAGATCAAAGGGTTCTTTTAACACTACCACAGTTAAACATGGTATACATAGGAGTAACAAATTTCTTTACACTTGAATTTATCATCATCTGCAGGATCAGTTTACTTTTGTCCAATATTTATTTAGTTTCATATGTGAAGAGGAAAAACATTTGTTGCGATACAATCTTAAAGAGGTGGATTTGCCCTCCCTTTGGGTTAGGATTAAATCATTATTTAGCTTAACATGAATTTTGTGATCAAAACAACTGTGTTTTCTTAACTTCTCAAAGCTTAGCTCAAAGATCACTTCATCAAGTAACAAGGCACTAAAACAACAAATGATAATAGCATTGGTTTTTCTTATCTCATTTCCAAAGGTGTGGCTGCATTGCTTGGAATTGGCCCAGTCTCTTCTTGGGGTGCAAATCTGGTTTATATACAGAATATGCTTAAAATTAACGCTGGAACGGCTTACTGGAAATACAATACGAAATGTATCAGGTTGATTTATGCATCACAAGTAAAAGATCCTAAAGACAGTCACCGTGAAGTATTTTAAATGAAGACCAAGAGTCATACAGATGGTCTGTGTTAACCGTAGCTATTTCAGTCTTTTTCCAGATCATACAGTATTTTTGGCAAACCATTGTTACGCATTTTTTAAAATCTGTCCTGTCATTCATTTTTCAACAGCAGCAAAGTTTACAAGGTCTTGATTAAGCAGATTTTAGACAGTAGACGGCATTTCCTTTGGGGTCTAGACACATTACTTTGTAGATAAACAGCCTAAGGAAATGGTGGGCAATTTTGTCACAGGATGAAATAGCCATGGTTAAATTACATTATGAGAACTAAACCCATTCGAGGGCATGAAGTTTAACTAAATTGGAAAACACAGAACATATAAGAGCACAAAAATGCATTTAAAGTAATTAAATAAAAAAGATATTCCAATCTTTATTGCAAAGGTTTGATGGCCACATCTGATGCACTTAGTCCTGGCATGTAACATTATCCACAACTGAGCAGTTTTGTTATGTTCTCTATTTTCTGATAATGAAAAATGGCCAAAGCCTGTTACACATGAGAGAAACAGAAAAGGTCGCCGATATAAATTAATCTCAGGAAGTGATGTCGGTACAGGCAGACAATAATAAAAGGATTTCCACAAGCGACGGCATAAATTACAAGCTCTCAAAAGTATTGTGTGTGGTGCTATCAACTTGAGTTGAAAAGCAATTCTTTCTTTAATGGGATGGGGCATATGGGTGACAGTAAAATTAAGCAATCAGCCGAAGAGCCTTCACAACCTTGTGAATGCAGCTCATTTGCTTTGTGAACTGTTGTTGTGACAGATTATTTTGGCCAGAGTTTGAGTCTCTTGAGTGACACAGTTTTTATTCTTTGACACCCCCTGATCTCATCAGTCGGCTGGGCCAGTTAATCCCAGCCCTGCACTCTGCACAAAGTCCCCATCTATATAGCACATATAATAAAGGTGTCCATTCCTTGCCTGAGCTAGATTTCACTGCCCAGGTTAGGATGTCGTTTCAATAAGATGGTTGCTTCCTTTGGTGAAAGTCGACCCTGACCTCCCTGCTTTCCAGCAGCCTTGTTCTGCATCTGAAAGTGAAATCAGGAAATATAAAAAAAATGTTGTAATTTACTACACATTTTTATCTTATTAACTGATGAATGTCTGAAAAGTCTAATAATTATAACGAAATACGTATTCCATTGTATCTGCAAAAAAAGGTGTTAACGAGCCACAAAGCTACAAAAAGACTAAACAGATGTTTCAGAAACATGATCTTGCTAGATGCGTGAGGATACTGTTAACATAACACCAACAGATGAGCGAGCGAGTAAAAAAAGACTGCTAGAGGTCTAGCAGGAAACAGCATTGGGAAGTGAGAAGTGTTTGTTATGTCTCTGCCATAACCAGGAAACAGCAGACAAAAATTAGGTCATTGTCTTAATTATCCATTCCTGTGTATTCATCAAAAACATGTTTAATGAAGGCTATTGAAGACGTCTCATTTTAACTCCAAATCAGCAGGGTGGGTTAATGAGGATTTCCGGAGATCTGAGGATTGAGGTTGCACATGTGCAGTACCTGGGTCTTTTCTACACATGTGTAGAAAGTTGAAACTTCTTTAGAGCAGACTGTGTTGTTAAAGTCGTTCTGTTTCCAACAAGCCATCAGTAATGACATCTCCGTAACACATGTGGCCTCTGTAAACAAAGAGCATGTCATAAGGCATGCATATTTAAAAAAAATACGTTTTATAATAAAAGACAAACTGTACATGACTACAGACACCTAGATGACCTTGAAGTGAACAATGTGACCTCTCCTGTCCCATTTAGCAAGCATAATTTTAATTCAAGCAAGTTATGTTTAGCCAATCAGAATGCATACTTTACATTGACGTATTTGGAGGACATTTTATCTAAAGTGATTAAAATGGCATTAAAGCGAAGTATGACAATCTGTATTAGATGTTCAGTGACCATAATGTAAACAAATATGCTTACACCGTCACTATACAGTTGTATTCAAAGTATTATTCACAATTTTTTTACAAATATGCACAAAACAAATACACTTCGTAAATCAGTAAAATAAGGAATTTAAAGTATATCGGCGATCAGACAAATATACTCTTGATACACTTGTCTTACAGTAGGCTAACGTTATATGACCTTTGCGTTGCTAACTCAATGCTCTAACTGTTAGTCTAGATTAGCTACAGGATTGCTTGTTGTGTATGATAACGGTTAGCACATTAAATCTCTAACCTCCTTTCCTCAATCTGCGGTTGGCGACCTCATTCTTCAGTGCCAGAGGTTTGATGGGTCTCAGCACGGGTCTGCCATGCTGTCTGCTCAAGAGTTTCGCCACCTTCTCTTGAATCAAATTTCCACTCTGCATCGCCATTGCTTATGTTACTATCAAAAACACTCAATCCAAATGATCTAATGTAACTTTATAACAAAAATAATGAGGAAACTCAATAAAACTTCACTGTCGTCTGCTCCTTTACGTCCTTACATGCAAGTCGCCATGTTGGAGCGGAAGCGGAGCGGTGACTAACTGTTGTCATGGTTACAACCGCTGCAAATGTCGTAAAAGTGTCGTGATTTGTGTTTCGTAGGGCCTGTCCAAATCTGCACAAATACCGAGATACCTACAAGGTTCAAAGTTATCAATCATGCGTACATAAATATATATATTTACACATATCATGTTTACAAATACTACATTTAGAAAAAACATTAATTAGTATGAATAAATTGTGCAATTGTTTGCGTTAGAGTAAAAGTCCTTTTTTGTGAATGCAATTCATTAAATTAATTCTCGCACTCATTTTAATTTCCACATTAATTTTGCATTACAGCATCATGTTGCTGTGGTCAATTCATTCTACTTTTTCCAAACCATTTGCAAAGTAAAGGATAGGAAATTGTAAACATCAGGACAGGATGCCTTTGGGTGATGCAGGTTTTCCAGTAAAGGTTTTAACCAGGACACACAGCAGGGTGCGGTGACATTGCAAGACAAGCCGGAACAAATTTAACAAGGAATGAAAAGAAATCCAGTGTTCTTCATAATTAACAACACTGCCATAGTGTTTTTTTTTTGTACAATTTTAGAATGAGATTTTTTGTGGATTTGACCAAATTAAACATCAAAAAACAGTGAAGTAAAATACATCCCAAAGCTACACAAGAAGTAGTTGGCCCTCAATTAAATGTGTGTGAAAATAAATTAAGCTTATAATCAAATATTACCTGTAGTCCTTAACTCCCGAGCAATAAAAACAAACATTAATTAATTGTTTTCCGTTATCTCCTGCAGTTGTGGTGACTTCGATCAAGCTTTGTTTTTGAAGGGTGATAGATTTTGACAGATTAAGATAAGGTTGGCTGGTTGTAAATCATGCAATAGTGATACAGATTTGTACTCAGCACATTTTTTCAGTAGAAAGGTTTTTGCGTACTGTAAATATTCATTGTCAAATTATGACAACATATGACAGCCAGTGAACATAAAAATAAGGGTGTATCAGGCTACACAATCTTTTATCGTAGTGAGTGAAGCAACATAGTGGTATGAAATCTTATATTCTGACAAATTTTCCCATTATTTCTCCCCACAGGTTTCCTTAGGAGGTCCATGCATTCCACTGCATAAAAGCTAAACTCAGATCTGCTTTGGTATTCTGACTTTGTTCCTGCATGTTATAAGGGGACGCTGTGTAAAAGCCAGCTGGAACAAATATTAGAATCATAAGCTGTCTTTTGCACTTTGTTCAAATGTTTAGATTAGGGAAGTGTTCTGGGAATGTTCAGGATTATAAGTGAAGTAAATGTACCGTTCAAAAAATGTACAGCCTTTAAAGTTGTCCAAATTAAGTCCTTAACAACACATGTTAGTAATGATAAATACACTTTGATATATTTACCGTAGCAAATTTCTAAAATATCTTCATGAAACATAATTTTAATATCCTCATGATTTTGACATAAAAAAAATCTATAATTTTGACCCTTACACTGTATTGTTTGCTACAATAATGTGTTATTGCTACAAATATACCTATACGACTTATAACTGCAGTCCAGGATTACAATGTATAGTGAAATACATGAAAATAGCAATCATATGATTATAATGAAATTGAATTGTGGCATGGGAAATGTAAGTTTAACTCTGAGCTAAGAATTGAGTTGTTTTTGTCTGTAATTGTTTTTGATGGGCCAGCAGAATCTGTTGACATGGACAATACTAAAGAGACAAAGATGTCTCTCCCTGATCTCTGACCTTCCCTGCTTCTGTTTGCTTGACTGAACTCAAGTCAATGGCGTGTACACAGAAAGTTTGTTCCAAGACTTTTTCTTCCTTTTGGTGAGACTGCATTCTTTAAGCTCACAAATCATTCACTTAAACAATTAATTTCAAGCTTTATTCAGCAACCCTGCCAAAGCTGATTTTTAAGCACTAAGTCTGGGCTATTGGTCAATGGACACGCTTTGTGCATTTGCTCTTTCATAAGTTATTTTAGAGAAATATCTTCCTTAATTTATATGCTTTCAATTTAACTGAAATCAATATAATAAAATAACTTTATTATATATTTGTATAGTAGATGTCCTAGGCTCATCTGTTTGTCTCCAATGGACTGCATACACTGCACAAACAAACCAAACCAGCCAGAGGTCATGACATTTTCCTGCCTCATTGTCTCACAGGGTTACAGAGGGTTTGTGACCCAAACTGCTCCATAAAGTGACCCTTCAAGAATGCATCTCTTTTTCCTCACATGATCCCTGTTACAATCTAGGTTAAGGCACTTGTTAAAACACATCAGAATAGATGTATGAATTACATTATTTAAGTGATTTCCAAGTCTATACACAAGTTATGCTTTACATTAGTGGTTCTCAATCCTGGTGACCACAGCACTGCACTTTATTGCAAAGTAGAACACAAGTCTGAACTATATAACTCCCAACTATAGTATGTAAAAATCAGAATGAAACATTGGAAATTTCTTTTGCATGGTTGAACTGCACTTAAGTAAATTAGTTTTATGTTTGTTGTTAGTACATCATGGCTTTAAAAAAAATACAGGTAAAATAAATGTAATCTTTTAAAAGCCTTTGACTGAACTGCAGTTCTTTGGGGAACCAAATATGGTTCTTTTATGGCATCATTGTAAAGAAGCTATTGTATCACGCTTATTTTTTAAGAATGTAGCTAAGTAAACAAAAGGGTCACATGACAATGAAAGCATGGTCTGGAATGTATGCTGCACTTATACATACTGTTATAAAGAGACTATCTATTTTTTCTAATGCTTTATGAACAGTATGCAGTATATCATGATTTCTGATGCAGGGCAGGGTTAAAAACACTGCTCTAAAATCAAACCATAAAGGACAATGTTATATATTATAACAAATGTGACATTGGACCACAAAACCAGTCTTAGCACGGGTATATTTGTAGCAATAGCCAACAATACATTGTACGAGTCAAAATTATTGCTTTTTCTTTTATGCCAAAATGCGGATGGAGTTGCTAAGGACTTCATTTGGGCAACTTTAATGTCGATTTTCTCAATATTTTGATTTTTTGCACCCACAGATTCCAGATTTTTAGTTGTATCACTTCCAAACATTGTCCTATCCTAACAAATCAATGGAAAGCTGTTTTTTTAACTTTCAACTTTCAGATGATGTATTTGTTATAATGTATAATTTTTTTTACTCTTATTCAATTGAATTCAATTCAATATAACGCTTTTCACAATTGTTTAATTGTTTTAAAGCAGCTTTACATTAGTAAATACAGGAGAAAACACACACACACACAAAAAAAATCAATGGACAACTATGCTAAGTTAAGCCAATGTCAGGGGTTGAAAAAAACTCCTAGGAGAAAAAAACTCTCAGCTTTTTTTAGTTAGGAGGAAAAAGTAGGAGGAAAAATACCCTTGAGAAAGAGCCATGCATAGCTGATTCTAGATACTATATGGGAATTAAAACATTTAAATATATATATTTATATATTATATTGTCCAGGGACACATATAATGTTTTTTTTTTTTACTGAATTTAGTGATTACTATGCTGCCCTCCAAAAGCTAAGTGCAGTAAATATGCAAACACTAAAAGAGAAAAATGCCCTTTTTCACCAGCCAGTCAAACATGTTATTGCAATTTTGGCACACGCATTTCTCTGAAATGGGACAAAATTGAACCAGGAGACTTTGTCACAAGCCCATTTAAACCCTTTACTCATTTTTGACCAAATGCGTAGTTACTGCGCTTTGTGTGGCAGTATGGTTACTGTGGTTATCAAACTATAGACATTTCCTAGATACACTGTAACAAATTTCTGTAGTTTTCACAGCATTATTACTGTAAAATTAACAAATCCTTATTTTAGAACATTTATATAATTAAATATGAATTGCTCATTCCAAGTTTAGGCTGGGTTCAATGGTTCTGTAACACTAAAATGATTCAAAGGTTTAATATTTTATCCTTACTCTGTATAAGGGAAAGTAGAATTAACACTTTGAGGATTTAAAAGTGACAAAAGATTACTAAAGTTAACAATAACAGAAAACAATACATTTCTGCTTTATAGAATTTAAATTAAAAAACTCTGTGACCCAAATGTAGAACAGTTAAAGTAGGTCTGATAATAATTTGATCTTGCTTTCTTATTTATTTAAATTTTCTAAATCATTAACATTTCTCCTAATCCTCTTGATGATCGTGTCTGAGTCTTCTTGCATACTGTTAATTTTATATAATCTGATATAATATATTTCTCTCCACTCAATTTAATCAAAGCAATCTCATGAATATGATCTTCTCATTAAGTTTTTTATTGTTCGGTGTAAGTCTGTTATGATAATGAAAGAAGTCCCAGAGGAGAGCAGAAGCTCCCTGAGCGTATGAGAATGATGAATGTTTGATGAGATGTCATGGTGTGTGTGTTTTTTTTAGATGGCACATAATGTAGCTCTGATAGACACTAGGGATTTTTCTGCTGAACCCCTGCAGAACAACCATGACACCCCATCTGCCAAACACAGAACATTCAGAGGCGTTGCTCAGTGATGAATACTGGTTATTACTGTAGAAGATTATTGTGCTACTCTACAATGCTACATAAAAAATATTTTTTCTCACTTGCCAGGACACCTTGTTGGCTTATGGAAGTATTTTCGCAGTGCTTAATTTTACACGTATATGGTAGACAACATCAGGCAATATTTCAATACAGGGCGAGAAGAAATTAGGGGTATTCGTCCATTGGGAATATGAATGAAAATGTGTATGTGTGTGTGAGAGAGAGAGAGAGAGAGAGAGAGAGAGAGAGAGAGAGAGAGACAGAGAGAGAGACAGAGAGAGAGAGAGAGAGAGAGAGAGAGAGAGAGAGACAGAGAGAGAGACAGAGAGAGAGAGACAGAGAGAGACCAACCGACAGAAGAGAAAAGAGGGGAGCAGAGAGGAGGAAAGACAAAGTCTGGTCCCTGGGAGAACTGTCTGGAATTGATTAATGCAAGGCAGATCCATTAGCTAATGAAGTCTGTCTGATCAACAATGCATCCTGTAAAGCAATGACCCCATCTCTACCATGCATCTTCTGACTTATTCCTCTGCAAGACTGCGATTCTCTTGCATCATTGGTATTATGTATAATGTATCATTTAATAATTCCTATTCAGCCTTGAGTACTTTTCCATGTTGACATCAGTTTAAACAAGCTAGTCTTGTCACTGTGCCCATGACAGCTATTCCCATTAAATAGAATATACATACCGAACGTCTAGAAAAGAAAATGAATCTAGCAGTTTTATCAGAGCTTGACACATTGTGAGATAAATCTTTCCATGAAGTTGTCCCTATACACTTTAAATATTATTTGCTTCCTTAAATTGTCATTTCAACTTACTATTATATCTTACTATTATCTAGTTGTTATAACTACAGATGAGTTGTTATAACTTATAAAATATAGTTGAAAAAAGTAAACTTTATTTGATAAGTTATAACAACTCATCTCTAGTCAAGATTAATAATAGTAAGTTAAAATGACTTGTAAATCTGAGTTGATTTTTTACAGTGCATATAATGTTGAACAAGTTGGTATTTCTAGCCAAAACACTGAAATTTAAACATGGTCTTTGTGTTGTTATGTATATCGCGCGTCTCTGTCTGATTATTGTTTCCGTTTTCTTGTTCTTGACGTTCGCTGATTTTGGGGTTTATATTATAAACACCCGCTTCAGTGCAGTATAGCCACAGAGCTCTAA
The DNA here is from genome assembly GCF_030506205.2 of Paramisgurnus dabryanus. NCBI lineage: Eukaryota > Metazoa > Chordata > Actinopteri > Cypriniformes > Cobitidae > Paramisgurnus > Paramisgurnus dabryanus. Next base: position 19,280,955 of record NC_133356.1, read on the forward strand.
CAGTCCAAATAAGTACAGGTTAGGTGAACTAGAGATGCAAAATTGTCCTTCCCAAACCTGTTTGTAGACTAACCGGTTCTTACCATGGATGCAGGAATGGTGTTGATTAATAAATTATTAACATGTATTAGGTGGATAACAATGGAATTCTATGAGTAAGAAAGTTCAAAAATGTTAAATTAAATTAAATTATTTATATATAAAAGTAGCCACTTTTGCATACAAGCTGCTTCTCCTTTATTATCTGTATTCTGTAACATGACATATGTCAGCTTTATACATCACGGCCTTGCAAAATTAACATTTCATTTTGGTTTACCACTCTGTGTAGTCAACCACAATATCAGTTTTTTCAGGCCTGTCAAACTCAAAGCTAACCTGCAGAGGCGTCATGGCCACCAACTGACCCAAATGGATTTTCAATGCAACTTCAAAATCAACGAAGCGTCCATTAATCTGTTATTTGACTTTTAATCTGTTTAATTTGCACAATATTATCAATTCTGTGCTGCATCCTTGTCACTTTTCGGAGATTTTCGCCGTTTTGATAGTGTTTTGATCATGTTACTTTATTCTGGCGGCAGGCGCTGCAGACAGCGCAGTCGCATACGTCATTAGCTCTGAGCGCGCTCACGAGCTCTTTGCTGTTGCTGCTGCATTTTGCTATCTGAGGAATTAAAACGTGTAAACGCTCACAACATTTCCAAACCCCAGTACGGTAATGTGCAGTTAACCTCTTCTGTGTAGAAAATGTATGGTTTATGTGACAGTCTCGACGTTATATTAGTAGATTGCTAGATTCATCTTGGTACAACGCCAAAGTTCGCCAGAGTTCACGGGGGCGCGGAAATCACACATGTTCACATATGAGGTAAAATTTGATGCAATATGCGTTCCTCTAATAATTTTATCTACAATTTTTTTAAACCAATCACGTGGCTATAGCTTATGTCATTTTCGTTGTTACTTTATAATTTTAGGATAATGCAGTTGTTGTGCAAAATGCATTAATGACACAATTAAACAAGTAATTTATTAAAACTTAAATTAAAGCCGTACATCAGATCTGTGAGTTTTGGTAGATAATGTGACCTCATACCGCCCCCTGCTGCTACAAACTTAACAACAGGAACATACGTATGTGTTTATTGGTATCATTCCTACTGAAAAATCCAGCTAAGACCAGTATAAACTGGTAGCTGGTTTTAGCTAGTTTGAGGTGGCACTAGCTGGTTTATGCTGGTCCTCCCAGCCTGACAAAGCTGGTCATGCTGGTGGGCCACCTGGTCTTCCAGCCTGACCAGCTAAGTCCAGCTAGACCAGCTTGCTACACCAGCAAAACCAGCTAAAACCAAGCTGGGAGACCAGCTAAAACCAGCTTATGCTGGTCTTAGCTGGATTTTTCAGTAGGGATGATATGAATTCTGATATGAACAGTAGTTTATTGGAAGAAAAACCTGTTTTTGTGGGAGGGTTATTTTGGGACTAACTGTTTTTTGTGGTTGTGAGTGTTGTATTGTCTTTGTGATTTGTTTTTCTTATAAATTGCTATTTATTCAAATAAGTGTTGCTGCCCTCTGCTGATGGAATACACTGAATCTAATGTTATATTCCTAAGTCATGATGGGACAGTGAGTGCCCACAGTAAAAAAAATAGTTACTGATTAGTATTACTATCAATAATATACCTAAATGTAGATAATATTTTTAACCTATGTGACCCTGAATCCAGGCAAAAGTCTCATTTATAGGGAGATTTGGAGCACCAAAGTTTGATTCAATCGTTCATTTCAATATTTCACATGGCCTTTCTTAGTCAGTATTAAAGATATCAAGGTTATATTTTCACAGAATTTTTCTTACATTATGTAGGTTGAGTTTATGTAGAAAAAAGTAAATCACAAAGAAATTACTTTATGAAATGAATTAAATGAATTTAGCTCTAATTTCAAACCAGTATTGTATTCTTTAATAAGCAGAAATTCAAGCGTCTAGTCACTAGTCCCCAACCATCCACCTTCATTATATGAAGAAAAAAAAAATCTGCTAGCATTTTTTTGTGTTCAGCAGCACATAGTTTAATAAATGATAAATGAAGTTTAATTTCTGTGTGTACTATCCCTTTAAATGCATTATCACCACTGATCCCTGCCACAGTCCTGCTAATATCTTGATAAATAAAATGCAGCTTGACTGCCTGGTTCAACAAACAGTGTTTATTATTGATGCCATGCAATATCCAAGAGAGACGGGGTATGAGATATCAGGTTATGAGTGTTTTCCTCAGGCTATTTGTCAACTGATGAGCTTTGAGCAGCTTTAGGATTTAGTGTGTCTTGTGAGAAGGGAGGGACGGAGACGGAGCAGCAAGAATAGCTACTGGGAGAGCAGAGCGCAGGGGTGGGGAGAGCAGCATCGTCGAGCGAGACGCAGAAATAATAGTGCATGTGAATTAGCCAAAGTGGATGCGGCGGCGTCACTGACAGGCACAGAGTGAAAGTGAGAGAGTGAATGACAGAGAGGCACTGGAGAAATACGCATGTGTGAGGAGCAGAGGAGGCACGGCTGCTGTATTGACTTCAGGCATTTTTATGTTACACATTCAGCCTCGAGAACGGCTGCTTCTTTGACCATAAACACGTGCACAGAGTCACAGCATCTGCAGAGAGACACGCAGACACCGAGAGGCATCTGATCCAGTGGACCTGTGGTCATGGCAGAAATAGGTGAGTGTTTAAAACCTTTTTCTTTTAATCCTCTCTATGCTTTTGCATGAGACAGTCTGCTACACATTTACAGCCATGTGAGGATACTGCTACAAGTTTTAAACACAGGAAGGTAAAATAAATTCAAGGCGTAACTTTGTGCTTGCCGCTAAACCATCTTGCCTTTTCTTTAAGGTCACCGTTTTATAGATTCTTAGCAATTGTTATTATCCACCCCATGTGGGTTGAACCCTCATTGTTAAAGGTACATCCTCAGTATGTGGGTGTTGATGAGGGCATGCTGGGATCCAGACACCCTTTTGGAGTTAATGAGAACCCCTGGGTATCCTCAACCCCGCCCAGCTCTCATTTGCACTGCTGATTTATTCATATAAGATATTGGACTTATATGAGATGTCCACTGTGAATGTGATTGGATCATAGTGTGGGGAATAAAGTGGTATGGTTGTATATGATGGCCCCCCTCTATGTCTATTTTCACCCTGCTTACCAGGGATTATCAGGGTGATTACTTACAGCGATTACTCCTCCTATGCACAAGGACTGTGCGTATTGTGCAAAAACTACGTGATGTTTAATGTGGTGTTGTATAAAGGTCAATGACGTATAAGGATTTTCAACAGACTAATATTATAATACAAAAAATCAGTTTGAACTGTTTAAACATTAAAAATGTTATGCGATTGTAGTGATTTCTCATCTAGATAAATTGGCTGTTGCCTTAAAAAATTTAATGCGACCATGATTTATCTTAAAATGTATTCATTTCCTTAACATGCTTAACATTTTTTTTTACAAGTTTTCAGTAATCTGAGTGTTTAGAAACAAAGGGGTGGCAGGGCTTAAGTCTTGTCCCAGACTAAACTGCATATTTGAACTGAAAACATATTGCAATGACATAACTTAAAAATATATCAATGCCATTGTTTTGTCTCAGGATGCACACCACTAGTAATGTTTATTGTTACACTGTTAGATGTCGCTGTAGATTTAGCAGCACTGTACTGTAAAAATCCACAGTACTATACTGTATGTGTACATTACAGTACAGTACTGCAGTTAATAATGCATTCTGGGTAAATTTGTTTGAGCGGGAAAATTTTACAGTATATTTTGGTCTTGATGTAACCTTGCTGTAGCCATTGCTGTAATGTGCCAGGTGTACTTGCAATAATCAGAGAAAGTGCGCCAACGTCAAATCACACAGACAGAGGGAGAGCACAACTCTTGGCTGCAGCTGAAGGAGGACGATTGATTTCTGTCAGTTCGGTAAGTTTGAAATATTTCTGTTTCGTGAAAACTTAATTTTTAGTTTAAGAATGTTGTCAATAGTTTGTCACAATATTGTTTTAAACGTGCAATGAGAGAGAAAAACGGTCGCCAACAAAGTTTCAATCTCCCTCAGAAAGTAAGCTCACGTTACACACAGATGTCTACCGCTGCTTTAACTCGCTTTACACCTTTTTTAATGAATATAGGGTTGTTTTAACTAAATTATGACGGTTTGGTGAGTTTATATTGTGTTGAAAGTGTGGTGACAATGAAACTATTTTTAACGAAATGGACAAAGACCACCCGCCAGTGCGATCTTGCGGTCCCAGCATAATGGTCGTTTATCTCGGCGTTTCATCCGTTCAGTTAGCGTCAGAGAAAAGTATTAAGTTCGACTGTTTGGCAAGGCTGACTCGTGGTTGTAAACAGATAGGACTTGACACCCCGTACACAGCATAGTACCGGACTACTCCACAGAAGTGAAAACAAGAAACCTCATATTTAACTGGATACATGCATCGAACTCATCGCAGCTTTAACTTCGACCAAATATAATTCAGACCTGGGCTCATCTTAATGTCAGATGAACGAAAGGGATTGCCGCGCTTATTGTTGTTGTTATTATATTACGGTATATCAGAAAAAGCAGAGAATATCTTCTCTTAAGCGTTTTACACGCCCAGTAAGTTGTCCAATACATTTTTATGGCATATTGTTTCCACCACTTCAGATGCATTACACGCTGTATATATAAGTTTCCAAAACACATCAAATCAATGCACGAAAAGAGAATGGGCTCCGCATTTACGTAACTTTGTCTTCTCGTCTCTGTCATCTGATCCTTCTCATCTCTGGATGTAAAATAGTCCATTATAACATCGTGTAGGAAACTGGCATCACCAGGATTGCTCAGATTTAGGCGATCATGTTTATCTTTAAAGTGAGCAGCTAGCTACTAACTTGTTAAAAAACTTTGCGTGAAATAGTGTTACACCGCAGCCGTCCGGGTAAAACATTAAAGGGACAGTCTTTTTACCTTGTCACTATAAATCGCTATTTTCTGCAGTAAACGAGACATTTTCAGAGATTTTCTGTAGACAAGATGTTATAGAATAATAATTAAAAAAGACTTATTTAGATATTTATATATAATATAACAACTAATATATATATATATATATATATATATTTGTTTTACAACTGACTTAACACTTACAGTAATGTTTTATTTGTTAGCATAGCATGATATTAGATTTAAACACTTAATACATTTTTAAATCAATCACTTTGTCTCTGCACAATGAACATTATCAAATATTATTAATGTTGTAAAATATATTGTTCATTGTTAGTTCATATTAGCTAAGGCATTACCAAATGTTAAGGAATAAACTCTTATAGTAAAGTGTTACTAAATTTTCTTATACCATTTCCTTCACAATGTCTACTTATTTCTATGGCTAACAGATTTTGTAACATTTGTATTTTTGACAGTCTTACCATTGCTTGTAAGTCGGATTGGGTAAGATGGATCATCTTTAAAGGCACCAGGCAAGTACATGATGTACAGTTACAAGTCATGTATTTTTTTGACTGCAATATTAAATGCTTTCACGTCACATGTAAAAGTACAAAGGGAATGTGGCTAATCACTTTTTATTTGTAGTTTACCTGATTGTCATTGCACTTTTCAGGAGTTAAGGCAGATGTGGAGGCACAACGGGTGACACCAGACACACCCAAGCACATTATGTTCGGTAAGTTTGTACTTTACCACTACAGCTTCTTTAAATACCCATGTATACACTCATTCACAATTCCCACACACAACACTGTAACACGACCATACACAACATGTACAGAATTTTCTTAGTTTGCCATGTAGAAATATACAAACAGAAATATTCAGACTTTGGTTATAAGAAATTTAATAATTGTATTTATTGAGCAGAGGTGTCCCTGGACTTTATTGACAAAAGATTTTGTTTTCAGAATAAAAAGTTGTGTCCAAATCAGTAACAATTGTACTTTCTGTTCAGGACATTCAATCATGACAGGATCCAGGTGGATGCTGTCCATTGAGGAAAGAGTTTGTGCAGCGGTAAGTGAATCTTCTGTATTTTTATGTAATTAGGTGTGGAACAGTAGAATAAGAGCAAAAGGTTTCAGAATAGGGGTAAATTCAAGGCTGAGTTTATTTTTTTTTAAAATCTTTTTCTATCTTATATTTGTTGACTTAATGTTTATGATATTTCTAACAGGTTTCTGGATAGAATTAATTCCAAAGATGGGAAAAAGTGCACATCCAGACAAGGAGCAAGCAAATAGACAAGGAACTTGGTGCAGAGAAAAGCTGTGGCCATTAACCCCCATGTGAACAGCTTCATGCAGTCCCTGATTGAGTTCGAATGGACGACTTCAAAGTAAAGGCCACTGTGGTCTGTCTGCCACAGTTTAATGCATTTATTTTTAGTGTTAAATGAAATTCAAGTAGAATATTTAAAACTATGGGCCAGTGTTCTTTTTACCACAGTGAAATGTTACCTTTTAGTCGATGATGGACTTTAAACTGAAAACTTCAAACTATGGAACAGTGTTCTATTTGCCAGAGTTAAATATGTTACAGCAGGGGTCTCCAAACTTGTTTATACTTGTTGATTTTATTTTATGTTACTTGATTATATGTTTATTATTGTTTAAAATCTTGTTTTAAATATGTTTTGTTTCGATTAAATGTTTTTTAAATAAAATTTTGATACAAACATTGCTTGGATTGACTTTAAATTCATTATGTCATGTCAAGGATAGCATTTTTACCATATTAATAACTATAGATTTAAACCTAAATCTCTAGCTATTTTATATAATATTATTGTATTAACTGTAATAAGTAATAAATAGTATTTATGGGTCAATATAGACATTACAGTAAATTACTGTAAAAATAGACTACTGTAATAAAATATTGTAAAATTACAGTACAGTACTGCTTTGTAACTATACAGTACTAGTTTGTGTACTGTAAAATGGTATTACAGTACAGTACTGTAAAACCAAAATACAGTAACTTACTGGCAACCGTGCTGCCAGTACCGTACTGTAAAAATACAGGGAAATCGTTAACAGTGTAGGTATGTTTGTAAAAAACATAAAATCACATAAAATCCTAAAATAACTAAGGCCTAGTCCTGGATTAATCTAAACCCTGTCTGGGAAATTGCCAAAGTGTTTGCATTATACTTAGTGTTCATAAGTAATCATCTCACGTTTGTTTTTAATTTTAGAGATGCTACTAAATGTAGTTAACAGATTTGTCGTGCCTGTACATCACATTAAACTGATAAAAATGTTTTAGAAATACTGTTCCCTTTAAGGTGGTGTGTGTAAATTTAACCGGCATCTCGTGATGAGATTGCAAATTGCTACTGACATCTCACCCCTCAATTTCAAAACACATGGTAGTTGCCACAGGACAAACATGTTGTCGTCTGCAATAACATAGGGACGAAATGTGCTCTGTAGAACAGTTTGTCCATTTAGGGCTACTGTAGAAACATGATGGCGACTCTCATATAAGGGGACCCGGTGTATTTAGATAAAATCGGCTCATTCTAAGGTAATAAAAACAATACAGTTCATTATGTAAGGTCTTTATACACCACTGATAATATAGTTATGTATACTGTATTGCATTTGTGTCAAGAGATCCTTATAAAAGTTACACAATGCACCTTTAAGCATTCTGTATCAGTGATTCATATTTCAGCCACAGAAATTATATATTTTATTGTTAAGTTAATACAGTTAATTGCTATTAGTGGTTACATTATGCTCCAAATGACAAAGAGACATCATTAAAATATATGTTAAGAGATCAAAAGCAATGCATTCCATACAGAGGATACATTTGTTCAACATAAGTGCACTGTTTCATGTGCAATGTGTAAAGGATTTTACAAATGCTTTCCAAATTTCAATCTTTGGCATGGCCTTACTCAGTCAGTATTAAAGATATCAAGATATATTTTCACAGAATGTTCTTTACATTATGTAGGATGATTTTAATTGTATAGTAAAACCCAAAATTATGTTTTTATCTGGGTGTTTACAGACAAGGTCACAGTCATGGGGTACAGATACAGCAGATTTTTTTTCGCAAAAGATTGATATAAAACAACCCTGACATGTTTGTCCACAGGCTGAATAACTTGTAGCGAATTCCTAAATAGACCTGATTTGGTTTCTAAACTGAATAATTTAAGGAGGTAATGTTATTCATTGAAAGATTGGACTTCACAAGCTGAATACAGATTAGATCTTTACATTTCTTCACAGAAAAAGTTGATCATCGGCTTATGTTGCTGGTACCCATGAGATGCTGGTAACATCCCAGGTTTTAAATTATCTTAACCAGCAAGACTTCTCTGGTTAATTATCCAGCTTCATTTACCAGACCAAACCCAAACTGGTGAACAGCATAAACCAACTTGAGCCAACATAGAAAATCAAAGCTGGTCTTTTTTGTGAGGTTATCTTAGCTTATCATACTGAGATGGTAATGAAAAATTGCCAAGGGACTGCATTACTTCTGCTTGTTGCTTTTCTGTGTTGCTGATTCAATGTGATGGCGTTTCAGATTCTCTCAGTGAGGCTCTGAAGGGTATCAGCGTCAGTACAGAGCTGGTGGAGGAGGAGCTCAAACCTCATCTAGATGTTCTGCTAAACCTCCTATTGGAGAAGAGTGAGTGCCTGTCTACACCTATCTACTCGTATATTGCTCATCTGATTCAATATCTAGATTTGGGTGATGATAAATGTTCTAGTTCATATCGAAATCTTCAATAATATTATGTTTTGCAGACTTGGCAAATCTGAGCTCAGTTTATGACATTTTTAAGATCTCTTTTGAAACTCTAATGGAGACGCTTGTGAGATTTCTGCATCTCTGAGATGCAAAAGCTCTTTCCATAAGCTCTCCTTTTGACATCTAGGAGAAGTAACTGGGATATTAAAGAGATCTCATGATTTTTCTTATGGGTAGACTCACAAAAAAACATTTTAAAAGACTTTGATTGCATGTCAGAGGTCCTGCTGAGTCGAGGCATCAGTTAGCACTGCACTCATTGTACCGCTCAATTGTGAGCTCTGCTTTCTTCAAGTAATGTGTGTGTGTTTGGGCATATGTGTAAACACAATCCAATGTAAGTGGCAGCCAAGGGTCAGCTTATCTACCTGCTATCAGACTGGGGCACGAGTAGGAGACAAGTAATCTGTTTTTGCACGTGAGTAAGGGCGGTAGTGAAAGGAGAAAAAGGGTGGAAAGGGTTAATCTGAATAATCCATCTCTCCCCATTTCGCTCCCCATCTTCTGCTGATTCTTGCCTCCACCACAAATGAGTTCAGACCAGCTGGCCTTTCCTGGCACACTCCTTGTGCTTTCAGATTGCAGATGCATCTAAAAATGGAAAGCAGCCCCCACAAAACAACACAAAGTCGATGTTACCATGGTAGCTAGGCTTCGTCTAACAGCTTGACCTGCCACGTTGGCAATTGTGCATGTATTTCTTGTGAAGAATAATGACAGATCTTTTTCTGCGAGCATCTATGAAGGATCTGTGTCACTGTCTTCAGAGAAGACACTCAGCCACCACTTTGAAACTGAGCTTATTATTATTATGAGTGCTTGCTTTCAGAGCACTTCTCTAGCTAAAAACACCGTAGAAAACATGAGGGAAGAGATAAAAGACAACCTGAAGCAATAAGATCAGTGATTGGGTTTGAAAATAAAGTGAGGTTTGAAATGAATTTAATTTACAGTAGGTGAAAATGCAGGTGCATTAACATCACATGTTCATATAAACAAAATGATCAATAGTTCTGTTTCTATCTCTAGAGAAAGGAACGGCAGAGAAAATCGCTTCTTGTGGTGTTCTGCCCATATTGGCTCAAGTCCTGAGGAAGAAGAGTCCCCTAACCTCTCAGGTTACATTGCTGGTCGCAGAGATGGCCAGGGAAGGTAAAAAGATTAAATATTTAGCTTTTTTATGTTTGCCTGACCATGCAGGAACTGAAAATACACAGTGACAGTAAACCTTAAAATACATCTGTAGAAAAAAAACTTTATAAATTAACTAAAAATGTTTCTCAAGGTGTAGAGTTGCATAACAATGGTTAAAAGGGGGATTAACGGATCATGCATTCTGACTTATTAACACAGTTTAAGAGTTGGATTCCTCATGCTAAACACTTGGCCCAAGTGTCAAAAAAGCTGTGTTTTTGTGCTGAATGCACTTCGCCAGGGTTTATACGTTTCCAACAAGACTAGACCAGTATCGTATTTGACCCATATCTATTAAAGCAACACTATGTAACATTGGCTCATGGTTCCCCCATGTGTTTGATAAGCGCAATTGTCTGTTAAAGTGTCGCAAATACTACCGTTGTATATAAGCCTCCCCGTGGGCAGCACATGTTACACTATATTCTTCCGCAGAGAGGGGATGGGCAGGGCTGTGTGTTTTTACCTGAACACGAAATGAAATGTCTGTTCAGACATCCTATGTTTGTGTTTGTTAGCTTCTGTGAGGGAGCGCTGTATTCAAGCGGGTCTGGTAACTGCATTGGTGCCTTTACTGAACAACTCAGACCAGGAGCAGCTACTGCACACTGGTCGAGCAATCGGACGCATCTGCTTTGAAAACGGTGAGTGAGCTTTGGACAAAAAATCCATACTTGTAACTGTTATCCCTTGTGTTCTCACATAATATGGCTGCTGATCCCGATCTCCTTTCTGGAAGTCCACTTTCTCTCACCCTTCCCATGTCTCTCTCTCAGCTGTTCAGCAGACAAAGCTGGTGGAGAATGGAGTCATCCCCAGGCTGGTGACCATAATGCAGCAGTATCCTGAGAATGACCCGCTGGTAAACGTCTGCCTGCTGGCCCTCTGCAACCTCGCTGATGTGGGTAAGACAAACGTAAAGTCGGCTTCAAAAATTAAAAACGGCAATGCCAGCCCACTTCATTCATAAAAGCACAGATATTTCTCCTCATAATGTTAACTATGCATTGTAAAATGAATGGCAAGAGCCCAAAAACGATGATATGATGCATGTTCAGTCATATCTCTTTATGTTTGCTCAGATGCTGCACGAGAAGCTTTGGCAGATGTGAGCATAGCAGAGGTTTTGACCTATCAACTAAAACGAGCTCCAGATGCAGAACGTCGACATCTTATATTGGAGGTTCTTGGGTCATTGGGAGAAAGTGGTGAGCCATGAATACAAACCAAAGCTGGGTGTGCACTTGGCCACAATATAAAATAATTTGTATGGAAAAAGCTTTCACTTAAAATGTGATCTGCCTTGGGGCCTTAGTTGCCATTCCTGGTGCTGACGTCTAACAATGAACTAAAAATGAACTTGCGTGTGTGCTTGCAAATCTCTTTGCGGCCACATCTGTGTATCTTTTAGATGCTCTGAAGCTGCAGTTTGTGGAGTCAGGCGTACCTGAGGCGCTCTCTGAAATGATTCGAACCCTTCAGGGTGGCTCTGACAAACACGACCTCTGCAGCATCAAAGTGGCTTCAAACCTTATGGTGTCTCTTCTACTGGGAGGTACGTCTCTCCCACTTTAGCACTATACATCTGTATCACTGCAACATTTGTTACATACAAGACATTTGTCAATTTGTTTGTTTAAGCTATGGTTATTATGGACTATAACAGACTGTGGTTGGTTACAGACGAATCAATGCAAAAGTGTTTTAGTGAGGGGATGGGGAGAGTCTATCAAGACGTTCTCTCTTGGCTGCAGTCGACAAACACTGAGCTGCAGTTGTCAGGAGCTCTGGCCATTGCCAACTTTGCCAGAAATGGTGAGGAGATGAATATGGAGTTTGTGTGGAATCTTCATACCGTTGCCTATGATGAAAACTACTGTGTAAGGTATTCTCATATTTTTTCTATTAGATAGCAACTGTGTAAAGATGTTGGAGTTGGGGGTCGTTCCTCATATTTTGGACCTGTTGGAGCAGCATGTAACAGAAGGAGATGTTTCTGTACAGCACGCCGGCCTCAGTGCACTTAGAAACCTCGCCATTCCAGGTTATCATTTTCTGTACCTTATAATATAATTCAATATAATTATTTGTGAATACATAGACACTTTTCCTTAAAATACCACAATGGCTGATCACTAGCATATATGTGACCCTGGAACACAAAACCAGTCATAAGCAGTCTTGGAGAAAGTTACTTTTAAAAGTAATGCATTATAATATTAAAGGTATAGCGGAAGATTTTCCCGAATTATTTAAAAGAACCGCCCCTCGATATTTTTTAAAAAATGCACACGCAACACTCTCCCTCCTCCCAAGAGGGAACGCCTGTTAAACGCGTGCACGAGACAGAGAGAGAGAGCATGCAGGAGCTCAGTTCTTCTCTTCGCTCTGTTTACAAGTTGCTGTCGGCATGTTTACCGTGTCTGTGCGGTTCGTGACTTGTGCCAGGGCTAGCATCGCTAATCATAGCTTACATAAACTTTTACTAGCAGTGATTTTAAATGGATTTCTCCAAATAGCATGACAAAATGTACCTTTCCAGTAGAAACTTTGCGTGGGAAGCCCAACCTGTCCTTTTAGCTCACGCCAGTGTGTGAAATAGTCTCCCATAAACACTCTGGTCTTGTTTCTTTCTTTATAGTCCTTTCTCTTCTTGTCATACAATTCGTAGACACTTTTTTGTCTTGCGACCCTCAGACATTTTGAAAAAAACACAGTGAGAACGCGACCTTCAATGAATGGTTGAAACCGTAGCACAACACACATACACGTGAAAGTGCGCATGTGCAGAAAGCGAACCTAGAGGCGAGCACGTACGACGGTTATACGTCAACATATAATCAGAATGATTGACATCTGGGATGACCAATAACAGTGGTGATCCACCCGGAAAACGAAAATCTTCCGCTATACCTTTAAGTTACTCCCCAAAAAAGTAACTAATTGCGTAACTTAGTTACTTTTCATGGAAAGTAATGCTTACGTTACTTTTTAGTTACTTTTGCATTACTTTTTCTTGGCTGAGGCTTGATCTCTTTCAGGCCTTGCAGGTGTTTTTATTACTGAAAAGTTCTGCATTCAGAAATTGCATATTTCATCATAAAAATGTCAATCTCTTGCCTGCCATCTCAGTTTCTGACTCAAACTGTTCCCATAGGTGTGTACGCATAGAGTGTATAATGTGACTACATTTAGTTTATTTCAGGACATATTTGTTTTTTATCTAAAAAACTTTTTTGAAAAAGTAACTCAAATATTAATGTGTACATTTAAAAAGTAATGCGTTACCCCCAACACTGGTCATAAGTAGCACAGGTATATTTGTAGCAATAGCCAACAATACATTGTATGGGTCAAAATGATTGATTTTTTATTAAATAAAAATCATTTTCCATGAAGATATTTTCTAAATTTCCTACCGTAAATATATAAAAAATGTATTTATCATGAGTATGTGTTGCTAATGACTTGAAAAAAGGCAAATTTCTGAACATTTCGATTTTTTTGCACCCTCAAGATTCTAGATTTCAAAGAGTTGGATCTCGGCCATATATTGTCCTACCAGGGTCACATAATGTGTTTTGGAGACTTGTCCCCAGTATGGGATGCTGGTGTTACATTAAGGGGGCATGCACACCAAAGCTTTTAAACGCGACTGAAAACACCTGGAGGGAGCCGAATGCCAGCTGTTTTTTCAAAATCAGCGCCTGCTTTCTTCAGCCGAGCGCCAGCTGTCTTCAGCTGAGCACTTTGGTTGTTGTGATACTTCTGCTTTGTGTATCAGTCATTGTACGATGCACCGGTTGGTTGTTGTGATGTTTATCCCACCCCTCCTCCACTGTGATTGGATGGCCATGTGAGAACTGACATTGACGAGCTTTGAATATTTTTTAACTTTTGGCGCTCAGCTCTGAAAAACCGCAGAGCACTTTGCAGCGCTTCGATTGGAAACAATTGAAAACATACGTTGGCCACGGGCGTAAAAGCTTTCATTCAAAGTGACTTACAGTGCATACAAGGTGCACATTTGATCAGTATGTATATTCCTTTACATCTGAGGTTCTCAACCTTGGGCCACAAGGTCCAATTTTCTGTAGGAGAGTTTAGCTCAAACCCTGATCAGACTGATCGCTGTATGGAATGACAGAACCGCGAGAGCAACTCGAGTGTAGAGTTTCATATTCCAAATCACTCTTGCTGTAATTTAATGTCATACAGGGATCAGTCTGCGCATTGATTCATGAAATTAAAAACACCCCAGGACCCTGATCAGCTCCTTCATGTGTGTTTTATCAGGGTAAGAGCTATACTCTTCATGAAAGTGGGCCTTGAGAGTTGAGTAGCCTACTTCGGCTTTAGTATCCCTTGGATACAGAACCAAGACATTTGCGCAGCTAATTCAATGCTTAACCTGTCAACACTGCCAGCATTAATGTTGATGTTGGTCCTATAATGATCTATTCATCACTGTTATCTTTCCAATGTTCAAAACAAGCTGTCACTGGGGCAGTACCCTTCGGAAAAATCCAGCTACGGCCAGCATAAGCTGGTAGCTAGTTTAAGCTGGTCCAAGCTGGTCCTCCCAGTCTGGCAAAGCTGGTCAAGCAGATGGGTCATGGACCAAAACACAGCTAGACCAGCTTGCTACACCAGCAAAACCAGCAAAAACCAAGCTGGGAGACCAGGTAAAATCAGCTTATGCTAGTCATAGCTGTTTTTTTCAGTAGGGTAGCCACCTAAAGAGCTCATATTAATACCTCAGAGATACATGTTGGCACCAAATGTATACCTAAATAGTACATATTAGGACATTTTTAAAATAAAATGCCCAAGATACAGCTTTGTACCATATTTGACCATTGTTTTGTGATTTTGATTAGAGTCATTTTGGTTGTCTGTTTTTCTCATTTAGCCTCCAATAAGGTGCATATGTTGGAGGACGGGGTCACGGAGAGGATCAGGACACTTCTGCGCTCTGACATGCCCCCTGTCCAGTTCAAACTGCTGGGCACTTTGCGAATGATGGTGGACGGCCAAGGTGATGAGTCAAGAAAACAGCAGTTGTGTGTACTGTTATGTCACAGATGCAAAAGGCTACTTTGCAATTTAGCTAAAAATGGTTAGATAGGTGAGCCAGTAAAAATTTTAAAATATTAAAATATTGCATAACTCTTGTCATGCAGAGGTAAAGGCCAACATGCTTATTTAGATTTTTACCCATTATAATTGTTATGAATGCACTTACACGGGACATAAATCTTTTTTTAAACTAAAAGGTATGCATGCTATCTGCTGTCCTGCAGTAAGTGTGCTTGTGTCGATTGTACAGAATCATTTAGGTCATGGTCCTAATATTTTAGTGGAATTGAAATGAACATTTATTTGGCTGAAGAGTAGGAAAAACATCCAAGCTGTAATTTTTTATACAAAGCTTCACAAAACTATACAATAACCTGCCAAATGACTATGATGGCTGTTAAATATCTCCTCTACAACTTTAAAGAGTATGTCGAGGCTGTAATTTTCAACCCTTCGCTGAAGTGTGTTATTTCAGTTTGAGCCCTTAGACACCTCAGTATACAAACAAAAGACCTGTAACTGCTTTGTCACAGCAAATTACTGCCTTTACCAAAGTGATTATTTTACTTCAAAAGGTTATCTGAGTAACTAAATACAGAGGCATAAAAAGCAGTGCTGCCATAGTGTTTCTTTTGACTTTCTCCCGTTATTTCTACTATATTTTTCTTTGTTTTTTCTCCTAGAGGAAGCAGCTTCAGTGTTAGGGAAGGATGAGGTTCTGTTAGCACGGGTCATGGAGTGGTGTGATGCTAAAGATCACGCCGGTGTCAGGGGCGAGGCCAACCGTCTTTTAGCAGCTCTCATACGACACAGCCGAAACCCGGTAAGTTTTAAAGAGACGCACAGACGGATGTAGGTCAACTCTGTAATGCATTATGCAGCATAACTTTAGTCATCACCCCTTTAGTGATCCGCTAAAATATTCCCCTCTGCTGTCCTTAAAGGAAGTCATCCATACTGTTATTAAAGCAGATGGAGTTCAACATCTCATCTCCATGGCAACCAGTGAGCACGTCATCATGCAGAATGAAGCTTTGGTAGCTTTGGCCATTGCCTCGGCTATAGACATTGGTAAGACTAAGGGCTCTATCTTACAACCCGGCGCAATGCGCGACACAAGTGTCTTTTGCTAGTTTCCACCCTGCGCAATTATCATTTTCACGTTTAGTGCCACGTTGTTTAACTCTTTCGCCGCCATTGACGACATATCTCGTCAATCAAGAGAAAACGCTTCACTGCCAATGACGAGAATTTCCGTCTTTCCGCAATACCGCATTGTTGGCGCGTTGCTATTTTGAGGCAACTAAATTAGACTACGCCATTGACCAACAAAAACTGGGTCTAAAGTCAATGGCGCAATATGTTTTTTGTTATTTAAAGAGCGCATTAGTAATATGCGCCTATAAACGGGACGACAACGCGGGTTTGCTTATCACAAACATAAATGCGCCGCAGCACAAAAACGCTTTTAAATATGAAAGATTAATGGATTGAATGTAAAAGATTATTATTGAGTCTCTTGGACATAAATGAGGACTAATTATGAGACGTTAGAAGGCACAAAGAGCTGCTTCACCTGCAGCCTGGTAAGTAAATAAATGCTTTGCTTTAAACAAATGCATATGTTCTTAAATGATTTTTTTTAATGCTACCTCACGGATTTATTGTATATGATGACTCTGTACCTGTGGATATTTGAGATGAGAAACATTTTTAAGTAATGCTTAAAAAAAACTGACGCTGTCCAAGTGCTGAAACGTGCAGAGAGCATTTTGTAAATTCTTTATCTTCTGTTTGTTACAAATAAAGTATTTTTAGAGTACAAACTTATTCTTAATAATTTTTTGATGATATTGGATAACCATACATTTAAAACAATTACAAGCCTGCTTTTTTACTTCCATGACTAAAAGAAAACGTGTTTTAAAGGTTTTATTAAAAAAATAACAATTTCAATACAAGTGAAAAACAACACAATTATTTAACATTATTCTTAAACTGAGGATCTTCTTCCTCCGCTTAGTTTTTCAGTTTACAAAGTCCGTTATCTAAATAGGGATTAGACATAGCACCAGCGCAACTGGCATTTAAAGGGGATGAGAGGGAATAAACTCTCATTGGTTTATTGCACGTTACGCCCAAAACACACCCATTACTCATTAGGAAAAAATGCACAACCCTTTTCGACCCTGTGCTCGGCGCACAAACCATTTTTCCCGTCGTTAAATTAGCGTTAAATTAAAGTGGCATCGGACACGCCCATTTAGACAGTGCGTTGTGCGCTTTAGACGATGCGCTTCGATCGTTAAAATAGGGCCCTATATGATACATTTTTCTTTACAATACTTTCTGACCTCTATGTGGTTATATCTGATATTAAGCTGATATTAATGATATCTCCTGCTTACTTCTCACTATGTATATGTGTGTTTCTTCAGAGGCTGTTCAGGAACCATTTCGGGATGCAGATCTACTGCCCACATTGCAAAAAATGCTAGATGATCCTGTTGTTGCAGTGGAGGTCAAATTCAGTGCTTTAGGCCTCATCTGCAGCCTTGCAAACTCTGGTAAGTATCTGAAAATGAAAACTCAGTCAATTTAGAGTCATATATTACATTAAAGCCAGCCAGCTGTAATAACCAGTCAGCAGGTCTTTTGAAATGTCTTTAAATGATGTGTTCAAGAGTTAATATATGGAGGTAATAAAATATGCCTTTTTCTTTCTCTCCTACAGGCATTCTACGGGACCAAATGACTTGTCTAAACCTAAGGGACACACTGTCCAAACTGTCTGCTCACACTAGCACAAAGCTCGCCAAGCAGGCTGACACAGTAATGGCCGTTCTTTCAGAGACTGGCTAGACTTTGAAAGTGATTACACATCTGGGGCCGTATTCACAAAGCATTTTATCTTATCACTAAGAGTACTCCTAAATCGCACTAAAAGATTTTAGCTAGGAGTTTTCTCTTAAAAGTTATTCATAACGCCTTTCAGACCTACTTTTAGTAAGGAAAAATGATAACTCCTAAACTAAGAGTGAGTCTTCGTTGCTACGGATGATGTCAATTCTCATGCACGAGCTGCCTTGCAATGACCAAAGTGATTGGTTGTTAGATGACAGGGCTGTCATGCGTAACATAACACAGACGCACCAAATCATGGAATTACAATATCGAAATATGTCTGTGTCCTATACAAAATAATAATAGTAATGCCATCAAAATGCATATATTAAAGAAAAGTTGTGAATTAAATTAAATTAAATCAAGCCTAATACAAATGAAAACCGCCAATTGCCTAATAATAAAACGACTTTGCATTACTTGCTTGATTAATGTAGGCCTACATCCTATTAGCCTAAATAGACTAATTAAAGCAAGGAAATGTTGCCCATATTAAAGAAGCCTGCCTAATGTAATAAATAAATGATGGTGGAACTCGCCAAAAGAAAGCCCAAATGGATGCAGGATCAGTTACTGCTGCTGGCCCAGTTGGTGCTGAAAAAAAGAAACGTAATAAAAGGGAAATTCGGCACTGAGATATCAAGCAAAACTAAGCGTGAGACATGCGAGAAAGTGATGCGCGGGTCAATGTACAAAACAACTGGCACCCGACCAACGTTTTCAACTAACCCGCCCGCAACTCGGACCGCAAAAAATAAAAAATAAATAGTGTACCCGACCCGCTCCCTGGCCAGCATTTTTTTTAAGTAGTAATTGCTTAATAGTTAATTGCCATCTTTATTTCAAACGACCCGACCGAACGCGACCCGAATATCATAAAAAATATTTTTGGATGACTCGTGACCGCGGGTGACCACATGCATCCGCTCATTTCCGATCAACCCGCGCATCACTGGGGAGAGGATTTGTTGCAGATCAATGCAACATTCCCGCTTATGTCGCGGACCCCGGACGAATGCGAGAGGCGGTGGTATATGCATTACAATCGCAGTAGAGGGTTGAGATTGCAGCCTTTAAACAGACTAGCATGGCAACAGGTATGCCTATAATATTAAATATTTAATATCATTATTGTTTCATGTAATTCTAAAAAACTTCCTGCTTGTCATGAATGTAATGAATTATGAAACAAATGTCATAAACAATATGCTTACATTAAAGTGTGCTTTTAAGTATGTGCAATGCTATTGAGTTGGTGAAACTGTCCATGTTAAGGAGGATCAGCACCTAAGACATTTTAAGATCCTTTGTGAATAGGTCTTAGTGAGTTAGGAGTCCTCTCGACTTCTTTTAAGCTGTCCCAGACTTAGGTGCTACTTTTAGGGCTAAAATGCTTCGTGAATTACTCTTAGTGAAAAAAATTAGGAGTCCTAAATTTAGGAGTGACACGCCTATTATTTTTAGGAGTTGCTTCTAAATTCGCCAGTTAGGAGCTACTTTTAGCCTTAAAATTCTTTGTGAATACGGCCCCTGATCAACAGCCCTACCATTGCAGACTTCTTCCACACTCATCATTTGTGCCGTTTCATCTGAACTTACACAGCAAATCCATCTAGCTACGCATGTAGTCAAACCAAAGCAATACGCATTTACCAGCCCATTTTAGAAAAGAGATAACGTCAGCTTGTCCATACAGTATCTCATTTGTTGTCAGCTGTCCTAACAACAGGAACACTTGGAAGACAGATAGCAATGCTAACACTGCAGTCTACTGTATCATTCATAAAACAGCTGTAATGTAACCTACGAACCACTAAAACAAGTCCAGGACTGTTTATTCCACGAGTTTTACAATAACTAAATTGACTATCTATTGTCCATGAACTTCCAGTGTTGAGAACACTAGATCTAGCAAAGCTGCTGTATGAAGCTGATTTGTATTAATGTACTACACTACTTTCGATATGTATTAATATTATATTTGTCCTGTAATTTCTGGGGTCAAACACATGCTAAATCAATATTTCAATAGTTATGTAATGTCAAATAACGTTTAGTAAAGAGAAAATATGTCTTGGGATTTAATGTCTATTTTCATATCATACAGTAGCTGGCCTTACTACTTTAGTTTTCTGGTGTATGGCTTTTTGATGCAGATTTTTTGATCATGTTGATCATTTTATTCTAGTTAGGCTACTTCTGAATCTCCACATCGTGAAAGCAATAGCCAGAAACATATCAAGAATCGTTCTTGAGCTTCCGAAGTCAAAATTAAAAAAGCAATCTAACACGTGTCAATTCTGTTGTTGTATTTGCTATCTATCTATGAATATGACGTAAAAATCTCACCGTTCGCTTTATGTGCAGTCAAGGTCAGACCTCGGAGAATGGAAAAAACACACCAATTTTGTGACTATACTGTGCAGGGAAAGTAATGCTTTGCTGAAAATAATGTATACAGTAGCAATATAACAAGCTGAATGTTGTTCATGCTTTGATGGGGTTCAGACGTGGCCAATTAGAAAGCAGATAAATGCAGCGCTGAAGATCAACATCCTGATTTAGAAAGACTCTTCAGAGCTAGAAGGATAGCACAATCTCCACTAGTCCTTGATAACTGCTACGCAAATGGATACCATTTTTAAATGAATAGACTATTTTTGTGTGTATATTGTATGGTTTACCAGAACAGCTTGTTTCTGGGAATAAAGTGAAAATATAACAGATAATGTCCTGTATATTCTTCATTCTTGTCTGTGTGGGCTGGTTGCTGATGTTCTTCATCATTATATAATTTAATAATAGGAAAATGTATTCCTGCTATTGTCACACTATAACATAATGGCATAACATAAAATTTAACCATATCAAAAATGTACTGAAACGATGGTAGTACCATATTTGGCCTTATTTCATCTTTACTGACTGAAATGCATTATTTTGATATAATTTACAGATCACGAAACTACAGAACCACTCAGTCTTTAATATGACCACTAGATGGAGACAATATAAACACTACTTGAATCAAAATATGATCCTTTCTGGTACAGTATCTAAAGGCAAGCTGAGGTTGTTTAATCATTAATAATAATGTTTTTTGGCAATAGCTAAAACGTAATATTTGCATAACCTTAGATAGAAATTCACATTTTTTGTTAGTTCTTCTAGAACCTTTATCTGATTGTTTAATTCATGATGTTTCCAGGTGCCTAGGTAAACTGACACCCAATAAAGAAGACCCACCCAAAGGGTCAGGATTTTATGATACCTGAGACACGCTGAGTACTCACCCTGGAATATCAAAGCAATGCAGACTATAGCTGATAGGCTGATAATAGTTCTGGAATGTATTGTAATGCTTTTGTTTTGTCATGAAAAGAAACATTCAGCCAACTTTTACTCCCTGCTCCGTCAGACTGTTGATTCATGTTATGGCTGAAGGTATCAGTATTGCTACGGTTTTGTTTACGTTAAACAAACATAGGCATGTTTCCTGAAGCGGTGCTGAAAAAAATATTTGTGACCCTGTCTGTAAAATCTAGGATAAAGTCTCATAATCTAATTATGAGATTTGAAGCATCAAAGTTTGATTTCAACATTAATTTTTTTATGATTTCAATCTTTGCCATGACCTTACTTAAGTCAATATTAAAGATGTTTTCACAAGATGTTCTTTACGTTATGTAGGCAAGGATGATTTTGACATCAAAACTCAACATTGGACTGATGGGCAGATGTAATGTCAGGTGGATATCACAAACCAATGTTGGCCTGATGTCCAGATGTGACATTGGTTTGAGGGTGCCGTTGGGTTTTGATGTCAAACCAGTGTTTCATCTGAACATCAGGCCGACAGTGGTTTAACGTCGGGCTATAACGTTGCATTGACATCATAAACCGACATCGGACTGACGTTCCGATCTAATGTTGGGTTGACATTAAAACCCAACGTCGACCGGACATCAAGCTGTAACATAGGGTTGACATCAAAAAACGACGTCGGACTGACATTCAAATGTAATGTTGTGTTGACATTAAAACCCGATGTCGCCCTGACGTCAAGCTGTAACGTCAGGTTGACATCAGAAAACGATGTCGGACTGACGTTCAGATGTAATGTAGAGTTGATATTAAAATCCTACTATGACCTTACGTCAAGCTGTACCGTTGGGTTGACATAAAAAAATGACGTCGGATTGATGTTCAGATGTAATGCTGAGTTGACATTAAAACCCAATGATGCCCTGACGTCAAGCTGTAACCTCAGGTTGACATCAAAATCCGTAACATCGTACTGATGTTCAGATGTAATGTTGAGTTGAAATAAAAACCCAACGTTGAACTCACGTCAAGCTGTAACATCGGGTTGACATCAAAACCGACGTCAGACTGACGTTCAGATGTAATGTTGAGTTGACATTAAAACCCAACATCGACCTGACATCAAGCTGTAACATCGGGTTGACATCAAAAAACGACATCGGACTGACGTTCAAATTAAATGTTGAGTTGACATTAAAACCTAACGTTGAATTGACGTCAAGCTGTAACATCAGGTTGACATCAAAAACCAATGTCAAATTGACATTTATATGTAATGTTGAGTTGACATTAAAACCCAATATCGCCCTGACATCAAGCTGGAACTTCGGGTTGACATCAAAAAACGACTTCGGACTGACGTTCAGATGTAAAGTTGAGTTGACATTAAAACCCAACATCGACCTGACATCAAGCTGTAATGTTGAGATAACATTAAAATCCAACGTCGACCTGACATCAAGCTGTAACATCAGGTTGACATCAAAAAACGACGTCAGACTGACGTTCAGATGTATTGTTGAGTTGATTTTAAAACCCAATGACGCCCTGACGTCAAGCTGTAACGTCAGGTTGACATCAAAAACTGATGTTGGACTGATGTTCAAATGTAATGTTGAGGTGACGTCAAGCTGTAACATCAGGTTGACATCAAAAACCGACATCTGACTGACATTCAAATGTAATGTGGAGTTGACATTAAAACCCAATGTCGCTCTAACGTCAAATCATAATGTCGGGTTGACATTAAAAACCCACATCGACCGATATTCAGATGTAATGTTGAGGTGGCGTTAATCTGTCCAGATGTTACATGTCCACTGAGTAATCTGATTTCCATTTCAAATTATGAATTATTATTTTATTATGCAACACATAGGGTCATGAAAATGTGCTGCATAGTAGAATTAATCCATTATTAAAGCTTTTCTCAGTCGCTTGGTACATTTCTCAGATCAGAATTGAAATTCTCTAAACTACAACATTCATGTTGTGCTCAACATTCACATCATTGTGTCACTTGTGCACATCAAAAAAGCAGTTTCTCATATCTTTGAAGAAGTTGCAAATGCTTGGTACATCCATGCAAATGATTATGTACAATTCTCTACTTTTTCCTAAATTATCAATTGGTTATGTCATGTTGATCAAAATCTATTATAATGGGTTTCTGTTAAATAGTCTTTACATTGGAAATGGT
The DNA here is from genome assembly GCF_030506205.2 of Paramisgurnus dabryanus. Classification (NCBI taxonomy): domain Eukaryota; kingdom Metazoa; phylum Chordata; class Actinopteri; order Cypriniformes; family Cobitidae; genus Paramisgurnus; species Paramisgurnus dabryanus. The sequence continues at coordinate 19,304,518 of NC_133356.1, forward strand.
TGAACAAGTTGTCATAAAATGTCAAGCATATTTCTATACATAGCCAGACCTTTTTCTAAATCTGTCCTGAATTGGTAAATTGCTTTGAATCTTCCTCTGACAGACAGGAACGTCAGGAGGTGACTGCACTGTAATAATTACAACAACACTGCATGTACAGTTTTCACTAAGGAGATTGTCCTTTGTTCACTTTTTAACATTTGTTTGTTTTTTTGTGCTATGCAGTGCTGTCTTTTCCTTTCTGTATCGTTATAAAATGGTCTGTCAACAAATTAAAGTACAAACAGTAAAAGCTTTAACATGAATCTTGTCCAGTTTCTTGCAATCAAACTTCCACATACAATAAGGTGTAACCTGCACTAAACTTTAGCCATAGTTTACATCAGAACATCCCTCCATAGTAAACTGTTATATTGACAACATGACTATGCAATTTGACTGTCTTATCTGTACACAATGACACAAGGACTTGTCATTATAATGGCAATGACATGTTTATTGACACAGATTTTTACTGTTGACAGATGAACTAAGGATTTTGAGCACGAGACTGGCTTTTTCGAAAAATTTACCAAAGCAACTGAGAAAAGCTGTAATATTTCTAAAACTAAATCTATCTGCTGACCCTTACGAAACCATGTAACTATGTTTCTTGGCATACTGATACCGTTGGCAAAGCTTTTATACTGTTACTTAGATTACTTAGATACTTTTTGTAGCAAAACCATGGTTAATTTTCATAAGGAAAAACATCTCCTGAATTGGCTCTTGATAAACTAAACTGATCTTAAGTTACTTAATTTGGTATTTACAATTTAGCAGCATTGTCTGGTTTTTCAGTGTGGGATTGTAAAAGCGCCGTATGGGTGTGGCTGGTGTTCAGGTGGACAGGAAAAACCCTCTGCTCTAGGGGAAGGGAGAGTGAAGGAACAATAACGCCCTTTGAAACAGCAATGACTCATGCCTGAAGGTCTATCTTTTATTAGAGAAAGTTCAGAGTCCTGTTAAAGGACACCTGAGACAGACATAGGAAACTCATCTTTAACCACCACAGCACTGAATATCCATATGCAAGGTAAGAATAAAATCATTACGGTCAGTCTTAATGATTCACAAAGGACATACAATTACTTGTCAAATGAAGACTAGACTGGTTTGAGGAAACAGGAGATAAACACAAAGATGTTTATGTATGTTGTGTTTTTGTTCTTAATAACAGGAATGTATAAAGCCCCGCTAGATCTTTACTACAAAACAAACTGTTGAATACTATTGCAAACAAAATGTTTTCATAATGTTGTATTGAGCCATTTGAACATATTTCGTAAAGGTCAAGCTCTTTTTGACAATCAGTACAAGTAAGAAATTCTGTGTTTATGTCTTTTATTATCACTGAAGGTACATTTTGTTTTATACCGAGTCATTGAATGCATGTGAACAGTCACTTATTACGTGCCGCTTCATTGCTTAACCTTGTTCTTATCTGCTGCCCTTTATTTCCAGGTCACCAGCGTGTTATAATTAACAATGCGGCTCAAAATAGCTCTTTATCTTACACAGAAAACTAATGTAAATAAAGTTAAATTCCTGGGTTACTGAACAGTACTGTTTTTATGCTTTTCTACAATGTGAATTGATAAAGCCTGTCATATTGTGCCTGAAGCTCAAATTCATTTTGAAAAATAACCACATCAACAAAAGCCACATACATCTTTGCAAAAAGTGGCATCAATTCTCATAATAACCATTCTGAATGCTCCTGGCTGCTTTGAGTTTGTTGTATCTTTCTGCCAAAAACCCTGTATCTTTGTGCTGAGATGACAATGCTTTCTTTGAGAATCTCCCTTATTTCACAGATAGATAGATAGATAGATAGATAGATAGACAGACAGACAGACAGACAGACAGACAGACAGACAGACAGACAGACAGACAGACAGATAGTGTAGACTGAGATTATAATAAATCATATCACTGTATTATAACAAAAATAGAATCATGTCAGTCCCATTGAGAAATGTTGTTACCATAGCAACAGAGAGGAATGATGGTTAGCCAGAGAGACCTGAAGGAGTGTCAATTCTTTGTAATTAAATAGGTGAACGATTGTAATCAAATCCTACTGTGTGTTTATGTCTATGATTATGCATAAGAGGAAGTGAGGGGCATTTTGAAGAAATGAGAGAGGGGGAGAGACAGTGAGTTCATTTGAGACCACAATGAATGAACACATTCAGTGTTTCCCTTTATTTTTATAGTGGCAACAACATTGGTGGCTTAATCACCAGTGCAACTCTTCATACCACCATATTCTCCTCCTCCTCCTCTGTGTATCCAATGTCGTTCAGCTCCTCTCTCCAGCCCTCCATCACATCACACATATAGTCTTTCCCCAACACCCACACAAAAACAGCCACAGACATTCCTATTTCATCTCTCTCTCTCTCTCTCTCTCTCTCTCTCTCTCTCTCTCTCTCTCTCTCTCTCCCTCTCCCTCTCCCTCTCCCTCTCCCTCTCTTTTACACACATGCATGCCTTTCTCCTTGGGGATTTGAAGATGTGACTGGTGCTGCTTTGTAATCAGATGAAAGTGGAGTATAATCCTGAATCTCCCTCCATCTTCTTTTACTGCTAGAGTGGGGATGTTGAAGGAAAGGAGCTGGATGGGTGACGTGTGATTGTGGATGCAAGACCCCACCGACTGATTCAACCTTTATATGGACCCGCAGGGAGACTGGGATGACACCACAGACTACTAAAGAGATGCCAGGCAGGTAAAGAGGAGGCAGAGACGACAAAGATCAAAAGGGATCATAAGCTTCATCTTTGACTGGGACACAAGGTAGGCATTTTCTGTGCTTTTGAAACACTGTCTGTTACCATTTGTCCTGTTTTGTATGTGTGGGTCGGTGTGTATATGCATAGGGTGGAGATCTCACCTTGCCAGGTATTTTTAGAATTAATAAATAAAAGATGCAAAGAGACCTTGAAAGAATGAACAGTGAGAGGTAGTGTTTGATGTTTCATAAGAATGCTTTGTACAGTAGTACAATACTTTCATGAATGACATATAAGTTAATATAATATATATCTATCCAATATAAAAGAAGTGAGTAATGATAATAATAAAGAAATTCATTATAAAAGCTGTGACTTTAGACTTTACAAAGTTTATACAGCTAACATGGCACTATTTTAATCTAAACTATTTATAAAGAAAAATCTCAGCTAATGCAAGAAAAGCTTTTAATTTTTGTAAACAGTGTCTCAACAGTGGAGAACAACAGAATTCAAGTTACTTACAAAAAGTAACAAAAAAATCTTGTTTTGGCTGTATTCACATAGACATAGATGAATAATAAGAGTTCTGTACATGGTAATGACATATCGTGAGCCTCAAACATTATTGTTTCTTCCTTCTAAACCGCGTGCATGGAAAACAGGCCAGTCTCAACAAAACACCGATTGTGACGTTGCAGTTGAGATGTACGTCCCAACATTAAATGACACAATAAATGAATTACAATGCTAAAAACTAAGTTGTGACTGATGAGGCAAATTTGTGAATGGAAAAGTAAAACCATCTCTGGATAATTTTTGCACTTATCTTTTATTGTAGATAACAATTTAGGATATTATTACAACGCATTCTTTGGCACCTTAATTTTGTTGTCTCCCAGAATAAGATTGTAGAGACATGAGTATGAGAAATCAAACCTTAGGATTCAGACCCTTGTAGGTGAAAACAGCTGTTGTGTACATCCTGCTAATGTGGCACACAAATATTTCCTGTAATTCCCAGACAAAAATATAATGCAAATAATGATCTTCTGGTATACAAAACACTTCTACCTATCAAATTCCTGTTCTGACCCCACCACACCAGACCAATATGCAAATTCTGTAAAATGCAAAAGTTGGCTTATGAAGAGCAACACAGAACATTATATTATCCTTGATCGAAGCTTACCATAGTACAGTACCAGTGCAATTTGGATTTTATATATATATATATATATATATATATATATATATATATATATATATATATATATATATATATATATATATATATATATATATATATATATATATACAGTCTTGTTCAAAATAATAGCAGTACAATGTGACTAACCAGAATAATCAAGGTTTTTAGTATATTTTTTTATTGCTACGTGGCAAACAAGTTACCAGTAGGTTCAGTAGATTCTCAGAAAACAAATGAGACCCAGCATTCATGATATGCACGCTCTTAAGGCTTTGCAATTGGGCAAGTAGTTGAATTAGTTGAAAGGGGTGTGTTCAAAAAAATAGCAGTGTGGCATTCAATCACTGAGGTCATCAATTTTGTGAAGAAACAGGTGTGAATCAGGTGGCCCCTATTTAAGGATGAAGCCAACACTTGTTGAACATGCATTTGAAAGCTGAGGAAAATGGGTCGTTCAAGACATTGTTCAGAAGAACAGCGTACTTTGATTAAAAAGTTGATTGGAGAGGGGAAAACCTATAAAGAGGTGCAAAAAATGATAGGCTGTTCAGCTAAAATGATCTCCAATGCCTTAAAATGGAGAGCAAATCCAGAGAGACGTGGAAGAAAACGGAAGACAACCATCAAAATGGATAGAAGAATAACCAGAATGGCAAAGGCTCAGCCAATGATCACCTCCAGGATGATCAAAGACAGTCTGGAGTTACCTGTAAGTACTGTGACAGTTAGAAGATGTCTGTGTGAAGCTAATCTATTTTCAAGAATCCCCCGCAAAGTCCCTCTGTTAAAAAAAAGGCATGTGCAGAAGAGGTTACAATTTGCCAAAGAACACATCAACTGGCCTAAAGAGAAATGGAGGAACATTTTGTGGACTGATGAGAGTAAAATTGTTCTTTTTGGGTCCAAGGGCCACAGGCAGTTTGTGAGACGACCCCCAAACTCTGAATTCAAGCCACAGTACACAGTGAAGACAGTGAAGCATGGAGCATGATATGGGCATGTTTCTCCTACTATGGTGTTGGGCCTATTTATCGCATACCAGGGATCATGGATCAGTTTGCATATGTTAAAATACTTGAAGAGGTCATGTTGCCCTATAGAGGACATGCCCTTGAAATGGTTGTTTCAACAAGACAATGACCCAAAACACACTAGTAAACGGGCAAAGTCTTGGTTCCAAACCAACAAAATTAATGTTATGGAGTGGCCAGCCCAATCTCCAGACCTTAATCCAATTGAGAACTTGTGGGGTGATATCAAAAATGCTGTTTCTGAAGCAAAACCAAGAAATGTGAATGAATTGTGGAATGTTGTTAAAGAATCATGGAGTGGAATAACAGCTGAGAGGTGCCACAAGTTGGTTGACTCCATGCCACACAGATGTCAAGCAGTTTTAAAAAACTGTGGTCATACAACTAAATATTAGTTTAGTGATTCACAGGATTGCTAAATCCCAGAAAAAAAATGTTTTGTACAAAATAGTTTTGAGTTTGTACAGTCACAGGTAGACACTGCTATTTTTTTGAACACACCCCTTTCAACTAATTGCCCAATTGCACAGCCTTAAGAGCGTGCATATCATGAATGCAGGGTCTTGTTTGTTTTCTGAGAATCTACCGAACCTACTGGTAACTTGTTTGCCACGTAGCAATAAAAAATATACTAAAAACCTTGATTATTCTGGTTAGTCACATTGTACTGCTATTATTTTGAACAAGACTGTATATATATATATATATATATATATATATATATATATATATATATATATATATTTATATATATATATATATAATACAAATGGGATGAAATTAAATTGTTAAATGTTAAATTCATAGGTAACTAATTTATCTTGTGCTATGTTTTAAAAGAGTAACCATTTGATGCCAAACATACAGTATATGCAGTCTGGACTTATTGATCCAACCTTGATCTACTTTAAAGCTATGGAAATATATTTTTGCTTAATACTTAGAGCAGCAAAAGCTAAATTATCCCAGCCCATGGTTTATTCAATAAAAAATTATTTGCCACTAATAATGCTTCTCATCTTAAATAGATATCCAATGGCGGAGCTGTTTTCACCAGGAGGCGCAATTCCCTCAAACCCTGCTGAGTCCATCGTCTCTGACCTGACTTCAGCATCCCTCCATCAACCTGAGAAACTACAAAACAACTCCACAAAAGTATTATCTTCACTTAAAGACCTTAATGGCAGCGGCACGACTGCTGCACAAACTTGCAATACCATCTTGGATCAACAATATACAAGTCATCATTGCGTTACGGAGACCCACCCGTCTGCCGTTGTGGATTTACAGCCAGGAGATGTAAAGAGCCATCAGTCCAAACAGGCATGTGGCGGATCAGCGACGGTGCACAGGGACCATGACTTGTATCCTCACAAGAACCTTAAAGAACACAATCTGTTATCAATGCAGAGAAGCCACTCAGACAGCTTGCAGATTTTCAAAGGCGGCGCAGCTGTTCCTCACCACTGTGAAACTGGAGCACATTGCTGCCTAATAAAGGAGCAGGAGGCTTGTGCACAATCATTCCCTTCTTTAGTGTGTAAACAAGCCATGCCGCTTCAGCAAAGCAATACGGTCACAACGTCCACCAGAACAGGAAGTAATGGATCGGGAAGTCCCACTCAGCCAGCCCAACAAACCTACATTCAGGTCAGTCCATCTGCCCAAATACAAGCATCCAGTGAGGCCATTCCAGAGTCCACCTGCCCGAAATTTCAAGAGGCTGTGTGCTGTAATTTACACTTTCACCATGGAACAGTAGAGGACACATTTGCGGCATACTGCCACCCGCAGCCCATTCCTGCCCCAGCACAACTGTTGCCACACTTGGTAGGAATGGAGGAGAACAACAGGGGTCAGGTGGCAACAGGCAACTTGCTCGCTCTCCCCCGGCTCATCACCTCTGTCAGCGAGACAGGATTGGACACCAAACGACTGTTCAACTGCTGCAATCTGGACTGCACTTGGCCCAGTCAATCACATACAGCTGGGATACACCTGCAGCGGTGGAAAGACGAAGGGACCACAAAGGAAGCAGGGACCATGACATCACAAAAAGAAGTTCGAGATGTAGGAGTGCAAGTGGGTCAGGACTCTGAGGAACATCCTCAGCATGTGTTCCCTGAAGTGTGTCTGCTTGAGGAGATGAATGGGAGTGGCAAACCTGTGGCAAAGAATCAGAAGTCTCCTGTAAGAGAAGTGAAATGGGATGCAGAAGGAATGACCTGGGAAGTGTATGGAGCCTCGGCTGATCCTGAGGAACTTGGACTTGCAATTCAGCGACATCTAGAAATACAGATTAAAGAGACTAAGGGAATAGCAGCAAAGCTGTCACGCCAGAACACAACAACATCTCAGCACAGCTCAGGATCAATGCATAGGAGAAAAAAGGGGTTACTGGAATCTCTGCGCCGTCCCGGCTGCTGTTCTCGTAGCACAACTGCAGTGGACTGAATTACCGACATCTGTTAAAAGGGAAAGGAATGGGTAGCAACAGTACTCTGTATTTATTCTTGGACTAGATCAAACTTAGTGGTATTAGTTTTGAAAAGGTTTACTTATTTAGAGAAAGTTTGTGGGTTTTATTTACACTATGATAGGTATCTTTGTATTTTGTTATCATTCACTCAGCCAAGATTTTTATGATATATATAGTCTATGTGAAAATGTTTCCATTAAATCAAAGTAAGTTTATTGTTAGGTGACAACACTGTTTTAGTTAACAAAATACATCAACTGTACTCTACTTGTTGGTCAGAGCAGTTACACTGGTTTCACAATACACTGTTGCAATATACGCGACCACTAATAAATTATCAAATTATTTTTACAATTAAGAATAAGGACCCCTATGGGTGTCTGGTAAATAAAACGAAAGTGGAATTATGTATTTGGGTCATACATTTTAACATATGGAAATAATATACAGTTGTTCAATTTACACTTTTGGTCAAAGCAAGTTAAATGTCAAAAGCAGCATTGTTCTTGTCTATGTATTCCTCTGTACCAATAAAAGCAATGGAGTCTTTAATATGTGACACAAAGTTATCAGTATTAATAATTGTAAATATTTTCAGTGTTATTGTGTTTACATCATCACACAAGCTCATTTCATGGGTTCAGCTTCCATTCAGTCTGGTAGATAATGGTAAACAAACTTGCTGTTTTTGAAGGTTTCTCGAAACCAGTGCTCATCCCAAGTTGCGAAGTTTAGTCCCCCATAATGGAAGTGCACAGAGGAAGAAAAGTTGATGATTGACAGCATTGAATGTCATTATATGAATTTTGCATATGATTTTGTTCCTTTACAGGATATTGACTTACCCCTACTTTTCGATTCACAAAAGTGAAACTTTTGAGCACAAAAATACAGACCTATGTTATACATTCTGTCCTTTCTTCCATTTTGGCAGTGATGCTGCTGCTAATTAATGACTAATGGTGTAACAGAATTATTTAAATCTTTTATATTTACACAGATTAAATTGAAGCACAGGCTCTCAGAGTCATTAATGCATAACTGCAAATACACACATGTAATTGTTTATAAGAAAGTAATTGTGTTTGCAGTCTACCCACATGACAAAATACCGAATACATTACCATTTACTTCAATAAAGTGTAGTATGTTATAATAAATAATACACTATAAAATGCTAGGTTATTTTCACCCATGGTTGGGTCAAAAAGGGAAAACCCCAACCATTGGGGTATAAATTAACCTGTTGGGTTGTTTCAACCCATTGAGTGTATATGTCAATTTTTTGACCCAACCAAATGAGCATTTTTTTTTTGGTTTGGTCAGGTTTTTGGTTTGTCAGTATGCATGAAGATGCATGAAGATTTTGCATTTTAGCCATTTTGGGGATCAGTAGACTTACAGAATGCCCAATATATGCCCAAGTGCATTACTGATATTGTCTGTGGCCCCAGCAAAAGCACTTTAGCTATATATATATAACATATCATTAATAAACATTAAATTTTTATAGCCTACTTATGTTAGTGATGACCATGCATTGAGTTTCCAAATGTCTATGTATTTTCTCAAAGGCATTTAAAATGCATTCTGAAAACAAATCAAGATCTTAGCGTGTAAATGTATTATTGTATATAGGCTATATTGCTTTTATGATAGGATCTGTTCTGATGTCTACACCTGCGCTATGTTTAACTCAGCATCAGCAGCACACAACGAGCTGCGTTGCCTTACATAACGGACGCGTTTAATTTCATCTCACACATGATAGGGATATCGTGAGATATTTTGTGGACACGGTCATACACGGAGGTAAGTAGCCCAATAGGGCTGAAAATATACAATTATTTAAATACATATATCTATAAATTAGATGCGTATCTTTTGTGAGCTAATATATCAATGATAATACACACACCACTCGTGCGCTGAAACACGACAGTCGACGTCGCGTACAGTTATTGTCATAAAGGCTACCACACATAACCGTCTTCTGATATAGACTGCAATGTCTGTTTGCTCTAAAGCCTTATACATATTTAGTCGAATATTGTGCTTAAACACCGATATGAATACATTGATATACCGTGACATTTTTTGTTTTTATTTGTGAGCAGACAAAATGTATCCAATAAAATACATAAATTGCCTTATATAACTATATGATAACATAATAGTGTAATCTATGCTAGCATTTTAAGCAGATATTTTGAATACCTTGTAAATTTATAGTGACCTAGTTGGAAATGAGCCAGAGATTTATTACCATCATTATTACGCACGCACGCACAAGCGCGCGCACACACATAGGCTGCATTATGAGGCCAGCATTAAAACTCTGAAAGGTTAAATATATTAATTTGCTAAATTTTATATAACTATTACCTGTGTATCTTAAATTTATCAGAAAAGATGTACTGCATGAATGTGACTCCATTAGATAAGATAAATAGACATTTACAAACAAAGACTTTTCTTTATTTGTTTTTTTTTTATCCAAAACGACTTACAGTGCATTCATATTACACATTTATTTATCAGTATGTGTGTTTCCTGAGACCAAACCAATGACTAACTGGGCCAAAGTAAATCATGGTTGTACGTATTACTCAAGTTTACATTAAACCTTTTGATTATCTGTAATTCCCAGGGTGTTGCAGAATGAACAGGGCTGTAGCCACCTGCTGGATATTCCTCTTGCTTTCAGCATTCCTGTGCGACCAGGTGATGTCCAAAGGTGGCAGAGGAGGAGCCAGGGGGTCAGCGAGGGGCAGTGCCCGAGGCGGCCGTACATCTCGCACCCGAGGTTCTCCTGCTGTGCGGGTGGCAGCGGCAGCAGCGGCTGGTGCTGTGGTTGCGCTGGGAGCTGGTGGGTGGTATGCATCAGCCCAACGTCGACCGGATGACAGCTCAGAGAATGGAGATGATTATTACAGCAACAGAACAGACTGGGAGCTGTACCTTGCCAGGACATCAAATGCAGTAGTGCATGACTCCTTAACCTCTAGAATATACGCCCTGCTACTGCAAATAAACTTTGTGATGTACTTTGCTCCATGAGAGAGATTACAACATTTCACGAGTTTACACTTCCAAATAAGTCAGATAGAATAGATTGTATGTGTTTTTGCGTGCTGTAAAAGGAGACTGCTTTGAGCTCTGTATTTGGCCCGAACCCAGAACACTCCCCTCTCCGAGGAGAGGGCTCCGGGCTCAGTATTTGGCCCTAACCCAGAGCACTCCCCTGTATTTTTGGTTAAGAAAGTAACAAGTATGAGAAGATGGTGTGGGGAAGAAGCTGAGAACTGTAAAGAAAGAGGGATGAGTCGACAGCTCATCTGTATAGATGATCAGATGGACACACTGATTATTACTAACATTTTTGTAATGATTTAGTAAACTATTTGATTTAAGTGTTCCTTTCGAACTTTGTTAATAAAACATCATTTTGAGACAGCTTAATAAGCTCTTATCTGTAAGTTACTGTGCAACAAATTGATCACACCTTTGTTTAATAATGTGTACTTTGTTGCACAATAAAGAGAATACACAGATAAAAGTTTTAAAATAACTGTATTTAGTTAGGAAGTAGAGTTGAATAGGATTTGAAAAAGTTATTGTGCAGTTTGCTTCACCTGAAGGATTAGTAAATATCTAACTATAAGTTATGCTGGTTATGTCATTCACTGGAATGCAGAAATACTGTATTAATGTCATTCTGTTGCACTGTCCTTGTGTGTTTGAGATTCACACAAAGAAATCTTTGTTCACCAATGATTAATATTCTCATTCACTGTTACTGTAATAATTAGTTTTCTAATAAAATCACTACACAAGTTCTATTTGCCAACATTACATATTAAGATACACTTATTTTAGAAATCATGGCAATTACCACACATATTCTATAAGATTGATAATTTAGTACAAATAAAGCTTATTCTGTATAGTTTTGTGTTGATAATTGAATGTTTGGTTGTAATGTGAGACCTTTAGAGTTAAATGAATACATAAAAAACAGCAATCCTATTAAACAAGGCTATATAAAACCAAATAATTTATTGTAGCTTCATTTTCAGTAATACATTTAGTGCACAGAATATGATAACTGTATGCAAAACAAAGACGTCTCCAAAATTCATTGTGCACACATCTTTTAATTAAAACATTAAAAGTAATAGGTGCTTCCCTTACAGTATGCAATTGCAACACTCCACACAAACCAGTTACACCAGCAAGAAATAGTTTCATGTCTTATTAGTCAAGCATCACTTTTCCAAGTTCTCCTTTCCGGAAAGCTCTGATGAAATCATAGGCTGCTGTAGTGTAGTCTGGAAGTTGGACGGTGATGTTACCTTACAAAATTTCAAAGAATTACAAAATATCAGATCACGCCATACTTTGGCATAAAGCTATGCAATTAATTGCATAAACTGATTGAAATGATATCTCGAGTGTTTTGACTAAACCAATTTACCAATCCCAGTGATGGCTTTCACACGCTTTGTCTTGCCCAGTTTCACAGCTATACACTTCAGCACCTGATGAATGTCATCACATGGTCCTTCAAGATTGTACCTTTCAACGTAACTGTGGAGGAATTATCACAGGGTTTTTATTATATATAAATAACACACAAAAAAATGCTTACAGCAGTAAAATTTAACATTTTGTCAAAGGAAATTGCATTTTTAGTTCAAACACAATAGGTGGGTTGCACCAACAAGGATTATGTTTAAATGTGGTTTAAATCAAGGATTATTTGCTAATTCTGTTGCACCACACTTTTTCCCTCGTTTAAAAATAACCAGGGTTACATTTGACCCGTCATTTTGATCCAGTTTTTAATTTTACAGTAAACCTAGATTATCTCAGTTGGGGATAAACATTAAACTTGGAAATGAGGAGGTGTAAATATAAAAAAATCTACAATTAAGTTTGTTAAATGATCAGAAACAGGTATGTGGTGGCATGATTCAAAGATGTAGGCTATTTAGGCCTATTACACATAAAAAAAAAGAGTCATTAGGCGACGCAGTACTTGGCTTATCGGTTTAAAGCGTCAGACCCTTTTTATCCTACAATAAATACAAAGACATATTTTGTAAATGCATGGAAAAGAGTCCAATCGCTCAAGAAAAACATCAAGAGCACCGGTGATATTCGACCACATTGCTCCACTAATCAATACAATATTGTTTTAATGAATTGTGAAACTATCATTTTATTGTGAATCCCGATATATGTAGGTGGTGATTTATAATACTTTATAATCATTTATTAATTATTACCTTACCTTTGTCTCAATAAACTGTTTATTTCCTTTTTGACTAACAACATCATCATTGTTGCTGTTTAGTTCACAATTATCATGGAGGACAAAATAAACTGCATATGAAGGTTTAAATTTTAAATATAGGATGTTAATTGTGTTTAAAATTAAGCGGTGCAAATTAATTTAGGATTAACAAACCTTAAATTAGCTCTAAACTCTGTTTAATTTAATTCTTGTTGGTGAAACCCACCCATAGAGTAGTACAGTATCACCACAGGACCTACCTAAATCTGTCCAGTCTGTTTAATGAAAACAGCAGATAATCTGCAATGATATCCTCACCAACTAAATGGTCCAAAATGGTACCTGTTTGAAAAGACACAGACACTTGCATAACTCTAAACAATCAGAATAAAATAATAGCAATAAATCTCCTATTCTGTATCGGTGTTGATTTACCGCATAAAGCAAGTTTCATCCCGGTCTCTATGTCCTCTATTTTAGGTGGCAGAACTCCCGGGGTGTCCAGTAAATGAATTACGGGTCGCTCACAGACCTAGTGACAAATAAAAATCTTTAACACTTGAAGTAGACACATAAGCTTAATAAAAACATTGAACAAATTATCAGTGCAATATCCGCACACCTGAATTTTGGTCATGACAGCTTTTGTAATTCCTGGTTCACCTCCAACTCTTGAAGCTTTGCCTGACAGCAATGAAAAGATGTCCAATGTTTAACCCTATTGTTAATTTGTTAATTCATTCAAATTTCTATCAGCAAGTATATTTTTGCATAAAACAAATACCTTTCTTCAAATATGTTCTTCTTACAGCATTAATAAGTGATGACTTCCCCACATTTGGCACACCGATGACCATCAAGCAGTAACTTGTGTCCTAAACACAGATGAAGAAAAAAGTCAGCAAGCTTTAAAGCAACGTGTAAGCTGTCATTGTTATTTTAAACTCACTTCTTCTCTGTGATAACGTGACCCACTTTCTATCATCTCTGTCACAAGAGGAACAATCTGGGAACGTTGCAAAGAACAATGACTAGTAGACAGTAGATGATATTTTCCATTAAATGATGACATATTATCATGATGTAATGTTATACCTTTTTAACATTCTCGTCTCGTTGTTTTAGGCAGTCTGTAAACAAAACATTCCTCACACCTTCCCTCTCAAGCTGTTTCAGAATACTCTGGTGGATTTAATCCAGCAGTCTGTTATATGCTGTTTGCACAACATAAAAATACTTTGAGACAGAATGACTGTAAACAAAGTAGTAGTACACACCTGCTTTTTTGAAGTGTCTGCAAGGTCCATTTTGTTCAGAATGAGCAAGTGTGGCCGGACATCCAGGCTCTCTTGAAATAAAGGATTTCTTCCAGAAAATGGTATGTTGGACAGTTAAAGAAACATGAAAAAACTTATACTGAAGCTTAATGATGTCAAGTGTACAGTCCCTGCCATATAAAGGATATTCTGGCATCATGGATTTCAATAATGCAGTCAACCTTCCGTAAAGTGGCTCTCATCTGCTTGATGCCTAATAGGAGTAAATTATGAGCATATTTCTATGACAGTCGCATCAAACACTCACAGCACGTGTGATTGACAAATGGAGTACTAAACAAAAAACTGTAAAATCATTTATTTCCTGTCTCAAAGAACTGTAAAGACCACTAAGCACTCAACTGCTGCTAAATGACATTAGTTTATGATTTTATGTCACACACACGCACCTTTAGCCATATGCCCAGGAAACCAATGTGCCACCTCTCGTTCACCAAAGTCAAACGCTGTCCTAAACTTGGCAACATTGTGTAAATATGGATAAATCCTCATTGTGACTACAGACTTCTTTATAGGATCAAACACCAGGAAAATCTTTAAACGAAAGATTTCTGGGAGATTTTTAACACTGTAACGCACACCATGCTTCTTCTGTGATGTTACTGTGTTTTGTATGTATAAATCATCAGCGCCCTCTGCTGGATTGGCAGGGGACGTTGAGGTCTCGCTGACAGCTACAGAAAATACAAACCACTATATGGCACTTTATGGCATGTATAATATTGAAAAATACTTTCTAAATATTTTAAACTACACAAACGTTTATATTGCTTAAGTTGTTTTCTTTAAGTATATTATTATTATTTTTGTTTTAGCGTGAGTGTTAAAGACCTAAAAGTTGCATAAAACAAGACAAAATATTTGACTGATTTTAATGGATTGAAACCTAGTTTCCACATATTTCGTTATGTTAATAATGTACGTTTTAGAAACTCGCTTATTTTCTACTGCAGTGCAGTATAGAAATAGCGACCTCGTCTGTCCAACTAAGGCAATCCATACAATTAGAAAAAGAAGCCAAGTCAAGTGGTCCAGGGTTTGATAAATTTGTTTTACATGTGTATAATTTGAGTGAATTGTATTAACATGAATTTGCTATGTTAAGGTTGATCACATTTTAAACATAAATTCTGTGCTCTTATCTCAAAGTGATCTCACAAGCTTGGTATCACACCTCAGGCTAGGTATATAAAATGCACATTTGTAACAAGGAACCTTCCTTAAATGACACACATTTTTGTTAAGCACGTTGTGAAACCTACGGTGAAACTCCACGCCACGGCCATCGAGAAAGTGCTGCATTCAGGATCCAGTGATTGCGTCACTCATTTGCATACCAAATTGTTATTGGTCTGTTTTTAAAAGCGTTACAAGATTTATTAATAATAAAGCACACTGAGTGAATTTTTTCTTTTATTCTCTCTATCTACATATTTTATCTAAAACTTAAAAAAAATATATTTTTAACAGTCTCTGGCTACATTACAACCGCTGGTATTTCTTTCAGGAAATGCAAAACTGACCCTTGGCTCAGAGCCAAGAGTCACTACAGGCTCCATTATAAACTCCACCCTCTATTTAAATAAGACAGGTGTGTGTGCACAGGTGTGGGTTTAAGGCTGCCTTGCTGTGTAGTCACTGATCAGCGACGACAGAAATCAAACATTGTCTTAGCGTTTTAATCACAGGTAAATTCAAAATTTGTTCAGTTTGTTCATAATGAACGGGACTGAATTTCAGCTTCCTCTGACTGAATATGATTTCGAGCGGCACTTCGATGAGAGGGTTGCTATTGAGTGGATGCAAGAGAATTGGTAAGAACAACATCCGACTTATTTAACTTTTTTCTGATATTTATAGAAATGGAGGTAAACACACTCCACTACAATCTGATTTAATTGAATTGTTACATGTTTTGTGTGTTGTAGGAAAAAGTCTTTCTTGTTTGGTGGAGTGTATGTTGTAGTTGTGTTTGGAGGGCAGAACTTCATGAAGGGAAGGGCGAGACTTGATCTGCGTAGACTGTTGCTGTTGTGGTCTCTCAGTCTGGCCATCTTCAGGTAGGTGAAACTATAGTTTGTGACACACCTTTAGATTCCCTGTAATTAAATTAGGAAGTTTATTTATGGTAAGTTAGTATGCATCACTTCCAGGCAAGCATGAGTGATGTTTGATCAGATAACCGATGTTGTCTTTTCGAACAAAGTCCTTGTGTTATTTTTATAATGAACTCACTACACTCTAAATAAAGGTGTGCATACAAAAATGCTTTTGTGCCTAAACATATTTGTGGTGCAAACTAGTACCTTTTCAAAGGGTACTTCCACAGTAGCTTTTTTCTGACAGTGTAATATTATCAGAGGTGGACGTTAAAGTATTTTACTTACATTTTCCAAGCATCTGTGCTCCATCAGTCTTGGATTTTTTTTTACCCTACCACATTTAAAAGCATACAATCATACTCTTAATTCCTTTTTATATCGCATATTAAAATTTATTTAATACATAATTGCATTAAAATTGTGTGCCTTGTGTGAGCCGATGGTTTAGTGGGCAATGCTCCGACATGTGGTGCTTTCGGACTTTTGGCGACCCGAGTTCAATTCCTAGCTTGTGGTCATCTGCCGATCCCATACCCCTCTCTCCTCCCTGTACTTTCCTGTCCTCTCCTAAACTCACTGTTAAAGGCAAAAACTGGCCAAAAATATAACTTAAAAAAAATGGTGTGCTTTTCCTTGAGTATACTTTCTACACTGAAAAAAAGATTCATTCAATTTACTAATTTTTTTAAAGGTAAGTGGTTGCAATCAATTAATTTAAGCTACATTTAAACAATTTTGTTTATTTTACTTTACTAATATTTTTTGTTTAAATTTATCTAAAATAAATTGATTGCAACCACTTACCTTAAAAAATTGAGTAAATTGAATGAATCATTTTTTTTTTCAGTGTAATGGACACTAGTTTGTACAGTCTCTGTCTTGTAAGATGCATTTTTCAGCTTGCGGTTTGAGTATTGGTTAACTTGGTTTCTCTTTCAGGAACAATAACTATTGTTGATTGGCAAAAATGTGTTTTGTAACATGAGCACGTCAAACTTCAAGTAACTGTCGTTTAAAATGCAATATGAATACCTATACAGCAGATTTGTGAAAGTCCGCTCTTCATGTGGTTTTTAAGTCTCAGCCGCTATTGTTTTTGGTTAGGTTTTTGTTTCACTCTGGGGGTGGGGGGGGTTTGTTACTCCCGTCTCAACGATCAGAGAGATGACCTCTACAACAATGTAAATGTCAGTAATATTTTACTAGTAATGGACATGGTTTGCATGCTTGTGAATGGAACAAAAGAATAATGTGATTGGGGGGCTGACCTCTGGTCGCATGCTTTGTGGGTCTCCCACAGCAACTGGACTTTCACCACTTAGCGAATACCTCAAGCAAACACAGAAACTGCAAACCTGTTATCAAAGTGATGTTTCCATGCAACCCAAAACGAAACCTAAGTTCCTTTATGCTTAAAACCAACATGGCAAAGACACGACTGACCAACTTAAGTGTTATGTTTGAGCAATATAAAGAGAGCCTACTTACACTTCATGCTTTTTCTCTTTCAGCATCATTGGAGCTGTGAGAACGGGATGCTATATGTTGTACGTCCTCAGCACCAGCGGATTTAAGCAGTCCGTTTGTGATCAGAGCTTCTACAACGGTCCGATAAGCAAGTTTTGGGCTTGTGCCTTTGTGCTGAGCAAAGCCCCAGAACTAGGTGAGCCCTGATTTCAGTTTACAAATGTGTATATAGTTGTAAGATCGGTAATGTTTTCTAATCGTATCTATCTTGGCTTTTTTCAGGGGACACCATATTCATCGTCCTGCGCAAACAGCGGCTCATCTTCCTCCACTGGTATCATCACATCACTGTCCTGGTTTACTCCTGGTACTCCTACAAAGACCAAGTGGCCGGTGGGGGCTGGTTCATGACCATGAATTACACCGTGCACGCCCTGATGTACAGCTACTACGCTGCCCGAGCTGCAGGACTCCGTGTGCCAAAACCCTGCGCAATCATCATCACTTCGTCACAGATTGCCCAGATGGCTATGGGGTTGGCAGTAAGCGTGCTGGTGTACCGGTGGATGCAGGACGGGGATTGCCCCTCTTATGTAGATAACATCGTGTGGGCTTCACTCATGTATCTCAGCTATCTGCTCCTCTTCTCCTCTTTCTTTTATCAAGCTTACGTGAAGGGTTCCAAACCCACGGGCATCAAAACTGACTAAGACCGATTGGAGAATTATAATATTATTTTACTGATGATCTTTACCCTTGTTAGTATTTCGTTGCTGTTTGTTTTAAATAACCGCTGTTGTAGTCTGCGATCACATGCTATTTTAGTATAAGCTGCAGTATGGCCGAGAGGAGCTGACAAACGTTTTGGGGGTTTATTTATAATCCTTAAAGTTTTGCATGACTGCTCCTTTCTAACAAGTTAACATGTTTGTTGACGTTTTAGCAGATTGGAACGTATAGAATGCGTCTCGGCGATGTTAATGTTTGTGCCAAGATTCGTGTGTACGTGCCGTTGCATGTGTGCGCTTGTGGTTTGAGAACAAGTAATTTTGCAAAGATTACACTTTCTACTTCACGTCTTTCACTGGGTCATGGTATCCATTCCACAGATGCTCTCTTGTCCTCATGGGTGTGTTGTTAAAGAGCATGTTTACTATCACAGTGATTCAACCTCATGATGTTACAGAAACCCATAGTATCTGTACTGACTGGTTGTACTGGTTTCCGGAAGTTTAATTGATGGACAGTGTTGAGCTGGAATTTTCTCGACACCCATTTTCTTCTCATACTGCGCACGTTTCTGTGCTGAGGTCACTGTAGCTCCAGGTAACTCAAGCAAAAAAGAATAGCAGCTGAGATGATGACTGATATAACTCTCACCCATCCTTGTATTAAACATGGGCAGAGTTGGTAGGAAGTCATTACTTAGATATGAGGGTGTTTTTGCTATACTGGATAGATTGTAGCACATGATTCGGTGGCAATCTTCAGCCATCCCTATAATTTAGTTTGAGTTGCTATTAAAATGTACAATTGTTTTACAGTAACTTTTGGTCACCTATGGAACGTTGTTGTTGTTTAATCATCATAATCTTATGGTTAAGTTGTCCGGTGTTTCTCCATCAAAAGTATAGCAAGTTAATAGGTTTCCACCAAAATGCCTCATTGAAAAACTTTGTATTGTTTACTAGATTGTGAGAACGGATCTTAGAGAATCAGTTTGATGTCTGGTCTTAGTGGTATCATCTGAAATGTGGCTGCTACCTGCAATATGTGGTTTATTTGTCTATAATCTGTTGTTTCTTAGTGTCGACCGAATATTTATTCTGTTTTTTAAAATGATTTTATTGACTTAATTTTTCTTATTTATATGTGAAATATTGTTATACGGCAGCCATAAAATTAGTTTTGTGTTGCAAAACCAAGTATTTATGAAGATGAATGACATCACTCAGTTTACAATGTCATTACCTTTTTGGCAACCTTTGATTAAATTATTTATATATTCCAAGCTGTTCTTGTTCTTAAGAGCTACGAAGTGTTAATCAATTTGTGTATTATTTTTATGTATTTAAAAATAAAAAAATGTTTACATTGAGTTGTGCTTATCTGTTCTTTTCACAGAAAGTGTTATCTGACAGGGTCTCAGTATGCATATGCATTACCAAACAATGTTTGTAATGAAACGCACTATTTACATTTTTTTAGCGTTCAGTTTCCAACCCTGTTCTGTGGTTTTACACAGGTCATGAGTTGTTACTTAGGGCTAAAAAATGGCAGAAAGTTACTGGAGGGGTTGTAGTTTGGAAGGGAGCGATAGTTTCCGATTACTTGGATGTATGTCAAAAAAATGTATGTTTGTTTATCTCTGTTTTTTTTTTTAGTATTGTCACACAAACTTTAAACAAATGTGCCCTTAGGTTAAAAATAAATTTTGTAGAGAGGGGATATTTAGTTATTTTTAAATCTGAGGGAAAATCTGAAATGAAACTGATACATCAGTCATACAGTGCCATTGATTGTGAAGCGTCATGTGACAAGCTTAATGATGCAATATAAAATAATAATTGCAATAGTCTAAAATACACTCACGGGGAGTCATTTTTGTATCCAAAACCAAATGTATAACAAAGTAAAAAGTTAAAGAAATGATGTAATTGTAGTTCGAAGCATCTCTCTCCTTTTTGGCTGAAATTGCTCGTATTTCACGAAAAATAGGTGGGCCTGCATTCATAATTTTTAAAAGTTGTTTGAATATTTATTTGCAATTCCTCCATTTTAAAAATTCTAACTAGTTTCAGGTGGAATTCCATTCCCCCTTGAAATTCACTTCTGGCACTACAACATTTTTGCACTGTGTCTGAGATGTTAGTGTCTCTAATAAACATGATCACAGCACAATCTTTGTCTTATCCACATTTCATCTCACTCCACTTCTTTTGGCCTTTTGCTCTTTTATTAAAGAAACTTCCTGAAAGTCTTTCTCCTTACTGCTTTCAGTTTGACATTATAAGCTATTTATAGGATGCCATGTGAATAACTTTTATCTTTGCAGGATCTTCTCTTTAAAGAGGAAACATCTACAGTTCAAGGAATTTTTTTAATGTTGTCACAAGAAGCATCTCTTTGCACTAAGAATTATGAATGCGGGCCCTGGTATTTTTCATGAAATGTGAGCCATTTCAGCAAAAAAGGAAAGGGATGCTTCGAACTACAATTACATTATTTTTTTTTAGCTTTTTACTTTGGTTTTTGGAGACAAACTTTAAGAAGCGTCTTCAATTAAATAATGTGCAATAATATATACTGTCAAAAATAAATTTACAAAGCTGTCGGGCAGCCTTTAAAAAAGGTCCTAATATGTACCGTTTAGGTACAAATATGTACCTTTATAGTACTAATATGCTCTCTTTGGGTACAAATGTGTACCTTTTTTGAAAGGGTACGGTCTCAGTGACAACTTTTGTACCTTTATTTCTGAGAGTACAGTTAACAATACAAGTCAGACTCAGTAGTTATCCTCATTTCTAAACGAGGCAAAAGCTCTTTTCTGCCCTCTACTGTGCTTTCTGAAGCATTACATATTTCACTTACAATATGTCAGCTGGGACTGAACAAATAAACACATAAAGATTTTAATAATTATATGATAATGTGTGCAGTTCTTTTCTGTTTTATCATAAAATGTCAAATATGCAATTCAAAAAAGGTTATCAAAAGAAATTAATTGCATATTCATAAAAGTTTATTCAGAAGTTTGTATTTGGGTCATTCCACCGAATCGGCGCCATTTGCATGTTGTAACTCGTCAAAATTGAAATTGAAATTTTTCTTTTTTTTAAACACTAAATCTAAATCGTTTTACTTTTTCAAAATGAGTATTGGTCAATCTCAGGTAACTAGTTTATTTTTTAACATGTTTTTTTTAAATGTGGAACGGAGGCATTTTGAACAGGATTGAGTTTTTAGCATAGATTAAGCAAATAGTTGAAATATAGCTGCAGTAAATATGTGCTAAAGGCATAAAGACACTTAGCAAATTCTAGTGATTTACCAAAATATTTTATTTGAAAACAATCCGATAACATCAAATAAATAAAATAGGTAACAGGACTGAAGATTGACATTCACAGTCATAACATCAATATCATAAAATATTCAGAAAAGAAAATTAGAAAAGTTACTTTTTTGATTTTAACATGACCTTCAGAAGATCCAGATGATGTCACTTCCTCTTGAAAAGGTGAATTGAGGGATATTCTTAAATTCTCAGAGGGGGTATCAACAGGACTGCAGTCAAATCCTGGGGACATAACTAAAATGTGCATTTTATCTAAAATATTATTATTTTCCCATGGTTACAAAATATTTAAAGCAAAGTTGGAATATGGACCCACACAAAAATGCAAAAGAAGTAAAGATATCTAAAGAATTGTTTGCTTTATAAAAGTATAGAGATAAGCAGGGACAGATAAAAAATATTAGTATTTAATGTATTTAATAATGTTTTAAAATGTTTAGTTTAAATTTGGTGTAAGCTTAACATGCAGGACACTTTGCTTAATAATAAAATGTACTTTGGAGTTAGTTTTCATGCATTTTTATACTTTTAATAATATCCTGGGACAAAAATTTTACCCATTCGGTGGAATGACCCATGACAATGTTTGCTTTCTGTTTTACTATGAAATGTCAAATATGCCATCCAAAAGAAAGGATAATTAAAAGAAATTGATTGCATATTCTATAGAAGTTTATTCAAAAGTTAGTTTTCCATACATTTGTTGTATAAATACAATGTTATATTTGCACATGTATATTAAACTAACATAAGGACTTGATTGGATTTACACTGCAGTACAATGGAGTATCAGCTAATAGGGTGTAGGCTATTTGATTAATGGGGTTTTGTTTGAGATTTTCTGATAACGGATCACAACTACCTTATTGTAAGTGAAATGCAGACTTACCTTACTAATGAAAACAACTTTAATTACTGTGCATTGACAGCCTTTAATAAATTATTTAGGAATTAAGTTTTAGATGTACCTGTACTCAAAAGCTGCAAAAACTGATGATAACTATAACCAGATGTAGCTTTTTTTGAATACAAAGGCTGATTTTCATATGGATATTATTTATTGATCTCAACTCAATGGATTTAGTTTGACAGCATGTACTGTATAAACATCTCATCTACATTGACAAGCTTGGCAAGCACCTTGACTTTGAATGACTGTTATCCTCCTTTGAATCTGCTGCAGAAGAAAGAGAGGGTGACAATTCACAAACATGCAAACTCTCCTATTAATCATTCACCAATTTGTTTTCTTCATTCCTCTTTGGTGGCAAACATGTTTCTTTTATGTTCCATTTGAAAAGAGATCAGAGGACACAAAAGAGAGTCCATTGTTTTATTGATTGAACGGAGAGCTATTGCAGGAAGACACCATCCATTAGCACACTTTCCCAGTATTCTGTATAAAATGCTTGATTAATGTAAAAGAACAGGTCTTTATTATTTGTATTTAATTTTTAAATGCATACACATTTCAGTGTCAAATTATTATTAAACATACATTTCAAATGTATGTACTTTTCAAAGCATTGTACAGTTGTTGCATATTGATTTGTTTTCTATTGGAAATGCAAACAACAAACAAACACACAAAAGACAAAATACATAATTTATAAATAACATTTACCATATACATAACATAACATTTACATTTGTGTTACTAATCTTTACATTATCTTATTTTATCATTTTTACCAAGAAAATACAATGATACTTTTAAACAAACTTTTCAAATATCATATAGTCCTCATAAGAGTTATTATTTAAGATGCTGGAGTGATGTAACCATTTAAATGGACAGGCTGTACTGTCAAAGTATTCCCTCGCTTTGGTCTCCCATCTCATTCTTGATTTGTCCATAATAAGCACTTCTAATGGGGGAGGTGAGGGTGAAAGGGGGGTCATGGGGTAGGGACTAGAGGGCACAGGTATAAAACAGTGTTGTAGGGGTCAGAAATCAAATCCCCAAGGAGCATCAGACAGGACAGACCCATTCGGGCTTCAGCCTCTAAAAATCAAGGTGAAAACACATCATGTGGAAAGACAACAGCACTGGTAAGCATATCACTGAATGAGGGAAATGTTTATGCTTTTTACATTTATTAAATGAATTAGGAAAATGTTTTTTACGTTTTAAACAGTTTGAAATAAGTTATTTTACCAGTTACTGTTTCTCTGCTGCATACATTATAGTGCCTGATCCAAAAATAACTTTTGTTGCAAACATATGTTGCATATATTTACAAACATGTGATAGTTTTAATGAAAGCTGTGTAATTCATGCATGCTCATATGCAAAAGCCTTTAAATGCCAGCTCCGTCAAAAATGAGATGATCATATTAACCGAATGCTCTCGTCACGCATTAAATACTTTCACTTCAAATCTGCTTAATCTCCATCTCAGGCCATTCATAAATACTGGTTTGTAGTTGGACAAATGCTTATTTACAAAAAAACATGTCAGATGCATTTAGAGGGTTTTGCATCTGAGCTCTTTATATATCGATGAACATATGCATGTTGTTCATGTGTTTCAATTCCATTTTGCAATTGTGCATGCACAAGATGTATCTTACATGAATCATGACAACACCATGTTTGGCTAAACACTAATTTCAATCGTGTACTATAAGATGTTACTAAAGGATCTGGAAGCAGTGCTGCATCAAGGAGCGCAAGTCGCCGAAAAAGGACAAGTTTCTCCAAGGAACATGTTGAGCTTCTGCGAGCCACATTTGAAACAGACCCTTACCCGGGAATCAGCCTTCGAGAGAGTCTCTCCCAAACTACAGGACTGCCAGAGTCACGTATACAGGTGGGTTGTGGTTCTTATGATGCCATGTTATGGCACATATGCATTCACATAATGCATTTCCTACAACTTTATTATTATGAATACTTTAGGACACAACTCTCTTATATGTCACATGTAAAAAATACACATGCACACAATAAAGCCACAAAAACAGGTGAACTGTTATGCTAATAAGTCCTTATGTGATAATGTACCGTTTACTGTTGTTGATACCAGTATCAATAATCTCACTTTATCAATTCAACACTGAGATGATGCAAGCGTCTCTGTGATTATCAGTTGTTTTGTTTAGAAGACTGTACAGCTTGTAAACAAAAGACATACCAACCCCAGATAACCATTCTGACTATGTGCTACCATAGAGAGATGCTATTGCAAATGATTAACCTGAAACTTTTAAGAGGAAAGCTTTTATCTGTGCACGCAAGATGGTTGGCCCTAATCTATCAACTGTATTCTTATGAGGCTGCCCTTCTTTATCTCAATGTCTCTGCTCGCAATAGGTGTGGTTCCAGAATAGGAGGGCTCGCACACTGAAATGCAAGGGTGGCAAGAAACCGCTGTGGCAATCCGATTCCCCGTTGTCTGCCTACAGTACCGTGCCGAATTCACCAGTTCAGCCACGCTCTTCAAGCAGGGAGGGTAGCGATCGTGGCATGGCCGCTATGCCCCTGTGCACTCCGCCACCTGCATACCCCAACCAGATTAAAGAAGAGATGGAACGGGATGGTCTCTATGTGTGTCAAACACCATCTTCCATGTCGGTTGGTAATGATTCAGGCTACTGTACCCCATCATATGGACATCAACAGGGCAGACCCCTAAACACTCACGGAGGTTCCCCTGTTTTAAATAAGGAACATCAGATGCCCCCCACCTGGCCTGCAAGGTATGAGAGCAGGTCACCCATGAGCTCCATGTGGAGTCCCTTTTATTCAGATTCAGTCTATGCCTGCAACACCAGCTCCACTCATGGCTTTTACTACTCTCCGTCTGAAAACCACAACAGTCTCCAGCCATTAACCCCTGTTACACCAGACTCAGGCTGCTGGGAGGGTGGTTTGGAGGGCACTCCCCCAGCCTCCAGCTCTTTTACTGTAGAGAACTTAGAAGTGAACGGGATGGAGAGTCCACAGGAAGGGGGCGTTCACCACGGTCCTCTGCCTGAGCTGCCTGCCCTGTCCTTGCACGAGATCCTGGGAGAGTTGCAAGGAGATTGGTGGCAGGGAGACGGACCGAACAGCCAATCTGAGGACAGCCATGTGTATTGCTGAGCAATCTATTTAAAACTATTTATTCAATGTATTTATTTACACAAGACATGCTTAACCGTGTATTATTTATCTTATCTGAAAGTTTACACCTGGAACAGATTTCAGATGTTTTCTGACTGATTTGCATAGTTTTGGCAATGTTTTTTCATTTTTGCTGTTTATTTAATGATGGTTGTACATATGTAATCATGCAGCTTTGTATATATTGTTTACAAACATCTTTATTGACTTTTTTAAATTGCTGCACTTTCATTTTAATAAAGATGTTATACTCATATTTACTCTTAAATGTCAAAGATTGTTTCTCAAGTTAATACATTAAAGATCTGATCTCCATCCACAATGCAATTACATTGCCGTTTGTGTTTTCGTAGCTGCTCATTCATCCACATGTTGAAGGTTAAACAATTTTTTTAGAAAGCATCTTACAGCAGAAAGCATCTTACAGCAATTATAGTACAAACTACAAAAGGAGGTCCAACATCCTTATTGGATATATATAAGGAAACCAGCTGCTATAAAACGAAATGCCTCCTGATAGCAGCATTTATGTTTGCACTATATATGAGTATTGCCTTTATGTTTCAAACACAAGATTGGAAGCTAAATATAACAACATATACAAAATAAAACAGTCCTAAATGCTCTTTCCAGACATCTAGTGCTGTTTTCAGAACTGTAAACAAAAGAAAACAAACATAAAGGCACTTACACTTGATGGGATTTAAATTATAGCAAAATAATAGTCATTATCAGCATTGAAAGTAAATGTGTTTGATTAAAGGAAGGGTGGGGGGGTTGACATAATATGTCAGGGCAGACAGATATCACTAATATCCCTTTCCTGACATCGGTTTAATGTTGCTATGAAGCAAGGCACATATTAAGTGTTCTTCATGATACTGCATTTCATAATAAATTAAACTTTTTATTTATTTCTGAGTTTATACATTTAATACCATGCTCTTCATGCACACACCTCTGATAATAATTTATTTAAGGTTGAATAAAAGCACCAATAACAAAAGATATTTAATGATAATTAATGAAAGTGTGGCAGGAAGGAAATAAATAGTGAATATTTAGCTCTCATTCAAAAAGTTTGAGTGTAATCTACTTACAACAGCTGCTTTGGGGCGTAGACAGCATCTTAAAAGTCAGGGGACAAGGGACATGTCTGTCAGCTGGCCAAACAAATACAGAGCACTGAAAAAAAGCAGCATGAAGTTAAAACAATTTGGTTTTGCATCTGACTATTTTAAGTTTTGGTTTGTGAAAAGTTGTAAACTATTGTTAAAGTAACATAAGAATATAGATTTTTTTTTACAGTGCATAGGTTATATGTAATTAATTATATATATATATACAAGCAGATACGCTGAATAGGCGTAACAAACCAAAGAATATCATCTTTATGTTTTATTTTCAGTTTTCTGAACCATATTTTGCTTTTTTAGGTAAAAAAAAACTAAATATGTCCATGAACTGCTTTGTTTTTCACTATACTTGTAGCTCTTTGATAAACAGGAGTCATTTAAGTTTAAAGAAGGTTTGGACCAACAACATTGAGTTTTGGTTTGCTGATCAATACACTCTCAGAAATTTTTTACAAATGTTGTCACTGGATTAAAAATATGTACCATTTAGGTATGGTACCAGTATGAGGTACAAGTATGAGTGTATTTTTTGAAAAGGTATACACCCCAGTGACAACTTTTGTACCTTTATGTACGTTTTTTTTTTTTGAGAGTGTATATATTTAATTGCACTTTTTAGGAGTTGTTAATCCATTATTAAATGACAATACAGCAGCCTATGGGTGATCAAGAACATATAGTTCTTCACCACGGTTCCCCAAGTGTATTGTATGAGTATGGTGGTCAAAGAGCAAAATTTTTTGATTTGTTTATGGTTTTGTACTGTTGGCTGAAATACATCTAATCTGTTTGGGATGTCTCCACATGACACAGTCTTTTCACTCCCCTCTTTATAAACACTCCACAGTGAAACAGGCTGGAGTCCAGGTGGAGCTTTTGTGAAGTAGAGGTATTTGCCAAAAACATTGTCAGCCTTAATATAAATGATGATCTTGTGAAAGTAACCTTAAATTCCATCTTTATGTCCCAACAGTTACTCAGAAAAATGTATTATTAAGCTGCATTGCAAACTATCCACCGTCTCTCCTCCACAAAACCACACATTTCCAAAAGTTGTCAGAGTCAAAAATGTATGGGAAGAATAAGGCCTTCTGCTTATTCTTTGTTTGTAAATCTCTATGTTCTGTAATCTCTTTCTGAGAACTGAAAGTGTATTAAAGATCTACAGATCTATGTGTGTTTCGTTCTCATTTTTTCCAAAGCTCTGTGTTACAATGCTCTGGTTTCCTATAGCAGGATGTATGGTTTTGGCCATTTCCGTATAGTTCAAACACTCTGCTGTCAAAACAAGAACGAGGAAGAGCCAGTCTTCTCTTCCTCTTGAACGAAAGTGCAAGGGATGTGACTCATGCTGTTGTCATGTTACAGACTGTTACTTTGTACTTTATCTAGAGGTGTTTAATGGAAAGAGATTTAAAGATGGGGATAGCAAATGCTTCAAATACCTTAACAGAATGTCTGTTCTTGCTTAGGCTATATATCCTTATTTATGTCACAACATCTAGTTTCCTGCATAAACATTTTATAATTAGCCCGAGTACATTTTACATTCACATTTATATTTAGGCATTTAGCAGATGCTATTGTCCTACTTGTATAAAGAGAGAAAGAAGATTCACTTGAAATTTGCCTTATTTATTGTAAAATTTGTAAGTTAATTTTTTAAGTTTAGTTGATGTTGATTTTTGGATAAAACAGGCAATATTTTGCTAAAAAAAATAATAAAAAAAGAATAGGTCGCATTTCAATTGCAACCACACTTGTTTGTTGTAGCTATAGTGAGTTTATGATGAATGCAGAGGAGTGCAGGGCGTGTTTTTCCTCACACTCATTTACGGACAGTACTGCATTCATGCGTGGGGTGGTGGTATATAGACTTTTCTCAAAGTATAAAACTACCAGACGGAGGCGTTGTGTGACACAAACAAAGGGGTAAGACTTTAAAAAAAATCCATAGCATAACTTCTGAAATAATTATATGTTTTAAACCCTTACTTAAACCAAAATTTTCTATTATCGACTGAAACGCTTTGCTTTGGGTTTTTTTTAGTTTTATGTTACGCGAATGCGAGCGATGAAAGCGCGCGCGCACACACTCTTCATAGTACGCCAAAATAAACAACAACAACTATTTTAAATAAAAGTTTAAACGGTACTTTTAAGGCGCATAATTGTTTTAATGTTTAAAGTAGTATGTTGGTAAGGACTGCGTTTTGTTTAGTCGTGAAGCGACAAAGAGTTGGTTGGCTAGCTAGTTGAATAGAGTAACTAACGTTAGCTGCTAGCTTTACGCGGTTTTGTTTTCGTAACGTTACATTGTCATCGGCTGAAGCACTGAAGCTGTGACTGGCAGATATTATTTCTGGTAATGTTTCAACATTTTATAAACATTAGCTGTTATGGGATACTGAGATTTGTCTTAGTAGGTGGTTTAAAAAAGTGAGCTGACAACTTCGCTAATCATTAGCCACTTGGCTAACTAACGTTAGTTAGAGGAAGCAGTGAGCCATCTTGCGTGTTCGATTACTAATGCTTTATTTCTGATACTTACTGACAGTATTTCTCAACCTTCAGGCGTATGTTTTGTTGGGCCACTACGATAGTTGCAAAATAATTGGTGTAATCCACGAAAAGATGACTTCTGAACTCCATTAACCTAAACCTGGATTGGGTTTTGATGCTCTTTTGCAGCACTTGGTGGTACTGCTTGACAGATAATGCATCTAAAATGATTCATTATTTAACTTTTTACACTAGCACTATGTGAAATATTTCCAAACGTTGTAAAACACAGTTTTAAGTAATAACTTTAAAAATAAAAAGGAAATTCTGTCCTACTAGCTAAGTGTGAAAAGTGATACGTTTTTTTTTATTTGATAAGATCAGTGTTAGTTTAACACCTTAGCTTTGTGTTAAAACACAGTTTATTTTAAAACATGTTTTCTGGTTTGTTATCATGGTAAACTGTGTGATCTCTTTTCTTTTATATGGTACAGAGGAAGATGCACTATTACAGATATGAAAACGCAGAGGTCAGCTGTTGCTATAAATATCTTATGTTCAGCTACAACATCATCTTTTGGGTAAGCTAATGTTTGATGTAAATTGATTAGGCACTGTATATACATGCATGCGTACACATGCACACAAGTGTACATAAACCTGTGATGGCATGCTTTACTCTGCAAATCATGATTCAAGTTGCCACCTAAAAGTTTTGAGGTTAGACACAACATAACCAACCATAGACCTTCACCAATGTGGTAAACTACTACTATCTGCCCTTGCTGTCTTTTTTTGTCACGTATTTGCACGCTAATTTAATCCTTTGTAGTTTTGCACTGCATCCATAGATGTTCATACTCCGTTTTTTTTTCAATTCTGGGTGGGTTATTGGAAAGTAAGTAAAAAAAAGTCAACTTTTTGATGTCAGATGTCACGAAACAGACTTACTTTGACATAGCCTGTGGTGCCTTTACTGGGGAAACGTGTGATAACTGACTTTAACCCGTTTTCCTGTTTTCAATGTTTCTGTTCTGCCAAATGGGTGTTGCTATTATTCCCTAGTGTGTGTGGTTATACAAATATTTTATTTTAATGTTTAAATGCAAATTGTAAGTTTAACTCTTTATTTCATGTGTTTTCCCATGTTTAGTCACAAAATGCTTGAAATGATGCTTTGTTGTTTGGATGCTTAGTCATATGTACGTCATCATGTAACCACATGCTCGGTAGTTTTGTAAGTCAGTATGTCAGAAAATATTTCGATACATTCTAAATACAACATTACCGCATGATCTGTTTTCAGCTGGCTGGAACAGCATTTATTGCAATTGGCTTCTGGGCCTGGAGTGAAAAGGTAAGTTTTTCCCTTGTATTTTTTGTATTATTATCTGACTACAAGTCGTCCTTAACAAAAAACAAATTTAGGGTTTTAAACTTCATCATTTACTAAAAACTCAGTGAGTCTTGTGACTACAAAATGTTTTCATTTGGCTCAGAAAAAAACCGAACAAATTTGTAAGTGTTTTTATTTCTGCTTTTCTGCAGGGTGTGTTGTCAGATCTGACGCAAGTAACAAGTCTACATGGTTTTGACCCTGTCTGGGGGGTTTTAGTTGTGGGCGCAGTCACTTTTATTTTGGGCTTTGCAGGGTGTGTTGGAGCACTTAGGGAGAACATATGCCTCCTTAAATTTGTAAGTACACACAATTCATAGTGATACCCCTTTCCACTATTAAGGTGTTAATTTGCTGGGCAATGACATGCCCCTAAGAGTAATACATTTTTCACTAAAATGATCTCAGTTTGATGAAGAAATACTTTTGTTTTGCAGTTCTCTGGAGTCATTGGGTTTATCTTCTTCCTGGAGCTGGCAGCAGCAGTGCTGGCTTTTGTTTTCCAGGGACAAGTCAGGGAATGGATGAATGATTTCTTCTTGGCCAATGTGAAGGCTTATAGGGAAGACATTGATCTGCAAAACCTGATCGACTCAATTCAGAGATTTGTAAGTTTGATGAATTTTTCTTCGATAAAATCCATTAGCTGTTTTGTAGTATGAGAATTGATTATTCGACATTACCACATGCATACATAAGAGGTACAGCGGCACCTATAAAAAAAGTTTTAATACATTTTTATACTGATTCATTTTGTCTAAAGATGCCTCTAAAAACAACAACAACAACAAAAAATGATTGGGTCTGTCAGTAAATATATAAATACATTTTTCTATCACTTGAAATGTATGCTCAACAATTATATCGAATCAACAGGCGTGTGCAACCTAGCTAGCAGGTTGCTCAAACAACAAAAATCACCAGCTAACTTACTTTAAATTTGCATGAACTATAGACTAATACATTAACAGGATTAAATAAACCCAAAACATAAGTCCACTTACAGTTCTCACGGACACGTGTTTTATCAACTGGCTATCCTCCAGACAGTTGACGGACCATTTTGGCTGTGTGGGGCGTGTACACGCTCACGGTGTGAAGCGCGTCCGCACTATTCTCTGAGATGTTTTATCAACTGACTACTAGTTATCTTCCAGACAGTTACGGACCACGTCTTTTTCTCATTTGGTAGTGCAAGGCTCTAGACTAACTTTTTGCACTGGTTGCATTGGTGCGCCTAACATTTTTTCTTAGGTGCACCAGCACAAAAGTTAGGTGCACCCTAATTTTTGACCGCATCGGATTTATAGTTCACCCAAAAATAAAAATTCTGTCATAATTTACTCACTCTCATGTTGTTACAAACCTGTATAAATGTCTTTGTTCTGGTGAACATGAATGAAAATATTTTGAGGAATGTTTGTAACCAAACCATTCACTTTCATAGTATTATTTTTTCCTAGAAGTGAATGGGGCTCATGCTTGGTTTGGTTATTAGCATTCCTCAAAATATCTTGCTTCGTGTTTATCAGAACAAAGAAATTTATACAGGTTTGTAATAAAATGAGGGAGAGTTAATGATGACAGAATTGTAATTTTTGGGTGAACTGTCCCTTTAACACCGCAAGTTTAGCGCCCATGGGGGTTTAATACAGAATATAAACATGTAGGCTATTTTATAATTTTCCTTATACGAGTCATGCACAGTCCTGTTTGATAACCCGCATCCGCGCGATTAAAATAACACTTGACCCGTTATCCGACATCAGCATCAATTTATGTCATACCCGCCCGTCATGGCTTTAGAAACCTTTAAAGATCTTCAGGCAGAACATTGACAGAAATAAGCACAGGACCATGACTGGACAAATATATTAACATTTAATGTGAAACTTTGTGAGGGTCGGCAGATTGACAGCTGAGCGATCAGCAGTGTTTGAACACTCATAAGTGCTGCGCTTATATTTATACCTTTTAAATTGATGATATGATTGCATTGATTCCAAAGGGATGTCCAAAAAAACTCAAGTAGAATGTTAAATGTTTAAAGTTTAATGTATTTTTCTCACTGCCCTGCGTAAACCCGCGCCGGTGATGGCATAAAACGCGTGATGAGATTGCATAAAAAAGTGTTTTGTGCTGCATCGGATTTGGAGCGCGTCACACAAAAAATAAACTCATATAGGCTATAGGCTACTTTTGAATTCGTTTTGTTAATTTGCTAATATTTAAGTTGAACACATTTCATGTAGGCTTATTTATTTTAGAATTTTTTTACAAAAGAAAGATGTAATCATCATGTTCTATTTATTTTAATGCTTTTTGCGCATAAACTAAACCCTTGGGGGAATTATTTATAAATGAATCAACGACGCAAATCCAGGAATTAACTTATTTCTCCATTTAAGACTGTCTGGCAGGGCGGTAATAGCGATACAGCAAACACCGAAAAGTTTATAGGATTAGATTTGGAAGTAAGATTATGAAGAAAACAGCGGTCCTGACTCCATGCTTTTTTCTATAAATTTGGCGCACGGCACGCGACATTGCTGTTCGGGGTTACGTTCAAATAATTTTCTTCAAAAGAATCATGCTCTGGCTCTGACTCGATTGTAAGAGGCTCATTACCTAATTCCGTCTTCGGGTTCGGACCTGATGTGACGGGAGGTTGATGTCAGAGCATTGGTTATGATCTTCGGACCGATCAGGCATTAACTTAACATTTTTAACGAAAAAGTTGTCAATCGTTCTTTTCCTCTTCTCTTATCATCAGCGGCTACATCCACTCTGTTTATCTGACGGACTCACACCTCTCTCTCTCTCTCTGACTGGAGCGCACACGCATTTTTAAACGTACTCACACGTAGATCTGGACCATGGCTTTTTCCCTCGAAAAATGCGACCTGATATTTTTTTAAGTCGCACCATTGAGAAATTAGGTTGCATGTGCTCGTCACAACGTCAAGCAATGCTTAGGTTACTTAGGTTAACGACAGATGCTCTGGAGCGCCCAAGGAAGTTGCGTGGTCACGTTTTCCGCGTGGTTTTAGACGCGACATGTAAAGTAAATGTGAAGCGACTGTGCATGTGTGCTTGGTCATTTCAGTGGGTGCTTGAGCCCAGCCCCGGAACACCCACGGGATTGGCACCTATGTGCATGTTTAATGTAGCACTTCCATCTGTAAACAACACTTGGTTCAAGTGAGAAATCTTTTCGGGGTTATAATGTTTCCAGCCACGCTGAAAACTGGTTCTTATGGTGTACTGGTAGTGCAGATTGATTATTTTTTGCAACCTTGATTGACCAAAAAAAGAATCTTATCTAATTTTTCCGCCCTCAAGCAGCGGGTCATCACTGATATCAGTTGCCTCCCCTTGCAAATAGTGCACTAACTCTGAGTGTGCTGGCTGTTTGCGTTTACACGAACTTGAAGAAATCTTGCTGTGCGAAATTGTAATATCTTATCATTCAAACATGCACACCACTTCCCACTTCACCACTGATACAGATTGATACAGCCCTACAGATTATGGTGTTTATTGGTTATTGTGTTTACCTAAAATCTGCTGTTTTGTTTACAGAATTATTGTTGTGGAGCGAAAGAGCCCAACGACTGGAATCTTAATGAATATTTTAACTGCTCAAATGAAAACCTCAGCAGAGAGAGATGTGGAGTGCCATTTTCCTGTTGTGTCAGTGATCCTGCTGTAAGTTCTTCAATCCTCACACTAAAAAATATGTTTTCAGCGTTATGTTTCAGTTTTAAAATAACCTGCTGTATTCCAAGCACTGTGCTGAGTGACCCTTTCCCAAGTCATTCCACATATAAAGCAGAACATCAGTTTATTTCCTAAAATTACCTTTCCAATGATAAAGTATTTTGTCTTTCTTTACAGGCTAACGTGGTGAATACTCAGTGTGGGTATGATGTTAGAAAATCTGGCTCAGCGGTAAGTGCACAATGCACAGTTCCTCTTGAACTTTGTACATACTGACAAATGTTCTGGTTCTGTAGACTTATGGATGAATTGTGATGGTTGTCCAAAGTGTTCCTGCTTCAGAAAGTCAGTGGGATGAATTTGCCAGTTAAAATATTATTGGCAAATGTGTGAATAAATTAGAAATCAAAAGATATTTTATAAAGTTAGGACTAGTTTGTCAGCAGCAGTAAAAGTTGCAAAGTATGATTATTGTAGATCTTTCATGCTGGTCTGATTGTTGTTTCAGTATCTGTTAATCTTTTTAGGTGGCATTTTTTATGAACAGGGTATGTGTATAGTTTCAGCTTTTTGCCCTTTACTCATCATTATATTTCTATTTGTGTCATGTTGGCAGTAGGGAAAGGATATATAAGGTCAGAGTACCACACAGAGTGAACTTGTAAATGATAACATATTGCTTTTCCTCTGTTGTTCACATCTACATTTTCTGTTTACAGTCCCAGTGGAGCAACACCATTTATACCAAAGGATGCATCACAGCTTTAGAGCAGTGGCTTCCAAGGAATCTGTACATTGTGGCAGGAGTCTTCATAGTCATATCACTTTTACAGGTATTCAATGTACTTACACTGTCAGAGAAAAATAATATCGCATGTAAAAGACATTTTACAGCTAGATGTCACCCTCAACACTTATTTTCACATAGCAGTCAAACATCTCAAATAATAATACATGCCATGCAAATTGTGATTATAAATTCTATACTAATTCCAATATAAAAAAAATAAAAAATACTTCACATCATGTCTGTAAGGAGCAACTATGGTCTGATTCACGATTTTACATTTCCTTTGGTGTCTGAGTGTATATTAGTACATGTTAATGATATGCAAAAGGTACAAACCCCAAAGTAAACGATGAAGCGGGTTAAAATTTCAAACGTAAATCTCTTTTCTGGGACTACAACAAACACACAGAGGCAACAGTTTACTTCCTGGGCCGTCATTATCATAATATCTCCCGCTTTGACTCACAGCCTGTAAGTTAACTCCTGTTAGCGTCACATTTGGGTCATTCTACGGAAAAGGTCAATATTCTGTCCCTAGCCTTTAAAGAAATTTTACGCTTGAAAAACACTTTAGGGATATAATTTTTTTATATTTTAAAAAGAAACAATATGTAATTTGAACAATTACACCTTCTTGAGCCATCAATGTAGCAATATTTGATTTTTGTTAATTAATTAGAATTCCAAGCACCACAGAAGTGCTCGCCCCCACATTCATGTACAGAGGGAAAATGCTTTATTTTGAGATCAAAAACAGTGTTTTCTTCCATTTAAAATACAAGAATGTGTCCATAGCTATCAAATATATGATGTAAATTACATTAAAAAATAAAATGCTAAATAAATATAACGAAATATCCGCTGTCTCTTTTCAGTTATCCGAAATCTTCTTCTTTCTCACAATTTCATATGAAGTTTTTAGTTTAAGTCACAGGTATTACCTCCTTTATTGTTTGGGAATTGCAAAAAAAAACCTACAATACAAATGGATTGAACTACTTAATTTAGTGAATATACAATGATTGACAACATGTGGTTTGATACTTTGCAGCAGCAATTTTGTAAAATTCAGTTTTTATGAAAATTGTCACTGGTGTTACTGTCACTGGTGTTACCTTCCTTATGGGTAACAGCAGTGAAGATCAGTAACACCAGTGACTGGTGATTTGTTGTTTCACTGTGTTTTTTTTCTTTCACATTAAATAACATGATGATAATTTTAAATTCATTGAATTATGCTACACTTAAGAATTAAGCTTTAAAGCTGAAAAAACACCTTAAATATTGCTAAAGAAGTAAAGTAACACCCGTGAAAAAGAAAAGGTGTATGCAGTCTTTAAGTACATGCACACAAAAAAATGATCTAATGATGTGGTCTAAGTTTAAATGTTAGAAAAATAAATCGATTTTAAGACATCTTGCCATAGCAAAAGTGGACGTTTCTGTAGAATGACCCATTTCCGGTTGACGTCAGGCCAATCACAACGTACAGATTAGCTGGCCAATCAGGGACAGCACTTGTCAAATCAATGAGTTTTGTACAAAATCAGAGCGTTTTAAGGAAGGCAGGATATCTGGAGCTACAAAATGTACAGTATGTGGAAAATAATGTGTTTTTGAACCATAAACCACGTGAACACGTTGTATTATACCAAATACACAAAATAATGTTGTTTTTAGCAATGAAATAGGTGCTCTCCAAAACTTTGAGTCTGAATTGAATGTTATGTATTGTTATGCAGATGGTGGGAATCTTCTTGGCAAGGACGCTGATCGGAGACATTGAAAAGGTCAAATTTAATTATTAGAGGTCACGTGACTGTGAAAGATGCAGGTCTCATTCCTCTGCATCTCCTTTGTGGTAATCCTGAATTTGTGGAGAAAAGGACTCCATTCTCTGGACCACGTCTTTAACATTTCTGAAGACCATATAATGAATCCACAGTGGCCTAGTTTGTTTGAATTCAGATACACGTGTGCCTTGTATCTTCTGCAAGTTTACCTCCAGATTTACTTTTTCGTTGTTGATGAAAGCACGTTTTGGATCCTTTTATAGGACAACTATAACCCAACCCTTCTAAAACCACATTAAAACCAAGCATTATACATATACTGCTGACAAGATGAGATCTCACTTCAGTAGATACAGTCAATAGATGTAATCACTTACAAAAATGCATCTGTAAGATCACTGCAGTAAACTAAAGTGAATACATCTCCTTTTTCCTAACAGATTGTGTTTATATTAATACAGGTATCATTAAATATATAGTGTCTGCTAGACCTTACTTATGCAAACAGAGAATGCCTTTGGGTAGATATCAAACATCAGGTAGTATAAGTCCATCTAACAGATTACAGATTTTATTCTAAGCAACTAGAATGATGGTGTTCATTTTTTGGTAAAGCATTTTGAATGAATAATTTTACCTTTAACATCTGAACTTGGGCATGTTGGAACTGCGAAGACCTTTAGGAATAACGTGATATTGTGCCGTTGAGATGCCAACTCCCGTTTTTTCTATTTTTATACATAAATGCAGGTTGTGCCTTTTCTCTGACTTTAAAGATTTCTGAAAATGTTTTCGAAACCAATGTTGATGAAACCAAGTTTTCACCAGTTGTTCTTTTTAAGTTAATCTTGATTATCAAATTGCAACCCTTACTGCCAATGCAACTCAAACTCTTATTAACAACACATTACTTTAACATAATCCTCATCAGTGGATCATGGGTGATGTGACACAATATGCATTCTTACCAAAATATGCACAACTGCCTATCACCACCTGAACAGCAAGTTTCACTGTTCTCTAACCCAAAGACTTGTAATCTCTGCATCTAGCTGTTCTTTTTACAGTTTTGTAGTAATAACTTTTTATAATGATTTATTAAATAATCATCCATTCAAAAATGAAAATATAAGAGTTAGTTACTCTTCTCAATTCAGAATGCACTATTTTCTCCCAGATTTCTTTTTTTTTTTGGTGTCTGTCTGTGTCAGTGTAATGTAAAGATGCTTGATAGTATATTTACTAATGCAGTAAAGTCTTTTTGTTACCTTAAAAACCTTATTTTCATGAAGCGATGTTTTTGTGTGTAGGTGCTGTTTGATGTTGAAGTCATTTGTTGTGTGTTAACTTTGTAAATATTTTCATAATTCCTTCCATTACTTTTATATTCAATAAAAATGAGTTTAAGGTTAGTTTTAACCTCACTGCGGTTGGTATTGTAATGGAGAAGTGTCGATGACTCATTGGTGTACTACTGATATGGTTAGATTTTAGGTTTTAAATTGACCTCAAACAAAACATGATATACATATTCAATGACGTACACTGTAAAAAAAATCTGTAGAAATTACAATGTAATTGCAGCTGAGTTGCCGGTAATTTACCGTAGTTTTAAATTTATGTTATTTATTGGCAAGAGTTTGTTCAAAGTTAAATAAATTTTAAATATTAACAAGTCTTTATCTTTACAGAATAAAATAACAGCCTCATGCAAATAATTCTGGGAACCAGAAATCATCATCAACCTTTTTCTGGGTTTTGCTTCAGATTTTGTTTCCCAGAATGTTTTGCTTGATGCTGTTTTTTTAGTTTTACTCTGTAAAGACAAAGACTTGTAAATGTTAAATGTTAATTTAACTTTGAACAAAATGTTGCCAGTAAAAAACATAAATTTAAATCTACGGTAAATTACCGGCAACCCAGCTGCAATTTCTACGGATTTTTTTTACAGTGTACATTTCTTAACAATCTCTTTGGAGGTATGCTAACAATGTTTTTTTTTTTGTACCACAGGTGGTATTACAGAGAAAGTGGGTCATATTTAAGATCTGCTGCAATTACTTATACCAGGGTTCCCATGGGTGCTTGAAATCCTTGAAAGTTTGTGAATCTGTCTGAAACAAATTCAAGGCACTGGGAAGTTTTTGAAAATATACATACATAGATACAGGTCATTGAAAGTGCTTGAATCGATTTTATGCAACAAAAAAAATCCATATTATTACCTTATTATTTAGTGTAGGATAATATAATAAAAATTCTAGACTTTTTAAGCACACATGCTAAACTGTTCGCTTAAATGCTTATATCTTCTGTATGTGAATGTTGATTTATACCAAAATGCTTTTTTTGGCATAGTTGTGTTTGACAAATGAAAACATCTCGGGTTACGTATGTAACTGTTGTTCCCTGAGAAGGGAATGAGACACTGAGTCTCCCTTGCCATACTTCCTGCGTCCATGTAACGCTGTCTTTGGCAATATTTCAGATACCAATATACTTCCTGCCCCTTGTCTTTGTCGTTAAGCCTCACCATTGGTTGAATATGTTATACATATTCAGACAGAGCTACCACTGGAGGCGTCCCCAAAGTGTCCCCGCAGTGACACAGCGCGAGTTCCCTCAAAAGGGAACTGTAATAATGTATCTTAAAAGGTACCCACATTTAGTCGTTGAATTTGAGAGTATTGGACCTGGAAAGTCCTTGAATTTGAAGTTAGCTAAGGTCTGGGAACCCTGTTATACCTTAAAAGTGCTATGCTGTTTTAACACAGAGCTGGGTCAATACTGGACAGAACACACTGCTGGGTTTAAATTACCCAACTGCTAGGTTGATTCAACTTATAGTTGAGAAACAATAACCTAGCAGTTGGGTCCTTTGAACTCAGCAGTTTGTTTTGTCCAATACTGACCTAGCACTGGGTTAAAACAACCCAACACAGCACTTTTTAGTGTGAAGCAGGTTGGTAAAGTTTAATTTACAATTCATCAGTGCATGCTGTTTCAAAACAAGTATTTTAGAAAAATTAAAACCTTACGGTCAACAAGTGAACAAACTTCATTTGCCTTCACTATTGGAATGATTTGCCAATCTGTTCGGTTAACCGTATCCATCACAATGTTCAAAAAACATCAGAATGTATTGTTTGCAAGAATACTTGAAACTAGCAAGGTGTTTTTGTATAGCACTTCTGATATTGCCTCTCTAATACATATCTTTTGTCGTTTTTCTCACTTCTGTAAGTCTCTGGATAAAAGCATCTGTTAAGTGCCAAATTGTAATGTCAATGTAAAAACAGTAACACCTTATTTTGCCATCCATACATTTCAACTCCTCCCTTTATGATTAAACTAAATACTACATTTATTATATTTGCATTGTGCTTAGCAAACAACAATAAATTATACATTATGGACGTATCAGAAGTATGGGACAATAAGTTTGAGTAGCTTGTTATTAAAGGGATAGTTCACCCAAAAAGGAAAATTCTGTCATTATTTACTCACTCTCATGTTCTTCCAAACCTGTATACATTTATTTATTCTGATACACATGAAGATATTTTGAGGAATGTTTGTAGCCAAACCAATCAGAAGCCCCATTTACATCCACAGTATTTTTTTCCTACTATTAAAGTAAATGGGGCTTTTGATCAGCTTCTGATCATCAGAAATGTATACAGGTTTGTCACAACATGAGAGTGAATAATGACAGAATTTTAATTTTTGGGAGCTATCCCTATAAAGCACATCATCCTGTAGAAACCAGGGGTGTCTTTCTCAGTGGCGATAAAACAGGACTGTGATCTCAGAGACTTGTTGTTTTATCTTCACCTCTAAGTTAGATTGAAACCCACTAACAATTAGACTACATTCACACTGCCATCAAAATCTGATTAAAAGGTTAATGATGGCCTTCACTGGCAGCATAAATGGAGTGGGAACATTTTGTAATAAAATATATATACTTTATCCCTCCCTTGCATAATGTCAAGGAGGTCAACTATCTTTAATCTTTGACTTGTAACTGGAGCCATAGAAAAATCTGGCACCACCCAAGCCCTATCCTGAGCTGTGACATGAAAAGCACCAGTCAGGAAAAAAACACATCCATTTCATGCTTTAAAGAGCAACATTAATCACTACATAACATCTGATAATGGAATCAAATTTATGTGGTAGCACTTGGCTTCTTTTAAATGATTTGTTTTGCCCCAGGCTGGTGTAATTTCAACATCTACCATCAGGGGCTAACTAGCTCATACAGCTAAACATAACTATTGTGGAG
Source organism: Paramisgurnus dabryanus (assembly GCF_030506205.2). NCBI lineage: Eukaryota > Metazoa > Chordata > Actinopteri > Cypriniformes > Cobitidae > Paramisgurnus > Paramisgurnus dabryanus. Next base: position 19,346,035 of record NC_133356.1, read on the forward strand.
ATTGCACCTTTTTGTTGGGTCAGAGATGTTAAAAATTCCCTCATTTTAAAACTCAAAGCTGTTGTACGGTACTAAGAGGGAGGAAACTGTTTTCTTAGTGTTGTTTAATCAGACCTTTCCCAGTCACAGTGGGGTGCTTTTAATACATTGTTTCATGGGTCACACTGGTCTTTATTTACACAGCAATATCAATTTGCAGCACATTCGCTTCTCAAAAACAGCACACAGTCGTTCTTCTTAAGGTTGCATTGCCATTTTGACTGCATTTTGATCCAATTATAAAAAAATAACCGGAAACATAGCACTAATGGAATCTCAGACACAAGGGAAAGACCACTGATCCATTGAAAACATGCAGTATGTATTTCCTTTATGAGTTTAGTTTGTCTGCTTTTTATTTGTAAGAAGCATAAAGCATAGACATTTTGAATTCTCTTATTACAAGACTGGTCTTAATTGTAGTCGTCTTTTAACCATGTTCTTTAAAATGCATTGAGTCATATGAGGAGTTATGAGAAAAGTCCTCCAAAGTCCGCAGAAGGTCCAGACCGCATACAAGCCTCCAGCAGCAGCTCTTTTCCTGTTGTTGTGATGACGTCCTCCTAAAAATACTCATTTGTTAAAAATACACCTGCATTCAGATGCTAACAATACGAGGGCTTATGCTTTTTCTGAATACACAGTGACAGAAAAACATGCTGAAAAGAAATTGGCAAGAAATGCGTCAAATCTATTTTACATATTCAGACATTCAGTCAAATCTGACTTGGAATAGTGGGGTCCGCTTTGTTACCCGCACTACAGCATCTAAACCCAAACTGTTTTATATTTATTTATCCATTTATTACATTTGTTCTATCCACATTTAAACAGCATCTCTACGGCGTAAAAAAAATGTTTTACCATACTGCCAAGCCGTCAAGTGTGGAAGCTTGTTGGCAGTTGTACAACGTCACAGGCATTTGCATTTAAGTAAAGTCAAAGATTTCACAGCTTGTGACTTCATATTTGACAGCTTTCCAGACAGTGAAATACGTATGTATCTATGGTTACACATACTATTCTGTAAATATGTGTCATGTATAGATGGCAGATCTTCTGTAAGCTACCTTAGTTTAACAGTGTTTAACATGGCTATTAGTTTGTCTTGTAAACTAAATTCCACAGTTTTCATTATGAATATTTTGAAACTTAAAAAAAAAAAAAACAATTTGACATATATAAGTGAATGAGGACAGAAAGTGATGGGAACAGGATGCTGCAGAAGACAAGTGCTCTGTCCCAAATCGCCTACTTCCATAATAGCTATATAGTAGGTGAAAATCAGTAGGCGAGGAGTATGTCCGAATTTATAGTATTCGAACAGTATAGGCGAAAAGTAGCCGTAGCATCTACTACTACTGTACATGTTATGAATTGTGCATTTAATAGAAGTTCAACTATTTAGTGAGCACCCTGGTGAGGAGTCACCCTGTGCAAAAGAAGGAGAGGCATCTTCCTTTTAAAAATGTCAGAAAGTGGTAATGCGGCTCTATTTAAATATATGCACATAAGGAAAACAGTGTTCCTTGTTTAACATCATGCAAGTTAAAGGATTAATCAATTTTCTTAAAAAAAAATCTCACCACTATGTCATCCAAAATGTTGATGTCTTTCTTTGTTCAGTCGGGAAGAAATTATGTTTATTGAGGAAAACATTCCAGGATTTTTTCTAATTTTAATGGACTTCAATGGACCCCAACACTTAACAGTTTTAATGCAGTTAAAAATTGCAGTTTCAAAGGATTCTAAACGATCCCAAACGAGGCATAAGGGTCTTATCTAGTGAAACGATTGTCAATTTTGGCAAGAAAAAAATGCACTTTTAAACCACAACTTCTCGTCTTCCTCCGGCTGTGTGACAAGTCAGCACGACCTCACGTAATTGCATAATGACGTAGAAAGGTCACGTGTTACATATATGAAACGCACATTTTGCATATTTATCTACAATACAATCGTTTTGCTAGATAATGCCATTGTGCCTCGTTTGGGATTGTTTAGAGTCCTTTGAAATTTTAAACTGCATTAAAACTGTTAAGTGTTGGGGTCCATTAAAGTCTATTAAAATTAGAAAAATCCTGGAATGTTTTCCTCAAAAAACATAATTTCTTCTCGACTGAACAAAGAAAGACATCAACATTTTGGATGACATGGTGGTGAGTAAATTATCTGGATTTTTTTAAAGAAAATTGACTAATCCTTTAATGACTCACTTGTTATGACAACGTGATGTATCAACATGGCAGATGTAGGACGTCCGAATTTCATTCACACTACTCATAATCATACTACATAGCACATACTGTTTTAACGGCTGATGAGTAAGTACTTCATCTGATTCAGTACAGACTCACAGTATGTTCAGATGCAGGAAAGGAATTACAGCAAGAGGAGCACAAACACATCACCAGCATCAGAACTATAGCTCAATGTACCAAACATGTTATAACATTTTTGCATAGTTTTTGGATGTAAAACAGATACACAGGAAAGATTATTACTGCATGCTGTAAGTGCTTGATGACTATACATTTGTTGATTATTCTTTTATTTCAGTTTTATGTCTACTGTTCTAGCCCATCCACACAGAGATGCGTCAAGCTGTATACATTAAAAATTTGTATCGTATCATGCTTCGTCTAGGTAGACCCTGCATAGCCTGAAACCGTTTTTTTTTTTTAAACGGGTCCCAAAGTGGATACATCTGAAAATGACACCCTTGCGTTTTCATGTGTACAGCCTATGCGTATGTTTTGTAAAACGATGATGTCTTTACCCCATGTCTTGACCAGTCACTGCTACACGTACATGTTTACATAATTCTTTTTTAAACGAGGATAAAATATTTTCTAGGGAAAGCTCTGGCTTTGTGTGGATGTGGCTTAAAACTTTCTGAAGTTATTACTTTCTCACCTTGTGGAAGTCGATGAGATCAGCAAGGGTTGCATGACGGTTTTGGTCCACACCCAGAAAGCTGTAATAGTCCCCAGAAGCATCAATAAGGAAATGTTTGAAACCACTGGCTGTGCGATAGGACAGTGTGTAACCCCATATCCTTTCACTGACCCGCACCAGAAAACAGCCTTCGGTAGCATTCATAAGTAGACCCTCAGAATCCTCTCGAGAGATGATACCTTCAAATTAAAATCACCAGGAACTGTTAGTGAAGAACTTAACTTAAACAATTCAGTTTATGCTGTATGTGTAACATCAAATTTAATAATTGTCCCATATTTTTAGTTTGTTCCTGTGATCTTATTTAAACCGAGTGAGCAGTAAGCTTTAGGGACTGATCACACCAAAAGTGTCCTTTATCAGTTAATATGTTCCTTTAGATCGAACCAATGACCTTTGCGTTGCTAACAAAATGGGCTGCTAGGCAACCTACAGAGATGCCTTTTTGATGCACTTTGTCGTAAAACAGTGACAAAGGTAGATTGTCGCAGGCAGGGTCACAATTGTTTCAATTACACATTTTTTTTTATCTCCGAGATCAGGTAGAAAGCTGTATAGTTCGTTTTTTCATGTATCTGTACCAGCAGTGCTGGTGTAAATGTACACCAAATGCCGTGCGTGCACCTGTGTGTGTGTGTGTGTGTGTGTGTGTGTAAGGGTATGATCATATGTTGGTGCCCTTATCAAGATGCCATTATTCAGATCTTGACAGACATGTAGCCCATGTTCAGATGAAATTTCTAACACTCACAGACCTATTCATCTGCTCTCCTGTCATTTAACCAGCAGTCACACACTGTAACCCATTTTAACATGACAAAGCTGCAGGACCCATGCCAGCAATTAGCCAAAGCCTTTGAATTATTGATAACACCTCTAAATTTCTCTGTCCTGTCTCTGTCTGTGTACAAGAAGATGCGCACGCACGCACGCACACACACACACGCACGCGCACACTAGTGCTCTCCATCTGTTGGTGGACCAGGTCAGGTTTTTTGAATACATTAAACATTTTCCACACTGATATATAATTTATCTCTCCTTGTGGATGCGTGTGACAGTGTGCAACAGGGTAAAAGGGTAAAGACCTGTCTGAGAGCAAATGTCTACATGCTAACCGTTTATGTTTCCCAGTTTAATGCTTACAGAACCCCATCTCTGAAATGAATGTCCACATTTGCAAGCGATTTAACAGGTAATAATAGATTTATTGTGTTGTATGGGAATAATGCCAGAGGTTATCAAGAAAACTTACCGTGAAACCATGGGGCGATATCATTGGTGTTCCTTTCATATCCAGCTTTTTTCGGTTTTTGCTCTTCAGTAAACCAGACTACAACAGATTCCCTGGAACTGGGTCGTGGTGCTCGTACCCATGCAGGGCTGATGGGAAGTAAAAGCACTAGTTTAAGTAAGGGATAATGTAGAGGCAGCCGGTAGTTATTGCAAAATAAGCCCTGACAGTGTGATCAGGACCTGATGTGAAGCAGAGGGTCTTGTATCACACTGAAGGGGCTTATTTTGCGATAACTACAGGCTGCCTGTACATTATCCCACTTATTATATGGCTGCTTGCCACATAAGGAAAAAAACTGGACATGAATATAAATTTGAGACATTTTATTGGCATATTTGTTTTAAATAAACATTCTTATCCTTCCGCGAAACGATATAGTACCACCATTGTTAATTGTGTTTGTCACAAGATGGCGCCAAACGGTAATCTTTATTGGCGCGGAGGGATTTTAAACATACAAGTAGTACCGGCTATGCGTTATTACTTTGGAGCGGTTATTATTTGAAAAGAACGAACCTGCAAATGTCTCAACTGACCAATCAGAATCAAGCATTCCAGAGAGCCATGTAATAAATGACTGTAAATCCTTGATATGTTGTACAATTAGAATTATTATTTATTACCCACACGCCCTGGACTTCTTGATTTTGATTGGTCAATTGCAGTTTTTGCGATAAACTATTTATCTGACCAGCAAAAATGTATCTTTTAGCACTACGTGATGTTATAATAAACTCAAAATATATAGTTTTTGTTTAGACAGACAATAAGGTAGGTGACCCTGGACTATAAAACACCTTTAAACTTTGTTGGAGAAACGTTAATAAACATCTTGAGCAGCTGTAGTTTCCATTGTTGATTTGGTTAAACTTGCGTATGCATATAATACTGAATTAACACATGCACTTGACATCACCGTTATTCACATTTACGTAGTTTACACTCCTTTTCAGGACCCCAAAACAGTGTTGTTGTTTAAACGTACAGCCAAACCTCATAAAAATGTGAACGTTTACAGTTGAAATTGTTGTTGTGCAAACAGCCCCTAAAGGGGCGTACAAACCAAACGCAAATTCAACGATTTGCGTGAGTATACTACAAAGTCATTGCGAAAGATGCAAATAGGATGCGAAAGATGCGAATCGGGCAATGCGATTGCCAAGAACACATGCGCTATTTCGCAAAGGTTGTGAATATTTAACTCAAGCGAAAAATTTGCATGACACGAAGGTAAATCCCGCGAGTAATCTACAGCGAGGAACGCGATGCTTCACGTCTGGTGTTTACGCAGCATAAGAGTGTATGGTTGATCAAAGTTCAAATGTTTTGACCTATACGTCTTATTCAGCCTCCCACCATGTTGATTCTAAAACGAGGCTGTGAGGGATGGATGTACATTTAAACGTAATACGCTTTAAACGTATTGTTTTGTACCGGGATGCTGGTCATTCAGCCATCAAAACACAGAAAATACATCATTTGACAAATTTCCACAGGACAAAGAACCTCAGAAATCATGGATTGTTCAAATAAGAATGATTACCTATCCATTAGTGGTTGTAATGTTGTTGTACTATGTCTGCGACTTTGTCTGCGTCTGTACAAAGGAGGTTCTGCACGTTGAAGGCCAGGCCTCGGATGGACTTCATTGTTGGAGACAGGACTTGTGGTGGGTTCAGTGAACGTACTGTGTCTCTTATGGGGGTTTGCTTTATTCAGGTGGGTCTGTTTTTGAAACTGCACGCTCAGGCCAGCCACATGGCCTTTCTCTATGGCCCGTAGTGACTGACGATTATATTCATCTCTTGCCCAGCGGGCCTTTCTTGTCATCTCCTCATCAGCTTCTTTGGAGCGACGCACTGAAGATAGATGAATAGGTGAATGCATGAAGAAAAAGTGTCAGAAAATGACAGGAGAATAGAAAGCCAGATTAGATTTCAATCTTGGCCATATTTGTAGCCAATACCCTTGCAAAAAAATAACCATGTTTTTTACTATAAAAGTGTAGTAACCACATTTTTTGGTGCCTTGATTACCATTGGTTTTACTACAGATACTACAGCTATATTTACTGTGGTATGCATCAGACAGGTGCGTGAATGTTACATGAGTTCAAAGTTTTACATGTTAACTGTTTCACACAATAGGCTGATAAGAAGGTGAAGAGATTGAAATGCTATTGTGCATGATATATAAAGAGAGTTTTTCCTCACATTGCTCCTCCCACTCTCTATCACGCTGTTCACTTTTGCTTTGCTCCTGCTCCAGAGACATGTAAAGCTCCTTCGCTCTTTCTTCCTCTGCACGCCGTATCTCCTCCTCTTCCCTCTTCCTTTCCTCTTCCTCTTGTTTCTGAGCGAGAGAGAGAGAGAGAGAGAGAGAGAGAGAGAGAGAGAGAGAGAGAGAGAGAGAGAGAGAGAGAAAGCAAACGTTCACAAAGCATACGCATCAGTACACACTTAACATCAGTATGTTGTTTTGACTAATGTATCAGCAGCAGTGGTTCATTAGCTGTGCTGAAATGGAAATCGTTTGGTTGAATAATTAATCCTGAAGGATATAAACACGTGGCTATATAGTTGTTTGAGACACTTAAGCCGTGTAATTATTGTCATAAGGTAATTACCAATGAGGTGTTATGTGGAAATGAACAGTCATTGACTCGACCACTAGAGTCATCAGCAGTGGTCAAAAACATGAGTGCAGCTGCGGTTGCGATTATTGCTGTTTACCAGCGCGCTTTGAGTCTTGGGAGTCTGGGAGTAGTTTTGATAGTGAGGGTTAATTCATGGTAAAAAAACATATATAGATATTTTACTACATCCTTTGTTTGTAGAAAAGAGGAAATCACATTATCAGCTTTTTTAATGGTACTGACAGCTGATGTAATAGCATTTCTTTAACATTCATGTTGTTTACAATGTCATTTTTTAATATGTCTAGATTGCATTGAATTACTAGTGAGGTAAACGGTGGAAACAATTTTGTAAACTGTCAGAGAAAAGTAAAATAAAAAAAAGGTCCCTAGCTGTCACTGGGGCAGTTCATTTCAAAAAGTACATCTTTGCCCCTAAAGCAGAGGTCTCCAACCTTTTTGTGAGCAAGGGTTACCACAATAGATAAAACAATCTGGAGAGCTACTTTTTTGATAGTTAACTCAAAACTTAAAACTATAGTCTACTCTTTAATTGTTGATTTTATTTTATTTGTTGATATTTTGTATCATTTTTTAAAACGTTAACATACATAAAAGAAGCCAAGCTAATATAAAAATATGTAATAAGTAAATATTCAACTTGAGGTTATTTATAGAATGTGCTTTGGCGGGCAACTCACAAACTCCATGCGGGCAACCATGTTGGAGACCACTGACCTGAAGAATTCATAGTACCTCAGAACAACAAGTTGGTACCAACGAGTGCATATTAGTACCACATAGGTAAATATTAGGTACTTAATAATACCTTTTTGAAGGGTATTGACCCAGTGACAGTTTGGTACCATTTTTGACAAATTTTACAGGTAACCCACAACAATTCCTATATGTTTTTTAAATATTGGTATGGGGCTTATAGTATACTCTAAAAAGACTGGTTTTATGACATAGACTGTAAAAAAAGATGGACTCAACGCCATGTTACGTAAAATGTCAGATTGGAGCCAGGGGCAGAGGCGTAGCTGTGGTATCACACTTCCCCCCAAACACTCACGCGCCTTATTCAACCAGGCCAATCATAACATCACGCCCCATTTCTATAGCATCAAATTACTAGCTAAAATGAAACTTATCACAAAAATGAACAATTGAACATATATCAGCATAAAAAGTACCTCAAAGGACCAAGATCATATTTCGAAAAATTTTATTGGAAGTGTAAATCATTTTTATATTTAGAGAAGAGTCCCATTCGTTTGAAAGGAAAAGGAGGGGTTTATGACTTGTACTTCAGCCAGCCACCAGGGGGTGATCAAAGAGCGAGAGGCTTCACTTTTCAAGAAATATGAGGCACACCCGGTTCAACAAGGTTGGATAAAATATGGACAAACCCAACTGTTGGGTAAAATTAACCCATACAGCAGTCGACTTCGGGCTGGATCTTCACCAGATCCACACCGAAGTCGGCAGCACCAGCACAGATCTGGCCCAGAGTCTGGAAACCTAGGAAATGTTAATTTTTGACCCAACCATGGGTTAAAACAACCCAGCATTTGGGTTTAATACAACCCAGCTAAGGTCTAATTTAAACCTAGCAATTGGCTTTGTCCATTTTACGCAATCATGGTTTAAAAACCTCCTTGCACCTTTATAGAGTGTACTGTAAAATCATAGGGTACAGAAGTCTGGCACATAGCTCCTGCAAATCCAGTTATGAATGGCTAGACAAAGTCCTCCAATGTTTGAGAAAATCCTCTTTTCTTCTTTTCTGTGTTTGCCATACTCTATGCTTCTATAGTCTATAAAGACTGTTGTGAAAGAAAACATTTCAGTTTAAACACTCAGCACTTTCCAGTTGGGAGAATAATATGTGGGCTGTGATAAATGAGCTCTTTAATATTTGACAAGTTTCTTAAAAAGGTCTCATTATCAGGCCGCAAATCATCTCTAACCATCAAGGCCTCTTTAGGGAATCTGCAGTTTGAATATTGAAAAACGGTCTTTCTGCCACCCTTGCCTGCCCCAGCTCCTCCCACGTTTTACTATTTCTCTCTCTTTGAAAAGATAATGCCATCAGTGTGGCTCATGAATAACTTATTATGCAGCAATGGAGATGAATTCAAGATCTAAACTCCTTTTTAAGATTAATTGACTTCTCCTTTCTCCCTTTTACAGCTGAACTCCTATGCATTTTTTGCATTTAGTCTTAGTATGAATTTAGATTTCACATTGTGCTTTACCTGTTTTTACTTTTCACTTCATCTGAAGGCAAAAACAGACACCTGATATGTGACCATATCTGTGAAATCCAGGTTAAAGTCTCATAATCTAATTATGAAATTAAGAGCATGAAAGTTTGATTTTACTCATTGATTTCGCTTTTATTTCAATGTTTGACATGACCTTACTCTGTCAGTATTTAAGATATTAAGGTTATATTTTAACATTATGTAGGATGATTGTATGTGGAAAACAAAGGTACACTTAGAGGTACACAAAAGCTGTCATCACAAAAAAAGAACCTACAGCTATATATGGTTTCAAACTAAGATCCAGATCTGTCATCTCTAGTCTTCGTTGTTGAAGCAGTAATTGGTATCAGATTAGGTATGGATTGCTTGGTTGTTTTCATCAATGTTCTTTGTCTCTAAATGAAAGGCACTGAGAAAGAAGTACAGAAGGACCGACTAGGCCTACATACAGTCATACTCTACCACGAATACGGGACACATACTACATTCAAAAGGTTGATGGACAAAACATTTGGGACGGTGAATGTTAAATTTGGATAGCAAAGAAGGTCTATTTAAAGTTATGATTTTTTTTTATTTTTGTGTGACTTTCACTTCTTGCTTGGTCCTTTATATTTTTCACCTTGAATCGTTGTAAAACACTGCAAACTATTTTGATTTTGTTAAAGTTGAGAAAAAGACTTTTCTATGCAGTATAGTTAGAAATTAGGAGGTTTGTTTTTCCAATCACCTTTAGTTTCTCTCGTATCCGTTCCTCTTCCTGTTTAGCTGCTTTCCTGTCCTCAGCTTCCTCCTTCCATTTTCCGGCAACTAAGCGTGCTTTCTCTTTTGTGATGGCATCTCTGAACTTCTGCTTTATCTCCTCTTCTTTCTTCCGCCTTGCAAAATTACAAAAATATGACTGTGGAATTTTTTTCAAAAAATTTTTTCTCGCAAAATAGTTTTAACTTTTATGTTATTACATTACTTTTTGCCAGAGCACAGTCCTTGGTCTTATTTGGAAGAGTGAAGCAAAAATTCTGTATGAATAAAATAACCTTATGTGTCCATTTGACTTCTCAAGACAATATTTCATCGCTGATCCGGTAACCTTGTTAAAATGTAATTGTTGTACATGTCATAAGACTCACCACAGCTCCTGGGCTTCTAGCTGAGCCTGACGCTTGGCTCTCTCCTCCATCAGCTCTTTGACTATCAACTCATGTGGTTTGTCACCAGGTGCCTCTCCCATTATCCAAACCCACACCTCGCCATCACGACCCTTTAGCCACTGAACACTCTTCCTGGTTTCTGGAGAAAGTTATAAAGCCAGGGGTTGTTCTTGCAAATAAAGTTTTCCAAATAGTTCATATATATCCTTGAAGGCAGCTTAATACATTTCCATGACTTGGAAAAGCCTTCAATGCATTGATATGCTGTCTCCTTATGCAGCTTAATAAGTTGGCATTGTCGTAATAATGTATTGTGATATGAATCATTTTCAAAAATGTGTATTATTAAACAATACTACCATATCATAATTGTAACAATGCAACTACCACATGCAGACGTGGAAAGGCCTTGCTGGACCCACCATCTCTATTCGTGAGTACCCGGCTCCTTTCCCAGCTTCCCTCCTGTTGGCTGTCATGCTCTGTCCAGCGTCGCACCTGCTCCTGACGTATTTTGTAGAAAAGTATTTGCTTTTGCCCTTCATTCAATTCATCCAGAAGCTCTGGATCTACGAACATGTCTCTCAGAATCTGTTGCATCATCCTGGCTTGCCAGAATCTCCTCGCTATGCGCACACTGCAAGAACTGCCAAATAAATTTGGAGCAGAATGTTTCGCAGTCAATCAAATTGTCCAGAGTTAACTAACATTTTGAAACAGCCTGTAACAACAAATGCTTCTAGACAGTAACAAAGCCCGCACGTGATTCACATTGACATTTCTTTCATTTTTGCTAACCACAAACTGTTGTCTCTATAGGTAGTGGCAATAATAAACATGTGTGGACTTTGACACTGTATTTTTTACATGCCACTGATTTTAACTGATCGACAATATCAAAAATCTATTTTTTACCTTTTTAATTTGTTATTAGTGGCAAATGAATAAGGAAATTATTTAAATAAATTTGTTTTAGACTAATTTACTCATGAAACCAGTTCAGATTCATTGCAATAAACAGAAACACATACATACATTTGTCTGAGCAAATATTAGTTAATAAAACATTTTATAGTACAGCATTAAAAAAACTATAATTTCTCCGTGACCTTTCCTGACCCAGAAACATCATTTTAAAATGATGTTTTCTGGACAACATTCATTAGAAGTCTGCTGTCTGTACTCCTACTTTCTATGACTCCTACAGTAGCTTGTTTTTGTCTACATTATTTATCTTACTGACCGGCTTTGGCTGCTTCAGATCCCCGTGGGTCTCGTCACCATGGAGGTTTTTGCTGTGTCATTGAAGATATCAAAGGTGATTGGTGGTGAATATAGTGGGCCAGCATTCCGGTCCATTAAATCCATGATGTCTGCTTGTATGGTTCCTTGTATGTTGTTGTGACTGTTCTGTTGTAATGCATACACTAAAGAGAGAGAGAGAGAGAGAGAAAGAGAGAGAGAGAGAGAGAGAGCAATGTAATTAGAAACCTCTGTTGAGCTAGTGTTCATCTTGGTCCATTGCTCTCTTCATTACATCTGTCATCCTGCTACACGTAAATGCCTTTGGAAAGAAGTTTGAGTCATCTGAGGCATTTAAGCAATTTTATTTCAATGTTGTTGTTAATGAGTGTCATTTAGATAATTAATGACAACAAACATTTCTCCTAAAACAAACTACACTCTCAGAAAAATAGGTACAAAAGTTGTCAATGGGGCGGTACCTTTTTAAAATAATAAGCCAGCAGCTAGCGGTTTTCTTCCGCGCTGAGCACCGAGAGTTAAAAAATATTCAACTTTGGATGAAAAGCTCCGCTCGTCAATGTCAGTCCTCACGCGGCCGTCCAATCACAGTGGAGGAGGGGCGGGACAAGTATCACAGCAACCAACCGTCTCACAGCTGACGTATCAGAGCTACCAAAGTGCTTAGCTGAAGAAAGCTGGCACTCAGCTGAAAAACAGCTGGCATTCGGCATAATCCAGGCGTTTTCAGCCGCATTTAAAAGTTTTGGGGTACACAACCACTAAGAAGTGACACTGATAAGCAGAGCTTTTCACCCAAAGTTGAATCTCTTTCAACTCTTGGCACTCAAAGCTGAGCGTTGAAAAACTGCCGAACGCCAGCTTTCAGCACGGAAAAACCGCTAGCTGCTGGCTTATTTAAAACATGTCGAGCTTCCATTGGAAACAATTAAAAAACATGCGCTGGCCACAGGCTTAAAAGCTTTGGTGTGCAAGCCCCCTTAGAGTTACATGCTGTTATAGATTTTTTTATTCCTTCCCCGCCATTGACAAATTAGCTCGTCAATTAAGAATTTTTTTTTGCATAAATAAATGTGATCCTGCTGAATTTATATGTTAATCTGCAATATACCGCGATTATCCACTATACCAATTTATGAAAAAACTGAAGCCAAAACGTTATTTATTAATTTTAAATTCTGTGTATGTTTTGATAATCATTCGTAATCTGATCTCTAACAAAATTTCTTCACAATAATGCAATTATTTCAGCTTTTTGCTAAAAAAAATTATGTTTATAGAAAAATACCCATATTTAAGAGTTTATAAGCAGAGAAAAACAATTAAATTTTTTTTATTTGTTTTTTTTTTTGTTTATTGTTTGTTCGAAAGCAGAGGGTCTTTCATTTGATATATTTGTATGTTTATATATTTTTAGAAGAAAATTTTCCTGGAAGGCATTTTGTGAAACTTTTGTGAAAATCACAAAAAATGCTGGCGGGCAACTTTTCAAAAAATGGCTGGTGGGGAATGAGTTAAAAAAGGTACCATCCCGGTGAACAAAGTAGCATTTTTTTCAGAGTATAAACTAGAAGAACACACAAAATACGATTTCACAGGTGAGATTATGGATGAGCTTGGCTCTAGACCACCACAACCACCATGATCAGTTTAAACTTATCACAGAAAACAATTAAGGCAATTGTTCTAACTGTGTTATTAGTGTATGATTTTTAGTGTGTGTCTCTGGAAATAAGTTTCTAGGGTTTTACAGTAGGTTACTCAATTTAAATATTGTCTTAGTATTCAGTTTACTTGCATCGAAACATTATGATCTCAGCGGGGCACCTCAAACACCCACAGGGAGCTTAATTCTCTATATTCATGTAAGATTGTTAAAGTTATTGTTTCCCAAAGTTTAACATTGGTGAATGTTTAAAAAATTTGTCTATAAATATATGCTATTTTTTCTTAAATTTAGATAATAAGTACACTATAATTGAATTGTTTAATATTTAAAAATACTGTATATTTGTTACAGTACTGCTTGTTTATATTTATGAATGTTAAAGTACCAAAGAATAGATGCTATCCAGCAAACTGAAACTTTTTACCAACACACTCCATCTTTTCTCTTCAGCACTTAGGAGTCCATTTATCTCCCAACAAGCTTAAGCTGAAGGCATCAAGACAGATGGTTTTACTTCTTTGCTCAGCTGTAATGACACATGAGATATGGACTAGCACAATTGAACGTGTGGGTGTGTGAGTGTGTTACACCATCTGTATTTTATGTGTATGTGAGTGTGTGGGTGTGTATTAACAGATGTAAGTCGAGATCGATCAAGTGCTAGACTTGTGGGCCATCAGCACCCAGAAGTTCTTAATATAAAGAACTTTAAGTAAGACCCCTTGGTCTCAGGGATTTATATCTAAACTTCATTCCATCTCCTTTAGAGGATTTATAAAATTCCCATTATTAGCTTATCTGTCTTGAGCAAAGACTGATGGGTGAGATTGTTTTTTAATAGGTGGCCTGTGTTTGCACATTTAGTAATATACAATTACGCATTATTCCCATTGGACCTTTGCTCTATTATCTTTTATCTTTATTTTGTTCCTTTAAAGAATTTATCCTCGGCTCACTCATTACAGCTATTTGTGCTACAACAGGCAGGGGGCAGTGTTGAGCTAAAGTTTAGCAAGCCATTAGAGATTAGTTGGACTCTCAACACATCACTAATCAAGAACAAGGCTTTCAAACAGGAAGGACCAATCACAGCCAAGGCTGCCACAGACTGCTTGGCACTGCTTTACCTGTCGGTCACAGTCTGCTGTCAGGCTTCGACTAATGGTGTCTGCAAGTGCCTTATTCACACTTGCTCATTCTGTCTGTCTGTCCATGTTTCCCTGGCTTTATTATTTCGCCCTTTATGTTTTTTCAACTTATCCGGTGACTCGTCACCCTTTCTCCAACACTTTCACTTCTTAGTTTTATAATACATTGATTCTGATTTTGTTAAAAAAAAAATTCAGAAGATAAGGAAAAATCAACCTCCAATGTTGTTAATTTGTCATGCTATTATAATGACCATGTACTGAAAACCCAAAGTAGACAGTAAATGTGACAAGTGAGACTTGCAGCAGAAATATATCCTGCATGTTTAGACTCAGCCCACCTACAATGCCCACCCCGCCTTGGGCTATGCAGCAGCACATAAATTGATATAAAAACCACAACAATAAGAATCTTCAATGCACAATAATTGCATCTGTTCCACACAAGGCAGAGAGATGAAGGCTGTGTGGATTAGAGATGACACGTACAGGGAATTACAGGACTGGATCAAACACACACAGTGGGAGAGGCAGAGAGTGTGGCACAAGATGGCAATCAATCTGCCTGTTTGAGACACCAAGCTTCCTTTATTGGTACAGATAGATTTGTTGGGGATATGGCAGGCATCCCTGCTGTGTGGTCTCTTTATCATTTTCCACTCTTTTAACTCTATTGTTGAAGCTTAAGTGTAAGTGTGAAAACATGGAAGTGGTCATTGAGATTTGTGTTTGTGTCAAAGAGATGCATTGCTTTTAGTGAGGTGCTAAAACATTTGTCTTGCTAAGAACACAAAGTGATGCATCATTAAATTTCATCCATTTGTATTTACACACACTTTTTATGTGTATTGATTTTTCAGCATTTATTTATTCATGATGTTCACAAATTGTAGCCCCAACCTATCAAGAAAATCAACAGGGATGCCTGTAATTTGAGCCTGACATTATTAGACTAAAGGTAGATTCCTGGAGTTTCGTATTTTTGAATTTGTGCTTCATATGTCATCATAAATAAGTCTACACATTAACGATTGATCATCTTAATAGATGGTTTCATTGGATGCACGCTCATTGTCGTGGTTACACACCTGGTTTGAAGTTAACTTCCGGTCTGTGTTTATTTGTCATGGCTAGTGGATAAACTGAGCTCTTATACAAATACCTTGTGGAAAATAAAAATGATTCTGTTTCCTAAAGAAGAGAGGAGATGGCGAGCATGTATCACAGATGTGCAAAGCCAGGCTAGCCAGGCAAGAATTCAAATATCTGTAGCTAACAATAACGTTAGCCCAGTATAGTTAATATGCTTTAGCTACGATTTGAACTAAGGTAATTTACTTGTTATTTATTTTGCTTGTTATCAGAAATAATCTAGTTAGTTTTTCGTAATTTTTTCTTCAGTGCTTTAAAGGAATAGTCTACTCATTTTCAATATTAAAATATGTTATTACCTTAACTAAGAACTGTTGAATCATCCCTCTATCATCTTAGTGCGTGCACGTAAGCGCTGGAGCGCGCTGCTACACTTCGATAGCATTTAGCTTAGCCCCATTCATTCAATGGTACCACTCAGAGATAAAGTTAGAAGTGACCAAACACATCAACGTTTTTCCTATTTAAGACGAGTAGTTATACGAGCAAGTTTGGTGGTACAAAATAAAACGTAGCGCTTTTCTAAGCGGATTTAACAGAGGAACTATATTGTATGGCGTAATAGCACTTTTGTGAGTACTTCAACTCGCCTGAAAAATCCGCTCCCCTTCTCCCTCTCATAATGGGAGGGGGAGGGTGTTACTGCGCCGAGTCGAAGTACTCCCAAAAGTGCTGTTCCGCCATACAATATAGTTCCTCTTTTAAATCCGCTTAGAAAAGCGCTACGTTTTATTTTGTACCACCAAACTTGCTCGTATAACTACTCGTCTTAAATAGGAAAAACGTTGATGTGTTTGGTCACTTCTAACTTTATCTCTAAATGGTACCATTGAATGAATGGGGCTAAGCTAAATGCTATCGAAGTGTCGCAGCGCGCCCCAGCGCTTACGTGCACGCACTAAGATGATAGAGGGATGTATCAACTCTTCTTAGTTAAGGTAATAACATGTTTTAATATTGAAAATGAGTAGACTATTCCTTTAAGGTTAAATCATGGGCGTCAGAACCATTATACTGTATGTGGGTGGGACAAGACCCACTTACTTTTTAAATCCAATGATATTGGATCCACTTACTTCTTCACTAATTCAG
Organism: Paramisgurnus dabryanus; assembly: GCF_030506205.2. Lineage (NCBI taxonomy): Eukaryota > Metazoa > Chordata > Actinopteri > Cypriniformes > Cobitidae > Paramisgurnus > Paramisgurnus dabryanus. The sequence continues at coordinate 19,362,712 of NC_133356.1, forward strand.
TGCATATGTCTGTTCACTTGTCAGAGCGCCGTCTTTCGAATCCATTCCACCTGAGGAATTCCCTAATAAATTAAACTCAGTCCGTGTTTTAGCTACAGCCTTGACTTCCATGCTGCTGGTTCTTTAAATCCATTCCACTTGGCTCATTAAATTAAACTTCCATTTCATGTTTTCACTACTTTCGCCAACTGCACTCCCTTGACACAACAAGGTACACAAACCTTTTAGGCAATAAAACCAATTGTGAAATTAAAAGGCACCAGAATACAAGAAAATTGCATCTACTTCAGTAAATGCTTTGGACCCACCTTCTGACGGCTCATTCTTGAGTGCAACAAATAAATTGAACATACCAAACAAATAAACCGCACATTATTTTTCACATTCTCACATTAATTTTTTGGTGCTGGGCAAAAATTAATCGTGATTAATCGCATACAAAATAAAAGTGATTTGTAACATAATATACAAGTGTGTTCTGTGTTTAATTATTATGTATATATAAATAAACACACATTCATGTATGTATTTAAGAAACATTTACACGTGTATATATTTAGCTCTTTCCTCGCCAGCATTTTTCATGATTTTCACAAAAGTTTAATTCCTTCCAGAAAATGCTCCTTTTTAACTTACAATATATAAAATAAAAGAACAGACCCTCTGCTTTCAAACAAAAATTCCTTCCTTCATGTGTTTTGTTTTTATCACCTCTCAAATATGTTTAGGTTTCATCAAAAACACCAAATGTTTAGCAAAAAGCTGAGATAATTCCATTTTTTGTGAAGGACTTTTGATAAATGGATTTTTGCCATATATTTTTTTATTCCCGAGAAAAATGATGAAGGAAGATCAAACCATTACTATGTGAAAGTCTCGACAGTAGATAGAATTTGGGGATAAGATGAGGGCTTTCAAAGAGTATGCTATAAGATCTCTTTGTCACTCTAACAACACACAATTGAGGTTTTGTATTGCTGTATCTCTAACATTCCCTCTTCAGTAGCAATCCAGTACACTCCAGAGATTTGACACACTTCTAATGGTGTAAATCAGCCAATCATTTTTGTTTTTTGAAGTCTCACCTCATTCTGTACACATCGCAAACTGCCAATGAAACTAGAGGAGTGCTCCAATTCTGCACATGAATGCGTTTAAGACTGAAAATCAAGCATTTTAAACCTTCAGGTGCTGCGCAAAGCCTGTTTTTTTGTATGTGGGCACCAAGAAGAAGACACTTTAAGGGGAGGACCAAACCCATGTCTATTTGCAGTTCACTCCGTGTTCTGTCTGTCAAGAGAGTCATACATAAAAATGTAATTCATATATAAAGCTTATATGCACCGGGATCCAAAACCAAACATTCAAATAGTTATCAGTCACAAGTTTAAAAAAATGATTGGGTTACTTTTAACCCATATTAGGTAAATATTGGACAAAACACATGCTGGGTTAAAAATGACTCAATGTTGGGTTGTTGTTATGCAACCATGGGTTATAATAATCCAGCAGTTGGGTTAAAACAACCCAGCATTGGGTCAATTTTAACTTAGCGGTGTGTTCTGTCCAATATTTAAAATAACCAAGACATTTATAGAGTGATTGTAAGCTGATTGCAAGCTTTTATCTTGACTATATGCTCAGTACAAAATTTTTTTTCTCAGGAAAAGGTTGTGTGTCCAGCAAGTTTGATCTTTCACTCTCAAATCTGATTTACACAGAATTTGAATGAGGCCATTGCTAAAACGTTAAAACTGACCTCTGTTTTCATGCAGTTTTGATGTTCCACATTCTCAAGGCCTGTTGCCTGCTAATTATTAAAACAAAATGCTTGTGGGTGGATTGTTACATCGCAGCATGTAACAAGCATATAAGAAATACTGATTGTGGTGTACCCTGCGTTGCCAGTGGTAAAGTACAAGATAAAAAGATCTAAAAATAATTTTGCAGATATTATACTGCACATCACTTTAAATGATCATATCGAGACTTTGAGGCTATTTCTAAATGTATGAATATGTGAGATTATTCAGGGGTGGATTGTAGTCCTGCAAGGCCCCTGGGCCATAGGCCCTTGAAAGTTTGAGGCCATGGGACCACGAGTTGATGATATATGTGTAGATAAATCAGACAGATGACATGACACATCCCTGTGGTGTAAGCCTTATCAAGGTGCGAGCAGACCCTGTGAAGCATGCAGATTAGGGCGTCAGGATATAGTCCCCACAAAATGCTTTTGGGGTTTTAAACCACCAAAAAAGTAAATAAATGTCATTACATTTATAACAAAATATCAGTGATATCTGCAAAACCAGTGTAATTGTTAGTGGATTAATTTCCACATCACATTAACTACAGAAAGTGTCAACAGTTTCTATTGTTATTATCATTTGAAACCTAAAAGCTTTTGGTAAATTACTTGAACTTAAAAAATAAAAATACATTTGGTTAAAATAATTTCTTGTCTAATGGAAATGTAAATCAAACATTGTGAAGAGTGGCTTAAGTGTCTTTATTACTTCTTGAGCCCACGGTATAAACCCATTCATTAAAGTCCTTAGACAATTTCCTGATATGTTTCACTTTGACAGGCAATTGAACATAATCCTCAGAGAGTTTCTTTACCATTAAAACAGACAGAAATTATATAGGGCAGAAAATTACAGAAAGGTGATCCTGCTTCCTACTCATCTAAAACTCAGTCCTATAACATTGATTCAGCCAAATGATGACATGAATATGATACTATCACTTGATACTATCACTTTGACTGATTTTTACAGGATTTATCATCTGATGGGTGACACGAGCAGAGGGAGTCGAAGGCAGGTTTGAAAGATTGCTGCTTTAATAGGGTCACTCTCAGGGCCACTGTCCCTTTAAAGATCCAGTGTGTAAATTAAATCTCTTGACAAAAATGTAATATAATATTCATAACTATATTTTCAGTGGTGTATAAACCTTACATAATAAACAGCTGTGTTTAGATACCTTAGTATGAGCTATTTCTACATACATCTACATACATCGCAGGTTCCCCTACATGGAAGTCGCCATTTTGCGCCGCCATAACTTATCTAAGAGCGTTTCATCACTACGTCATCTCAGAAGACAATATGTTTTACTCTCTATGTATTTCGGAAAGGAGGGTGACCTGTGGACGGGGCCGTTGGTTGCAATTCGCAATCTCAACGCTAGATGCCGCTAAAATCTACACACAGTATACCTTTAAATGCACTTATACTGCTTATCCTTATTCTGCCTCACTACAACAGACACTTCAATATTCCACTCATAATGGTGCTCATTTATACTGAATCTCATCTGCATGTACATGTTCACACTGTCATTAATCAGGTCTCTCAATAGCCCTTTTCAAACAGACATTCCGTAAAATACACGTAAAAGTCATCCTGGATTTTTCCGGAATCCTTAGATGTTTTGTTCATTCACACTGACATGATTACCCGGCATCTGATGGTCCCGGGAAGACACGTGACCTGTTGAAAGTATTGCCCTCTCTTCTATGCAGCGTCTGAAATTTGCATATTATTTATTATTTCTCTCTCCAGAAACCACTCGCGTGCATTTTTGTTTATGATAAGACTATAAAAGAGCGCGTGACGCGCCGTTCTAATGCTGGTGAATGATCTCAGCTTCTGAGTGGATATTTGATGATCTCCCTGATCTCTGCTTTAAAACAGTTTTCAGATATTTCTCATCGTGATTGTTTATATGCATTTAAAACCCGCATTTTGAGGAGCTGAACGATATATCTTGTTGGGATGACGCGCGGGAATTTTCGTTTAATATAGCTCAAATGAGCATGTGACGCGATATTCTTTTATGCTGCTGAATGATGTCCGTTTCAACGCAGTAAGTGACGAGCTAACTTACCTGATATCTGCTTCAGTCCAGTTTGCTAACATTTCTCGTCGTGAATGTTGTAAATCCCTCATTTTAAAGAGTTGAACCAACTTCATGTTGCCATGTCACGGCACGTGCGTCATTGTTTATGCATCTCATTTATCATTTCCTGATAACTGCTTCAATCTAGTTTGCAACCTTTCTCGTGGTGAATGTTTATATACATGTTATCTCTCGTTGTAAGGAGCTGAACCATAACTTTTGACGCGCACGTCCTCACTACGACACGCCCATTACGGCATTCGTTCGCTTCTTGTTCACGCAGAGGGTTATCCGGGTATCTGACTAGGTCCTCTTTCCGGCAACGATCCCAGAAGATTAACGGGATGAGTTTGTGTACGGGTATTTTCTGGGACCAAAGGTCTGTGTGAATGGGTTAATGCTAAACATTTCATAATCACAGAGTTTAAAAAATCTTTTCTACACATTTTATCCCACAACGACTAAACTCAGAAATTCACTTTCTTTCTATTAAATTTAGCAAATTATTTATTTTGAAAAATAATATAAGCAAAACAAGATATCATAGAAATATGATGATGTTTGTAATGCAAAAATGCGTAAAGTTCATTCAGACCTGCAACATGGTATGTACATGGTAAGTGTGCAGTACATATAGGCCAGTGTACGTTAATGACAGCACATATAGTGTACAGTATACTGAACTAACAAGAAACATTACTGCAAAATCTATATACATGGTAAGTGTGTAGTACATACTTTCAAGTAAATGAAAGGTACTTATAGTGTAATGATGTGCCATTTTTGTACTCAATATCTTTGTCCTTTGTTGTACTCTTTAAATCCAAGCATTAAATACCGTACGCATTATACTGGGTACATTTATTAGAAGGTCCATAGCAACTAGAAACAGGACTGTAAAATAAAGTGTTGCATTTTACACAGTTATTACACAGGACCTATCAGGTAAGTTATAGCATAGTATACATACGCCACTGTGAGTTATATTAAATAGTAAAACCATAAAAAATGATGCATTGTTGTCTATAACTTATACTGTACATTCATTTTTAAGTACAGTAGTATTTCTTGTTAGTTACAGTATACCTACACTATAAGTATGTATCCGTTATTACCCAGTACTTACCTAGTAATAACTACCAAGTATGTACCACTGGTAAGGATAGTAATGATACCATCTAATTACCATGTAGATACTCAAAAGTAAGTACCACACATTTGTCTGTAAGTACAACATATTTACCATATATGTACAAGGTAAGTACATGTACTGTAAAATAAAGTGCTACCAGATGGTCAGCTATTTCCTTTCCTTCCCAAGCTTTTGTGTAAAGTTTGCTTTTGTTTTAATGTCTTGTTACATCATTTGTTGAAATCTCTACACAGGTACAAAAGCAGTCACTGGGACAGTACCCTTTAAAGCGGTCATAGAGTGAAAATCTTTTTGTTATGTTTTAGTGCTATAATTGGGTCCCCAGTGCTTCTGTCAACCTAGAAAATGTGAAAAGAACACCCCAGTAACTTTGTTTTGGTAAACCATTCTCTGCAAGCATGTGAAAAAATAGGTCATTAAAATGTGGCTCCCCTTGTGATGTCAAAAGGGGATCTTATTATGATAATGCCACCTCTTAATCTGCTCTATCCAACCATGGCACCGCCATTTAGAGAGAAAATAACTGACAGCACAATTGAGTTTCAACTCTAACAAACCACCTTTATGGTGATTAGTGTTAGCATTTCATCAGCTCATTTGCATTTAGAAAAACACACCTAAAAATGGCACATTTTTGCTCCCACATACAAAGTTGCAATTTAAACATGCTATAATAAATTATCTGTGAGGTATTTTGAGCTAAAACTTTACATGCAGACTGTGTGGATGCAAAGATTTATTTCACATCTCAAAAACGTTGTGTGAAATGTCCCTTTTAAGAAGGTCCTAAAATGTATTATTTAGGTACACATATGTATCTTTGAGGTACAAGTATATACTTCTGAGCTACCAGTATATACTATTGAATTTAAGAATGATGCACCATTTAGGTACAAACATGGGCGGACTGGCCATCTGGCATAGCGGGCATTTTGCCGGTGGGCCACAGAGCTATTTGGGCCGACAGTCTCGAATCAGACACTTTTATGTATTATTGTTTCTGACCTGCCCATAAATCCAGACAGTTATTCAGCGTCCTGATTGACATTGGGCTGGCCCAATCACATCGTTAAGCACCAACCCCTTTCACTTTGGTCCTGCCGGCGTAATGCATTAAAAAAATAGCGCAGGAGTAACCACCGGCCCTTGACCCTGTGCGGCCTGCCGGCCCATAGGCTATTTTCTTTTTTGACGTAGTTACAGTGTCAAAATGTTGACAAAATGAAAGAAGGCGAGAGTTTCTGTTCACAACCAATCGAAGTACACGGCTGAGCAAGATTTTTAACCAGTAAAATGAAAGAAATCAAGTTTTTGTTAAGACGAATGTGAATTCCAGCCAATCACATTACAGAGCTGGGAGATGTTAGTTTCATACCAAAATGAAGAGTGAATGACTGTGGTAACCGGAGTTCAGACTGGCATCATCTTTTATGCTTTTTTGAGGTATTAAATGCATTTTGGATTTGTGCAGACTCGCACTATGTGGCAAACTGCCAGTGGGTGGACTACTTTCTGGATGTCTGGTGTGTAATTCAGCCAATAACTAAAACTGTAAGACAGAGACATAGAATATTAATTTAAATTGGCTGGCCCTTTGGTGGCTGACTAATAGGTGGGAGAAGTGAATATTGGAGGAGGGTAATGAAAGGATACATTTCTTCACACACTCTGTTTAAGGCTTTTGAGCTAAAATCTTAAGTATGGGGGTGCTCGGCTATACCAAAGTCCTGAAGCTCCCTGCGGACATCTGGCGCTGTTTGTTAATGTTTTAATTACGCATGAAATGATTTTAACACTTTATATCATTAATGAATACAATTATGTTTGTGGTTTATAGTTTTAATGACTCTTGAGTTACGCTAAATTAAATAGCCCAAATGGGTTGAATAGATTTTTAACACATCACATTGTCTTGTCTCTAGATTATTTTTGTGATAAAAAGAACAGTTTTCAGATTGTTCTTTTAAAAGATAAAAAAGTTCAGTGGTGTGTGATGAGAACACCTTTGCTTCTGAGGATTTCATTAAAGGGATAGTTCGATTTAAAATGAAAATTCTGTCATCATTTACTCATCCTCATGTTGTTCTAAACCTGTATGAATTTCTTTTTACTGATGAACACAAAAGAAGATATTTTGAGAAATAATGGTAAACACACAGCAAATAGTGACCTAGACTTCCATAGTAGGAATAAAAAAATATGATGGAATTTAATACGTCAACTGTGTGCTTACCATCATTTATCAAAATATTTTCTTCATCATAAATCACAATATTTCCAAAATATTTTTTTCCTACTATGGAAGTCAATGGTCACTATCTGCTGTGTATTTACCATTATTTCTCAAAATATCTTTTTTTTTGTGTTCATCAGAAAAAAGAAATTCATACAGGTTTAGAACAACATGAGAATAAGTAAATTATGACAGAATTTTCATTTTAAAGTGAACTATCCCTTTAAACACTGTAAAAAAAAAAAAATGCAGCAAGTTAAAACAACTTTTGACAGTTATGCAAGTCAGCTCAACCTACTAAGTTTTGCCTTGTGATAAGTTGGCATAACTTTTAAAACAAGTTGAAATCATTTAACTTAATTTGTGTAGTTTTTCTTAAAGCAAGATGGAAAAGTTTTGCGATGTTTTATTGTAAAAAGTGAAAAGTTGGATCAACTTTTGAAAATTACTTCAATTGGTAAAAAAATACTTTGATTGTTGTTTCAGCTTAAAAAAAATCACTTAAACATTTTAGTTAAAACAACTTAAATTTTTTAGATGTTACCAAAATAAGTATTTTTAACCCCTTCAGACCCTGTGTCCACTGGAATGAATATGTTTCGTGTATTAAACAAAAAAAGCTAATCAACCAATCAAAATAAGGCGCACGAATTAAACACCTGAAAAATCAGGTCTGAAGGGGTAAAAGGGACAGTTCGGCCAAAAATTATATTAAACCCATGACTTACAAAAAATCCACCCCCCTCACAGTTATCATGAAGGGCAAAATAAGCTTTACAGACCAAAAACACTTTTTGTACCCGGCTAAAAACATATTATTTTCTACTGTAAAGTTTTACATGAAGGTCTATGGGAATTGAATCCCTTTTGGAGGCAGCCTCTAGCAGGCAGTCGATGAATTGCACTTTAAGTCCCTTCCGTATTGGCTTCATCAGAGAGATCGGAAGGTTGCCCCTCGGGTCCACCTCCTTCAAGTCTAAAAAATGTGCATCCATCTTTCACAAAAGTAATCCAACCAGGGGGGTGAACAAGGTCTTCTTATGGTAATCCATGTGGTTTTGTCATTGAAATATCCACATTTAAAACTTTATAAACAAAAATAACTAGCTTCTGGTAACTGCCTCAACATTCAGGAGAGAGTATCAGCGTAGTGTACGCACTTTTCTTAGCGACGTAAGACAAAATGCAGAACTATCCCTTTAAGTTGATCCAACTTTTCACTTTTTACAATATTTATGTTTTATTGTAATTGGCTACATTTGACATAATTGTCTCAGCCTCGAATGATAGTTGAGTTGCGGCAGAAAAACATTTACTGTTTTTTGAAGCCATGTGTTAAATGGACTTCTTCACTGGCTCTTCTTTGGTGTATTGGTAAGCTGAAACTACAACACTAGAATATAACCAGCAGTTATGTTTTCAACAAGAGATGTGAAAACAAGTTCCACTTTCCCTCAGGAGAAAAGCTTTGAGTCTTGGAACAGTGGGAGGAACATTGGCACTTCATCCTTTTATACAGGGTAGGCAGCAAGTTTTACAAACTGTTCCTCAGGCACCAGAGGTCATTTTTGATATATTGTCTTCTTCACAGTCACATGCTTTGTCTCACTGCTTCCTTTTGGCAGATTTCTGTATGGTAAAAACACTTGACCACTGTAAGACTGACTCATGCTGTTACAGGCATTCACAGTCTTACTTTACCAGCAAAATGTACCACTGCTGTTACTTCGGGATAAACACAAACGACAAAATGAAATGATGATTTTTGGCAATTGCATATTTTGATATCATTATGAGTATTTGTATGTTCACAACTTAACAGATAAAGGTAACAGCATGGAGATCAGCTCGGATAAAAAGCCTCCTATGGTCACAGTGCCGCAGAAAGAGCAGTCAGACAAGGGGATGCTACCCGAGGGTAATTGCAGTTTTCCAGTGACAAAACGGATCTTGACTACAATTACAACACAAATTGCCAGTGCTTCTCCAAGGCACGCTTTTAAAAATTCATGCAAAAATTGAAACCTCAATCATGACCCCCATAATGGGCTTGACATATGACTTTTTGACAGAAAACCAAAGGCTTGTGTGGTTATTGTGACCTAGGGTAAAAGAGGTTCATAATACTTCAATGCCAGGGGAGTGTTAAAGGGAAAATAAATGGCTGATAATAATTTGAATGAAAAATTATTTTTGCAAAAAGTTTTTGTGCAATCCTTTGTCTCAAAGTAAAGGT